>NW_024881633.1:692500-996980 GCF_019059575.1 Amphibalanus amphitrite
TCCTGTTGTCTGGAATAATGTCTACAGGGGTTGGATTGGATGATTGCCTCACCAACCAGCAGTCAGTCGGCCCCAAAAACCCACCAAACAGACATAATGGATGTAGAGATGATGAGCAGTAGGTATAGAAAAGATAACCAGGTTTTTGATATCCTTCTTTTGTTCATAGATATCGATATTTATGGATATCAATTTTATAGTTTTTTTTTCTCCGGTTTATATGGACCTGAGCATAGTTCCTCGCAGTTTCATTAAATTGGACTTGAACAACCAACTGCTTGATACACGGCAATGTTTGATGTTATTTTTTAAAAGTAGGGGAGAGTGGGGTAATTTGGCCGGTGGTGTAAATTGGCCGCCCCCACCTGTACGAAAGCTGATAAAAGTGAATGAAATAACTTTAGTCTCTATTCATTTGTCATCGTCAGAACATACTCCAGAACAAATGTCAAAACTTTCCCCCTATTAGTTTTATTCAAAATTAATAAAACGTGAATTTCGTTAGAAAATGATAACTTTTACTTCCGTTTAAAAATTTGTATAACATGTAGTATTTGGGTTGTAAACGAATTCCAACATTATAGCGCCATTCTTGAGGGTGTTCAGCGGTGCCAAGAGCAATTTCATCTAGTTCTGTACAGCCATGACGACTTTATAGACAAAAATTTTCAGAATGGCAATGTGGGGTTATTTGGCCGGGACTAGCGGGGCAACTTGGCCGGTGCGCTCAGAGTCACTATGCTGGGACGGCACAGTTGTCATGGTCAATTATACCATAAAGGACATAATTCATGACCAACTTTGACTACCTTGATGCCATATTTCCTATTGGACAGCTGTAAGGGCATGTGACGTCATCAAAGGTTACCTAACGCTTTTTTGCTAATAAATACTTACAGAAAAAAGATACAGCCGCGCAAATGGTCTCATTGTGTTCAGCTCGTCAAGGCGCATCGAATGATATACGTGATGACCTTGAACTCACGTAACCTTGAGGTCAAGCGACCTGAGGTAACGTGACCTGAAGCCAACCTTTGACCTTGACCTCTCGAGGTCAACACATACATGTTTCGATGCGGAATGACGAGAGAATTACGATGGTACTTTTAGTTTTGGCCTAGCTTGATTACTTCAAAAGCTATTCGTAAAAAACTGTCATCGCATCTAGAGCCGCTATTTTGACTATTTTCGACCCCTGTGACGGCTGAGTCAACCTCCAAAATGCTTCAAGTGCGTCGTAGGACATGCGTCATTGCTGAATGTGAAGCTGACTCGCCTATAACAAAAATCATGGCCTGAAACTAACACCGGCCAAATTGCCCCACACCCCCGGCCAAATAACCCTGCTAGTGGGGCAATTTGGCCGCTTTGCAGACCTTTGTAATACGTCACAATTTCAATATAAGTAGTTACTCTATCATTTCAAGTTTACTGTCCAGGAAAGTAAAATGTATGCCACACCTGGCAGCGTTGAGAAAATGCAGAAATGTGTTGTCGATTTTTAGTTACATCGATTTCTAAAAAAAGCGGCCAAATTACCCCACTCTCCCCTACTTTCACGAAGGAACACGTATGCCCGGGACGAGACCCAATTAGACTGAACTGAACTTGAAACACCGGTCTCTTTACCTCTGATTGCTCTCGTGTCCATCACTGTTTCACAGACCCATCTGACCTCTCTGCCCTTCTGTTTTCCAGTCGCTGGAGAGCACTCGGCGTATGCTGGCACTATGCGAGGAGGTAAGCCAGCCTCCATACCGTGAGCGTGCACCCCTTGTTGCACCCTCCCCCCTCACTGACGCGTGTGTGACGCCAACGGTCCCGTGTCGCTGCCACCGGCCGCCGACGCGTACTGAGAGTGGTCACCAGTTGCTGGGGCGGTAGCGGCAGCGCCTGGGGCAGTGGCGGTAGCGTCAGGGCCGGGGATGGCGCCGGACGATAGTGATTGTGCGACGAATGAGTCTGGCATGTCAGGGCGGTTGCTGGGGGAGGAGGGGGGATGGAAAGATCAGCAGACCGGGCAAGGTGGTTTGGACAGTGGGATTACATGTGCTGGGATGCTCGGATGGAATGCATTATGAATCTAACGGATTGTGTAAAGTGTGTGCTAGTTATTTGCTTATTGATGTTTGTCCTTCGTCAATCGCTTCTTATGTTTCTAGGGGTTTAGGCTTAACTAGTTCGTAGTCTAATTATACCTGCGTGGTGGCTATATTTCATTTTCGCATTTCCAACGCTCATCGTCTTTACCGCTCCCTGCTCGCGCTCAACCGCTCCGCGCTCGCGCTCAGCTCAGCGCAGCCGACGCCGCGGCCGGCCTGGGACGTGTCATACGTTATTCATGAGTGACTCACCGTCTCCAGCACTCTGCGGCCGGCGCCTGGACACTCAGCGGCCGGAGCCGGCGCTCTCTGAACATCTCAGCACGCGCATACCTATCTAGAAACACTTTTAGCCTGCTAAATGTCCGCTAATGGTTTTGACGTGTTCTTGGAACTCTGTTGCGCCGGACACCTTCAGTCACGAGATCGGCGCGTGACACTACGTCATACTTCACTTCTAGACGACTCCAGTACGATCGAGAGACTGTGACGTAGGCGACCAATCACGAGCGTTCGATTTGTGTTTAAAGAATCTTAAGCCAATAGCGAGCCGCCACGCAGGGTTAGAGGGCCACCGCCCTTAGAGTAGGAGAGTTCTGCTGAAGTCACCCGATCGGGGGGACTGGCAGAAGACCTAGAGCCATCATCGGCGTCGGACGTGCTCTCTCTCTCTCTCGCTCGAGGAGACCTCCGAGCTCCACAGCCGCTGGACACATACCATCTGCTCCGCGTGCTTGTGTAGAGAAGACCCCCAGCCTCAGACCACGCCGGACGTGTTTCTGCGTCGGTCTCGACCGACACTGTAGCTGACCACCTCGCTCTGTGTTGTGCTCGACAATACACCTGGACCGGCAGAGCATCTCTTCTGGTAAAGGGCTGACAACAACACCGGCGCGCCCCGCCCTGGGCACGAGAAACCGCCGTGTTACATTGGTGCCGTGACCCGGATCGAACCTGCCGAAGAAGCCGTCTTCTCACTTCCATCTTCTTCTTCGTGCGCCGACTCTTCAGTCCGAACTCTGCCGCTGACGAACTCTGCCGCTGACGAGCACCTATACAACGCTGCTGCGCTCCAGCTGCTACCAGCCAGCTCTCACGGCCACTACATCTGCCGATACTTCACAGTGAGCCGCTGAACAATAGCGCTCCAAAAGTGAGTACGCCAAAGCTCGGCACCGTTTATCTCCATCAGTGCCAGCTCAGCCAGCTCAAGGTACAAGTACCTGTACCAGTACCAGTCATAAAGGGCTCTGAAATCGAACTGTACCAGTCAGGCCCCAATCTGCCCGAGTTATACGGCAGCCATCTCAACCAGCGCTCGATCTAAGCCGCTGATAACTCCAACCGACCGTCTCTCGTCATCGAGACAAAGTTTAACAGGAAAGAGAGTTCAACTCGCGCTCTCCAACGAGGTCAACTGACGTCATCAGAGAGGTCAACCGACGCTCTTCTACGAGATCAACTTCATCACGCTTTTCTACGAGAACAACTTCATCGAGAGACTTCAAAGGCGCTCAACACCCAGCGCTACCGAACCAGACTCTTGCGCGTAATCGAAACAGTCCGCCCGACGCGTATAGTGAAAGTGATAGTGGAGTGATAGTTAACGAGTGAACAACCCATCTTCGGCGACGCCATCAAAGGTACGTCTCGACATCTCCCGAGTGGCACTGGATTTTAATTTTACTTTTGCAAACTGAAAAATTCAGCGTAACGTAAATGGTTCACTTTATGATTTTGTATTTTTGGCTCTCAATTGTATCAATCATGGCTCAATCCAACTCGTCCCGCCTACATGCTCCTGGTTCTGAATCCTCCAAATCCTCGGTGAAGGTAACAAGGAAAAATACCAGTGTTCCCCAACGCCAGCCAGCAAAGGACCGAGAGTTATTAAGAATAAACCCATTTGGCGACAAACTAGACTTATGGCGCGCAGAAATAAACAAAGCCGACCTCTTCGATCTAAGTCCTAGTGAGCGGGCCGAACGCCTAGAGCTACTATCAATTATCAATGAAAGGGACACTTATCTTGGACGTAAGGATCACGAAACCCAACAGCGACGAGTCAATCAAGCCCCCATTCAGCCGGAACCTAAATACCCAGACCTTGATAAACTCAGATTCGTGTAATCGCTCCGAAAAGCACTAATTTAGGCCCCTTGAATAATCCTACAAAACGAAATAAAAATGTAAACGGGCCGAACAGAATTAGTGCAATTGATGACTACGCCTGAAAGAGGACTACGATGTTGAGATAAGCCCTTATGATGTTGCAAGAATCTTTTTGGGAGGCATTTACCTAAGAAAGGAATGAAACTTGTATATTAATTGGTGACCGAGCGTGGTCAAGTCGCGCAAGGTAACTGATGTTGGTCTGCTTTTCTGAGTAAAGCCAACAAACGTATGAGACAGGTGCACTGCAAATTTTCAGAACCCTTCAGCAGCAATAGGTGACCCCACTGTAATCTCGCCACAGTTACCGGACAGTGGAGAGCATGGACGTTACCGCTGCCACAGAGGCTGCACGATTAGGTCTGAGGTCTCGAGCCTCTCGAAGGGTTGTGTACGACGGAACGTACACCAGAGCTGCGTAATATAAGAGACAAATGTCTATTTTTTATGAGTGCCCTGCAATCGAGAGACGAAGGTACAATCTGGAACTGATTGTCTGGCAGTTTAGCTAGCAATCCAAATGTCGTTGACGTTCAACAGCCATTTGCCGTGATGTAGCACCATGATTGAGGTGACTCATCGGATTGTTACTGGAAGCTTTCGAATACTTATTTTTTTTTTGCATTGATTTGGCTATCTCTAGCCCGATGTAATAAACGGCCGCTGTGGTAGAGACCATAGGTGTCACAACGGATGCATTGTGGATGGATGTTTTTGAGAATGAATGCTGCTGCTGATAATAACAAACACGCCTATGATTACTAAAGGCCCTCTCCTTGACTGTTACTATGCTTTTGCGCTAACCACTACTGCTCTCGCTTTATGGCTACAAACCGTTCCTTCCTTGGTCCTGCCAGCTTCCACTTCTCGAGACTATCACGAGCCAGCTATAACTTGACGAGTGTCACATTGTGCTCGGCTCACTAGCAGAGCCGGCACGTGGTAACTGTAAACGATGCACCGGCATCACTCAGCGCTCAGTCTAGTGCCACAACGGATATGCCGTGACGGGCCACGTATGGCCAGGCGTGAGGTCTCTTTGTTCCTCTTTCCCCAGTGTGCGTGCAAGTGCAAGTGTTTGTGTATGCACGGCGCCGAGCCTGCATCACAATGGACCGAGGAACTATCCGAATCACCGTATGATTCAGTGTTCCGCACCGAGCGCAGACGTGCGCTACCAAGCGAAGTGCCCCCGCGCACCAGCAATCCGGGTCACCAGTTGACTCGACGGCCCACGATCCGGGTCACCGCCGAAATAACTGACGTCATGGACTACGATAACCGTTTTCGTGGACCGCAACAAGTGCTTCAGTGACGTTCAATGCGTTCACCCGGCCACTTCCCGCCCTCCCGCCCCTGTATTGTGTTCTTGTCGCGGATGTGTTTGTGTTCTGCGTGTGACTTCCCCGCTGTGTCCTTCGCCCTTCAGGCGTCGGCCTCTGCTTTGTCCTAGCCAAAGCTCTTGCCATGGGTGGGGGAGGTGTGTAAAGTGTGTGCTAGTTATTTGCTTATTGATGTTTGTCCTTCGTCAATCGCTTCTTATGTTTCTAGGGGTTTAGGCTTAACTAGTTCGTAGTCTAATTATACCTGCGTGGTGGCTATATTTCATTTTCGCATTTCCAACGCTCATCGTCTTTACCGCTCCCTGCTCGCGCTCAACCGCTCCGCGCTCGCGCTCAGCTCAGCGCAGCCGACGCCGCGGCCGGCCTGGGACGTGTCATACGTTATTCATGAGTGACTCACCGTCTCCAGCACTCTGCGGCCGGCGCCTGGACACTCAGCGGCCGGAGCCGGCGCTCTCTGAACATCTCAGCACGCGCATACCTATCTAGAAACACTTTTAGCCTGCTAAATGTCCGCTAATGGTTTTGACGTGTTCTTGGAACTCTGTTGCGCCGGACACCTTCAGTCACGAGATCGGCGCGTGACACTACGTCATACTTCACTTCTAGACGACTCCAGTACGATCGAGAGACTGTGACGTAGGCGACCAATCACGAGCGTTCGATTTGTGTTTAAAGAATCTTAAGCCAATAGCGAGCCGCCACGCAGGGTTAGAGGGCCACCGCCCTTAGAGTAGGAGAGTTCTGCTGAAGTCACCCGATCGGGGGGACTGGCAGAAGACCTAGAGCCATCATCGGCGTCGGACGTGCTCTCTCTCTCTCTCGCTCGAGGAGACCTCCGAGCTCCACAGCCGCTGGACACATACCATCTGCTCCGCGTGCTTGTGTAGAGAAGACCCCCAGCCTCAGACCACGCCGGACGTGTTTCTGCGTCGGTCTCGACCGACACTGTAGCTGACCACCTCGCTCTGTGTTGTGCTCGACAATACACCTGGACCGGCAGAGCATCTCTTCTGGTAAAGGGCTGACAACAACACCGGCGCGCCCCGCCCTGGGCACGAGAAACCGCCGTGTTACAATTGTCTCGGTTTTGGGACGGTGCCCCGTGGCCCAGATGGGAGCGAGGCTTATAGGCATGGCTGGGTTATGTACAGTCGAAATTGAGTCAAGACCGCGTATAATAGAAGTTTTGATTGTTAACATGACTCGTGTCATAATCTTTCACGTGCGTCATGTGTGGACCCACAGAGAAGAACAGATCAAGAGCTATGGGGCACCTGATACGGACTATTTTGTCGTTCTGGTGACCTTGTCATTAGCATGGCCTGGCAAGACGACCCGGCCGATGTAGTCCAAAGATGCTCGTCTTCTCTTCTTTTTACGTGATTTCCAGTTTTGGTGGTATCCCTCACTCGACGTGGTTCTCGGTATGGATCGTTGTTACGGATTCTGTCTAACTCCCACTTCAGATTTAGCTAGTTTCGGGAACCGTCTCCGTGGAGACACGGATCTCGACCCTCAGACAGCGAGACGACAGCTTGCTGACGAAACCCCGCCGGGCGACCGGACGGCCGGGCGGCGGATCGACCGGGCATCTGCCGGCAGACGCGGCACCCGCCCCGCCCCCGCCCCCGCCCGGAGGGTAGGCGGGCGGCAGTGTCCGCCTCTGACAAGGCAGAACGGCCTCCCCGGGGCGCTCGACCGCTGGCGCCGCCGACTGGACGGCCAGCTGGGCCGGGCTTGATAGGTGGCCTCGAGGGGCCACGGCGCTGTGTCTGGATGCTGACTGGCCGCCCGGCGAGTCGGTCGATGGAATATTCCCTCAGTGTTTTGGCCGATCTGGCTGATGCTGATTTGGCGCAATTCCCTTTTATATCAGCCCCACAAATATCCCCGGCAGCATAACTCGCTGATTGAAAATCCTATCCGAACGTGCCCGTGTATCTATTCCTGAACGGAAAGAGGCTCTGTGAGAGCACCGTTCCGGGTCGGGCTGGATTAATTCGGGCCGTCTGAGGGATGCATGCCATTTGTTGGCGCCCGATTGGACGGCCCAGTGCGCCGCTCGGCAGAGTCTCAGACGTTTTCTCCGCTATTTTGTGTGGCCGGGACCCAGCTGGCTGTCAGACGGCGGTCCCTGACCGGCGGCGGAGTTGAGATATTTCTCCCCCGCAATCGCCTCAGCCACTCTGCACTCGGCACTCGGCACTCTGCTTCAGCCAGTGCGGTGGGGAGCACTCCACAGGGGGCTCAGATCCCAACTCTGGCCCACTCTCTAATTCTGACTCCGTCTGTGGCGGTCCGTCTCGGCATTGCAGCGCCGTTTCAACATCGATCCGCGCTGGCTGGACGAGCCACCGCGGCGGCTGGCGCGCTCTCTGCGCCGAATTGGCCACCCTCCCGGCCAGCGTCGACGCCGCTATCGACTCCCGGCCTCCCCGGGCGGAGGGGGAGGGGGCTGGGGAGCTGCACCGGGCCCCGGACGGGCCGCGTGGCGGGTCGGCCCGGTGTTTTTGGTCAATGGTTGGACTGGACGCTCATAAACTGTGGACGTGGAGTGGGCACGGGTCGTCACTTGGCTAGGGTTGGTTGTGGTTACCGCATGGTTAATTAGGCGTCACGACTTGCTATTGATCCATGTTGTACTCTTGCCCGGGATCCATATAATTACTTACATAGTTCGGGATCCTTGTGACCTAATTTGGACTCATGGCCTAGTGCAGGATCCATATCGTGACTTTTGAATTTACATCGTGACCTAGTTTGGACTTAATAAGTATCAATGCCTGCTTCGGGCTCATAAGGACTTGAATCCTTCGGGATCCAACTTTCATCCCAGCCTTTGATGTTCGGGATCCGTTTCACAACCTTGTTTGGGATCCACATGACCCAGTTCGAGCTAGTTTCGAGTTCGGTGTGAGCTGAATGCAGGAGACCGGGCCGCCCTTGAATGTGGTGTGATTTTTCAGCGGATCGGGCCGAGTGCCATTCGGAACACGATCCCCGGCTTACGAGCGATGCTGGTTCGTCTGGGGCGCCGCTGTGGCCATTTCCAGCCGGGCGTATCGAGCGATGATTCTGTCCGCAGATGGGGCCATCCGTACTCGAATTCCAAATCGGGGCTGAAGTGGCGGCGATGCCGGTATTGTCGGCTGAGATTCAGGGTGACCGGGTCAGGTCAATGTCACGGTGCCGGTCCGGGCTGTTGCGAGAATAACCAGCGCGTGGGTCCGACCGACGCGACTGCTCTGCTGTGGCCGCGGGGTCGGGGTCTATGAGGAGGGCAGATGTAGGTCGATAGGACGGTGCCACAATGAATGGCGGCAGGAAATCGCCTCCTCCGCCCCCTCCTGTCGGATGGTGCGGCCGCAGGCGTCACGCTGAGGATAGTAGATGGATGATTCCCTGGACAGGGTGGGGAGAGCGGGAGGAAGGCAGGGAGAGAGTGGTGAGGGGGGTCAGTTGATTAGATATATGCGCGGTGGTTGATTATTTGACAGATGTTGTCGGGAGGTGACGTGAGTAATGATGGTGGACGGGCTTTGAGAGAAACTGTGGGCAGTGGGCGGACAGTAAGGGTTAGTGTTTGGGTGAGTAGGGTTAGGGTTGGGAGTTGGCTGGCTTACCGTGGAAAGCGAAGAGAGCAACGTCAAAACTGCTAGGACGTATGAGCTGAAATGGAGCTCGTGACCAAATTTATATGTGCCTCGTTTTGACATTGATTGAATGGGATTAGGTTTCTTATTTCCTGCGATTGTAATAAGGAAGGGCCAGGGGTGGAATAAGAAGAGGCTGCATAAAGGGGGTCCGGTTCCGTACATCTGATCTCGTGATTGCGTACATTGTGCGTGGCGTGTGTGTTGGTGTCAGTGCCCAAATGTGTTCGTTGGTTTTAGTGATATCGCTTATCGTGTGACTCTACTACCCGTGCTCTCGACATCCTCTAATACGCTTCAGTCGTCTGAGCTAACTCCGCCCCTGCCGTTTGACCCCGATCACGTGACAATCTGACCGGGCCCGCCTGTCCTAACGCTGCGTGTAGAGCAAGGAGGCCGGCATCCGCACGCTGGTCGCTCTGGACGACCAGGGAGGTGGGTCCGACGGGGCGACTCAGTCCCCTACCCCACCCTACCCTCCACTCTCCATAGAGAGGGTGTCACGTGATGTTACTGCGCATGCGCACTGCCTGTGATGTTCGCAACTGTTTGTTTATCATGTCAACGCTCGGTAGTTGTTGCTTACGTAGTTGTACAATGTACCAGCACTCCCCAGCATTGTTTGTTTATTGTGTTCGACTTTACTGTGTTGTGCTTTAGTGTGACGTGCACCCCAGCACTGGCTGCATTTGAATGTATTGAGGCAGCTGATGCCGAGGCGATGCTCTTCATAAGTGCTTTTACGGCCTTGGCTGATGCATTAACGTGTATGCTCATCTATTGAATCAAGCCATTCCGGTTCTGTGCTTCAAGGTCGCTGTTTTGACAAGATGTTGCATTGGAAGGCATTCGCAAATCGTAACTGTCTTCATTTTGTAATTGTGATTGTGCATTTTAATTGCATAGCAATCTTGCCGTTTCATGATCTCTTTATTTTCTTCTGCGGTCTTTGGTCGTGAATTTATCTTTCGGCTAACCACTTACGACTACGACCATTCATAACACCACGGAAGCTTCACTTTCTCAGAGAGTTGCTAACATTCAGCTCTATATTCAGCACTACATTGGTCACACGGGTGAACCGTGTCCAGAACTCAACATAAACGAAGCTGCCTATCACCGTGCTGAGCTGACTAAACTCAATTCATACCGTCGGCCCCGACGAACTTCTCCCCTGCCGTGTCTCGGGCTGAAATCGGAGCCTGCCGGACCAGACCGCCGCCCCGGCTGATCGGCGCCAACCGAGTGTGATTGCCTCAGGTCGAACGGTTCGCCGATTGTCCGGCCCGCGCCGCGCCATTGTACCGACGCCGGTGTCGGAGTTGGGACTCAAACAGCCACCGCTGGCCGACTGGCGCGGCCTATGACAACACTTTGACTGGTGGGCCGGCGATTGAGTCGAACTGCCCTGAAATGGCTGAGTTTTAGGCGATGATTTGTGCCTGATGGTGGCTGCCGAGGTAGTAGTTCAGCGGCGACTTTTACATGGAGCCGGAGGTTAGTTTTCAGCGCTGTGTCGCGCTGGCTGGCGGCTGGATCGCTCATTAGTGGCGGTGGTGGCGGCGGTAGTAATGAATGTGGTATCGCTGGCGGCACATTTACAGCAGGACTGCGCAGTACGGCGTTCTGTACTGCACCAATGCACGTCAGCGGTCCCCGTCCCCCAGGCGCCGGTCCGGTGGAGCAGCTGGTCACGGGGGTCCCTACCGGGCACACGCCGTCTGCAGGTCACGGGGCACACACATTGGGATCGATACCGGATGTGTGACGCTGCTGGGACGAAACGATCGTCGTCTGCAGCCACTTGGCTCACCTTGAGGTGGAGGTGACCCTGCCGTGGTAGGCATTGGGCCACTGCCGTAGGCATTGACCTGCCTTCAATGCACAGTGGCCCGTCCTGACCTATAGTAGATCGTCGATACCGACTGAATGTGACCTACAATGACCATCCGGCTCTTGCGATAACTATCTGCGAATTGCAGTGGTCTGCTGTGGCCTTTAGTGACCCGTCTTGACCTCAGGTGGTTTGCTGGTGTCCGCTGTGACCTGTAGTGGTCCGCTGTGACCAGAAGTGGTCCGCTGTGGCCCTCCGCGACCTACATTGGTCCGCCGGGGTCTAATGTGACCTGCATTGGCCCTCGGTGGCCTGCAATGGTCGCCCTAACTCACTGTGCCTGTGGTAGCTGTGGTGGCGCCCAGGGAACGGTCGGCACGCCGCCGGACGCGCGTCGATGGCGCCACGAAACAGTAACGCCACAGCAGCTGCAGCGCCCCCGGTCATAAAACAACACACGTCGCGAGGGGGCGGCGGCCGACGGTTAGGTCGGTGCCGACTGCCGCCAATGCTCGCCGGCCGGCGTGAGCTGCCGACTGCTGGTGGGCGTTGATCAGCGCTACTGGGCAGACCGAATGGTTATCACCGAATGGCTGGCGCTCTGCCACCGACCGTTCACGGCTGATCACCTAAATCACAGAGATGCACCAACAGCCAGTCCTTTTCACCGGAACTGGTCACATGTTCGATGTGACTAGCCGAGCTCTGATCGTGCTGAACCTTGCTCTGGTACACGGGACTAGGCGGTAGCCCGCACCCCGCGCGGCATCCTGGCGCAGCACAGTGATGCAAATGGGGTTCACGAGTGGCCATAAATACCCAAAAGTCAAGTTTACCAAATCGAGTTAATTGCGATATGGCCGAGTAGACAAATGTTTGGGGCATCTGAAATCACATGGTTTTCATGTTTTTGTCAAAACCGGCCTCGTGTATAATCGTCAGAAGTCGTGATATTTTCTAGGTCGTAAAATGACGGTCAGACACTCGCAAGTTCAAACGCCGCTGGTTTGCGTTCATTTCGTACAAATTGAAAAAAATTATGCATGGGAATGATCCCCAAAGCCTTCTGCTTCTAATGCCGGGTCACAAAAAGCCGTATCTCATTCGCTTTGGCGGTAATCTGACTATTTGTCATCATGTTGCAATCGCAGTTTTTTACTAAGAAAAAAATGCTTTCGTTTCACCTACAGCACTTAACACAGTGTGTGCCCGTTAGTCCACCATACCATAGCCTTCCCTAATCATTTCTGAGTCGCATCGTGAAAGAATTAAGGCGCTAGCACAGGGCTGACCGGCGCTACAGAGGTTTTTGTCCGGACGGTCGGGTGCCGCAGTGGGCGCGCAGTGGGCGGGTGGGTGCCGTCGCGCGGCGTCCGGACGGCGCGGCGGCGCGGCCGCCCCCCGGGCCGCCCGCTGCGCCGCGGCACCCGACCGTGCCGGACGAAAACTTCTGTAGCGCCGGTCAGCCCTGTGCTAGCGCCTTAATTCTTTCACTATGCGACTCAGAAATGATTAGGGAATGCTATGATATGGTGCACTAACGGGCACACACTGTGTGAAGTGCTGTAGGTGAATTGAAAGCAAATATTTTTGATAAAAAAAGTGCGGTTGCAACATGATTACAAATAGTTAGCTCACCGCCAAACCAAAATAGATACGGCTTTTTATGACGTGGCATTAGAAGCAGCAGGTTTCGGGGATCATTTTCATGTATAATTTTTGCAGTTTGTATGACATGAACGCACGCTAGCGGCACTTGAATTTCAAGTACCTGACAGTCATTTTACGACATCGAAAATGTCTCGACTTCTGACAATCCTACACGAGGCCGGTTTTGACAAAAACATTAAAATCATACTTTTTCAGACACCTCAAACATTTGCCTGACTGACCATATTACGATTTATTCGATTAAGTGAACTTGAATTTTGGGCCTTTTTCGTATTTATGGCCACTCGTGAACCCCATTTGCATCACTGTGCGCAGCATCCTGCCAGGCCCAGCACTCAGAGGCAACCAGTTACCACTGACGTCTGGAGGCCACCAGTTGCCTGTGATGCTGTCAGACTCATGCTTAGTGGAGCGGGCTTCCGCCACTTCCCGGCGAGCTTCCTCTTTCATCAGCCGACGGACTCATGGAATAACCAGCCGCCGACGCTAGCTCCATCGCCTGAACGGACGAAGCCGCTCACAGCGCTGTTAGCTCCAGCGCCGAAGCTACCGTCGTCATTGGTGTGGAAGAGATCGACATTAGTCAAGGAGAAAGTCGGCAGTTCTTTGTTGGCGTCTGCCCAGTTTCTGGCTATGTCATCTGCTGACGCTATCCCATTCCTGTTAGCGCCCGCCCGAAGACCATGTCTGGCGCCGCCCACTTGCTGCTAACATTCAATCCTGCTACTCTGAGTTCCCTTCATTGCGCACTGTTCCCTTCCACTCTCATTCCATTCCACTGCGCCGGCCGTTCTGACCTCTGCGGCGGTCATCCCCTGTTGCCGGCTATCGTCCGTGGGCCGCCGTCGGCTCCGGGTGACGTCACTGCTCGATACGCCGCGGCGGCGGCGGCTCCTCTGCAAGTCGGCTGGCTCCTCTGCCCTCTGACCCGGCCGGCCGCGTCTCTGACCCGGCCGGCCGCGTCCGAGTGCGGTCAGCTGCGCCTGAGACGGCGGCTTACATGTTACAAAGATGCCAGGTACTTTTTCCTGTACTGATGGTCCCTCCGAACGAGTCAGCTAAAGTTTCGCAGGTTCCGCATTTGAAATATCGGCTGGGCAAGAGATGCTGCTGAATCCATTGAACCAGTAGTAAGGAAATGCGATTCGTTAGCAGTTTAGTACCTGTGCTCCGAAAGTTTTGGTAGACTAATGTTAGAAATAAAGGAGGCAATTGAAAAGTATTTCAACAGCAGGTGGTTTGGCGAAAACAAGGTTGTAAATATCGTCTTTCTTACAAAACATTGTAAAAGGAAAGCGGTCCGCCCTCTGCTTGAAGACTGCACTGTTGTGGATCAATCCGTTATGTCAAGCTTGTGTGTTGTTTGACAACCGCTTACAAGTCACATCACGAGTGTAGAACCTGGCTTTCCTGGCTAGCACCGAGTCACATGTGAACTAGGTCTGGAGACACGACAGTGGAAGTTCCTCTGTCACTGCTGCTGACCACCACCTCCAAACATCATCGGCCTAGGACAGATCAAACGGCACTATTTGTGTGTGTTGGGTCTACCGGCCCCTGCTGTGGTAGATCCGTCGGCCAGTCGACCGCCCTATGCAGCACCGGAGCTCCCTGTGGAGGTCACCGGTGGGGCGGCGGGGTTACTGGGGCTCCAGGGCCGATCGATAGGGGACCGGATGAGGGGAGAGGACCACGGAGGGCCAGCGCAGGTATAGAGGACCAGTGGAGGTCTAGCGGAGGACCACGGTGAACGTCGTCGGAGACGGATTTCATCAGAACGCATGACAGTCATGACATGAAGCTGTAGGTATTACTAGCAGTGCCAATGTGGCGATACAGCGCTTTTTCTTGGCCGTCTTACAGCCAATCTCGCCTAGCTCAGCTCACTGATACTTCACTCACTTCACTCACCTGAGACTGGTGACAAAAGAAGCCGGGCGCCTGACTTCAAACAGGATAATATTAATGTTTTGACGTGATGCGGGGTGGACCCTCTCGGGTCAGTGTTGTGGACATCGGAGAGCTGCTTAGTGCTTACCCACCCCTGACGGTTTACCCTACGTCTGTCCCGTGTATGGACAACACTCGGAGTCACGGACACAACAGCTGTCCGCCCACGCTGTGTCCGCCGGGGGCCTCCACGGCTTGGTGCTCTGACGGCTGACGCGGACTGAGTGCTGGAAAGAGGCCAGCAGATGGTGATGACGGGTTGGAAGCGACTCGTCCGGGAGGGCAGTTGGAGATCGTCCATCCGGGAATTTCGGGACGGTCATCGTATGATTTCCAGATCAGCAGAGAGCTGTGATAGTTGGAATGATCTGGCCGGCCACTCCATGGTGAAGTATTTATGAGGTCAACTGGTAATGTGATGTGCCGGCCTGACAACGCGCCGTGTGCGACAGTCCTTTGCGAAAAGAAATACGAGCCGTGCGGCGCAGCATCCGTCCAGGCGTCGACACTAGCGACATCTAGCGAGATCATTGTAGACACGAGTCATGCGGCACAGCATCGTTTCAGGCGCCGATACTAGAGACATCTAGCGGACGCATTGCAAACGCAGGCGGCGCGGCGCAGTATCCTCACAGGCGCTGACATTAGGGACATCTAGCGGACGTATTGTAAACATCAGTCGTGCGGCGCAGTATCACTTCAGGCGCTTGATGCTAGTGACATCTAGGGAGAGGTTAATAAACAAGTCATGCGGCGCAGTATGCCTCCAGGCGTCTTATGCATTATGCAAGCATCTCTGAAGAACTTATATACCAATGCCAGAATTTCGTGTACTCGTCTCCACATCAAGGAGCGTCGACCGCTAAAGGTCAGACCGTCAGACAGTTCGACCTGCGGCACACATAACGCATTTACGAGGAGGCACAACACTTCTAGGGAGTCTATTTGTATTCGGCGTAGATCGGAGACCTTCGCAGCGGTCTCTCCTATTCATAACTAGGCAGCTTTAGTGTCTGTTCGAGCTGTTCAGACTGATCTGTGGTTCACAACTTCTGTGCTGTGCTCCAATAGCTGAGACTGTTTTGGTCAGTTCTATGAAAGGGTTGTGCTGTGCTGGTTTGTGCTCCGTACATGTTGTGCTCGTTTGTCCGATCTGTGCTCTGTATTTTGTACTGTGCTCCGTGCTCTTGTCGTGCCGTGTCAGTGCCTCCGTGTGCCGTTCTGCTGTAAGTACGCTCAGTCCCGTTACGAGCCGTGCCGATGTCCCTGCCGTAGGCCAGCGACGCCGGCATCAAGGTGGTGTGTCTGCTGGACGAGCAGGGTGGTGAGTGACACCGAGTAACCCGGAGTGACACGGAGTGCAGGAGTGTGCGGGTGGTCTGCAGGCGCCGGCCACGCAGAGGGGGACATATTTGTGTACCGGTGACCTTTGCTGAGGGCCAGTACTGTCTGTGATTTCGTGTGTGACGGGACTGGTGTTGGGTAACTGGTGATGGGTGATGTGGGACATTGAAAACGGGTTTGTTTTTGTACTTTGATGGAGTGCGGTGCTGAATACTGGTCGGTTTCCGTTTGTGGTTTTTTCACATTTTTGCAGTTTGGACATTTACTACACTACATATTTGTGTGTTCAATCTTTGATTTTGTGGTGGTGTTGGAAGATATTTTTATTCTTATATCATGGAATGGTCTCCCGCTTATCTTCAAAATCGTCCTCTGCTTCGGTGTGTAGTTGGGTGTTACATAGAAACAAAACAAACACACACTGACAATACACACACCGACGGTGGCCTGGCGCCTAGGTATTGTTTTCATACGCTATCGATCACGTTTGTGGGAGTTGAAAGCCGTCCAGGAATATATACTGCGTGACATATGTGATATGTATCTATGATTGCTTGCTCTAGGAGACATTTCATTGTTGATATTGATGTTGACTCGCATGCCATTTTCACAATGTAGCGTTTTTCAGGACTTGCATGCGAAAATGTCAAGCGTGGTTTATTTGTTTTGCTTTTGGCGTTCTTTTGTTCCTCGATGCATGTTTTTATTGAAGGATGTTTCTTTGATTTTTTGTTTTGTTTTATTTCTAGAGTCAAGACGTAGGAGCAAAGACGATGGTTAATTTGCAAGCTCAAGGCGGTAAGCAATTTTGAAGTGTATCATGTGCACCCATACCTTGTCATGGCAGCGCTGTTAGCATTGTGAATAACACGTCCATTTTCTATTTCTAAATTTTAATGCTCTCATCTGCAGCTTTTGTCTTATCGAGACATATTTATAATCGGCGTTTTAGCTTAAGTAGCTGGTGTTTTGCATCTTAACTGCTCTTATTTTTGTACTAGCCTGTTTATTTTTGTTTTATTTTATCCTTATTCCTTACAACATTTATTCGGATTTTGATTAACGAATAACGCCGTCTTTGCCAGCTAACGCCGTGACTATGATTGCTTTCTGTTATCCCACGCTAACCTGTCCTCAAATAATGTAACGTTTCATTGTGGTTTTTTATGAAAGCAACTGGCCTTCTAGTGACATATAGCGACCCATCCGCGGCATAAGCATAGACATTTGTACTGCGCATGTGTGCCTTTCAATGCCCACCCGTATGACGCCGTTCCCCCTCCCCGCTCCTCTCTCATCCCCCACTTACAGAGCAACTGGATAGGATCGAGGAGGGTATGGACCAGATCAACGCCGACATGCGCGAGGCCGAGAAAAACCTCACCGGCATGGAGAAATGCTGCGGCCTCTGCGTCCTGCCCTGGAAAAAGGTGGGTGCGCTGTCGGTTAGCTCTTCCCCTCAGCTGCAGGGTGTCCCGGAGCGGCTTCAGCTCCGCTGGTTCAGCTTCACTTCAGCTCCGCTGGTGTCGCTCCTTTTTCGCAAGCGTTGAAAGCAATAGCTTACGTCTGGTGTCATCGCACTTCTTTTGTTGCTTTTACGGATATCGGGTGTTGAACGAACATTCCGTTGTTTGCGAATGCAGTTTGGTTGGAAATAATATCCTCTTATATCACCCACCGTAATGCCTTCTGTTTGATATGGATCCCGTGCGAAATGTAGCTCTGCTCCTGGTGCTGCCATCTATGAAGCTCTCTGAGTACCGCTATCTGTTTTGCCGTCCGCAGGGAGGCCAGTTCAAGGAGGACGACGGCACCTGGAAGGGCAATGACGACGGTAAGGTGGTGAACAGCCAGCCACAGCGTGTCATGGACGACAGGAACGGCATGGGACCCGGCGGCGGGTACATCGGCAGGTGTGTCACCGGGGGCTCACAGTGTGGGACTGACGTCGGCGGGGATAGAGCTGGGGTTGAGGGACACTCACAGTGTGGAGCTGAGGCCGCCAGGTTCGGTCAGACAGAACATCATGGAGGGACGGGATGGGGAGGGGTGTAGCTGTAAGCCGCTCATAACAGTATGACACTGTGTGTTTGAAGACAGCGCCAGCCGCCAGCTGTACTGATTCATCTAAAGTCTGGGGTTTGGAAGCTATCCTCCCGCCGATGTTTGAGAGCACTCTAACTCAGCTTTATTCTCGTATAAACATGCCTGCGCCGCCGATGCGTTATCTCCTTCCCCTCATCTGACCGTCTGCTCGTCGTCTCAGGATTACCAACGACGCCCGTGAGGATGAGATGGAGGGCAACATGGAACAGGTCAACACCATGGTGGGCAACCTGCGTAACATGGCCATGGATATGGGATCGGAGCTCGACAACCAGAACCGACAGGTCGAGAGGATAAGCGCCAAGGTGAGCGGGGAAGGGAGGTGCTGTGACGATGTGCCTGTGTGTATGGCGGGGTGTTGAGAGGAGGGGAGGGGAGGGAAGGTGTATGTGTTTGAGAGGGAGTGGGTCGCTGGATTATGATGTGTCCAGTGTCACACAGAAATAGCTAACTAAGTGAACTATGTTCGTATATTGATGTCTACTCCAAAGTTCTGTGTGATGTGATATATAGTGTGGGGAACTGTGGATTTTGTTCCACCCAGTCTGTACTGCTTTGTTGGTTTGGTTCAGTCTGCGGGGTTCAGTCTGTTTGAAGTATATTCAGTCAGTGTTCTTAGCGTACGTTCCGTGCTATATTGCCCCGTGTCTGGGCAGAACCCCCGCCGGTCCCTGTGGGTCGACCACGGTGTACATACTGCCCCCTCTCCCCCGCTGCTGCCGCCCGTGTTGCATGTCCTCCCGCTGGTGGTTGCCAGCAGTAGCTCTATCTCCTGCCGTACCTGTCTGTCTCTGTGACTGTCTATATCTACCACTATCATCACTATATGTATGTGTCTGTGTGTGCCTGTGAGTGCGCTGGACCGCAGTGAACGGCTTAATCTGTTCCGCTCGCACCCTTCACCCCGCCACTGCGACCGCCGGCACTGTTTTGTCCTCTCATGGCTGGCCTGCCTGTATGTGTGTCTGCTGGTTGGATCGCACCGTCCCCGGCTCTCAACCCACCCTCAACCCACCTTGCGCCTCAGGCCAAACCCTCGCCATGGCAACGCTCATACCACGGAAATACAACTAGGCGTGTATTTGCAGTTTGGTTTGGAATACGTCCATTCTGCAGTTATCATATTTGAGCGATAATTACGATACCTTCCGTGGGCTGAGCGTGGCCAGCAAGCACTTATGTCTTAGCTGACGCCTTGTTGTCATTGTAAGCTGGCTTTTGCTGCTTCACCTTGTCACTCAATCCTCCGCTGTCGTCTTTCCATATCAACCAAACTTCCTCCCTGTAAATTACATCATTCTCAGGGAAAATATTTGTATCGCTCCTTTGCTTCTCGTTTCCCTTCCCCTCTCCTCTCCCTCTATGGTATATGTACGGCCCCTTCATCCCCTGTATATATCTGTACCCTGCCTCCTTCCGACACAGCGCCCTATCTCTATGTCCGTAGACCGCCTCCAACGAGGCACATGTGTCAGAGGCCGCCAACCGCGCCGGAAAACTGTTGAAATCAGCCTAGACGAGCCACAAATGCCGGTATTGCGCGGAGCGTGCGTCGGTAGTGCCCATAGGGATTGTAAGCCTGCCCGCCGCTATGTTTGGCTCATCAGAGTTTAGTAGTTGTGTGTTGAGTTAGGTGTATTGTTGTAGCCACGAAATAGATAGGCACCTATAAGTGTTATATGTTTTGGTTTATTTCAGACTCGTGTTATATGTTTTAGTTCATTTTAGGCTTATCTTTTTCTTTAACACGTCAGAAATTATCTACCGATCATTTATTGCGTTCATTTTGGTTTCGTCTCGCTTCTTTACTGTTTGCTTTTCAAGCTGAAAGCAACTGATGCTGTTGAAAAGTTTTCTATCAATCCCATTGAATATGTTCTGAAGAATTAGCTTGTTATGTTTCAGCTCTTCCAGTGAGCTTTTAATCCTCATCCAACCATATCTCGATTTATTTTGTTTCTTTATGATCTCATTTAGAGTCCGTACTAAAGCTGAGGGTAAAATAGCGTTGATTGTTCAGTATCACATAAATGTTCATCACTTTCATTACTTGCTAGATGCTGTCACAATAGCCAATAGTTAATTGACGTTGCTTGAAATTTATCTGATGATAAAAACGGACAACAGTTCCAAAACTTCTGCATAATACATAAAAACGATTGGACGGCCATCCCGCGTCTGCATGAGGTTATCACGGTAGATTGAAACCAGGTCATTAGGTCTTCTTTAAGACAGTGCGCCACGCCAACCTGTCCGATCCCCCGAACGGCCCGTACTGTGGCTAGTCAATGATGTCGAATCCCCCGTGCCGTACAAGGTCCCTGTCCGTGCCCACTGCCCAGCACTAGACAGCCTTCATCTCACAACTGGCGGTATTTCTGGCCCACTCAATTCCACCCCTTACTAGACCTCAGCGTAGCGTGTCGCTGCCCCCGCTGCCTCTCGTCCTCTGTGGCTTCTTGTGCCCGTAGTTGTCTCCCCTTTCTAACCCGTTACGTGTGACGTCAGTTGCCTGCGCTTTCGCTGCATGTGCTTCCCTAGCGCTTCGCTTATCGCGTTATCGTCTGGTCCTCAGTGCATGTGTGTATCAGTGTATCCGTCCACGTGCTGGTATGTTCGTCGTGCTGCACATGCTTCAGAGAGCCCTGCCGTTCCTGAACCCGTTTAGCATAGTCGCTGACCTACGCCGACAGACTAGCTGTTGACTGTGGATTGTTTGTTCATTATCTGTTCTCAAATGATTGTAATTACTGGTATATTGTAGCAGACCTAATGCAACTGTTCAGTCTCTGAAGGCGAGCAATGTTCAGTCTGTTTCATATTGTCACTGGGCTGCCCGTGAGCCAGCTGTTGTTTTTCGGAGATCTGTCCGTGTTGTGTACTCTGCTCACACTGCTGCGAGTGTCGCGTCTGCCGCCGTCCGTCACCACCCGCGCCGTGTCTCGGCCTCTGACCCGCGCCCCGCCGCTGTTACAGAGCCAGTCGAACGAGGCCCGTCTGAAGCTGGCCAACGACCGGGCCAACAGTCTGCTGAAGAACGCGTAAGGCGGCTCCTCCCGTGCTCTCTGTCCGCGCTCTCCCCGCTCTGTCCCTCCCGGCGGCCGGGCGGTCGGCGCTGCTCGGTGTCCGCTGTCCGCTCCCTGTGTCTGTCCTCTGTCCGTGCCGTATCCCGGTCTCAGTCCTCCCCGGCCTGGCAGAATGCAGTGCCGATAGATTCGGTCTGGCAGTCTCAATATCCTGTCGCCACCGCTTGCCGTCGCTGTGCACTGGTCCTGCCCTCTATATAGCCTGACTGCAGACTGGCGCTCTCCTCTGTTCCGCTTCAGCAAGTGACTGCATCCTTCCCCTGTCCTGCACGGCTGCCTCTGCCGCTCTCAGTCTCTTCTGTGGACCAGCACCACCGCCGTCATCAACAGGATCGCACATCGAAATCCGCAGCCGCCGGGGGCCCGCGCGCGCTGTCAGGACCCCGAGCTCGAGAGCCGGGGCGCGAGATGGCGGCGGCGGTGAAGAAACGGTCATCAAAATCGCAGATAACGACTTGTTTGTTACAAACTGTAGGCGAATTCGTCGCGAGTCGGCGTGACTTGTTGCTTCTGCATCGCGTGTTGTCGCGTCATTCGTGTTGTGGTGCCGCGTTGGGGCGCTTTGAGCCCGTTTGTAAGCGTTAGGTAGATGACACCATAGTTGGTAGCACACACACACACACACTTCCACTCATACACTGAAACGTTCCGCCGTTCAGCGTTGGTCAGAATCTGTGATGGGTCGACACGCAATAGAGATGGCGCTTTCCCGGTCTCGCCCGCCCCGTCCGCGGGTCGGGCGGGGCTGCCGCTCGGGACGGGCGGTTTCCGCCGGCCCGGTGGCACCGTTTGGTTCGGGCGGCCGCACCGGTTGCCGGCCGGGTCCCGTTTGGTTACCTATTTTGATGTATTCAAGTGATAATCAGAGTGTTGGCTGGCGGACTTTGTTGCCTTCTAGCGGGACGAACAAAAGACCAGGCCCGCCAGCGGGCAGTTTCGTTGTTTCCGTATAGCTGGTAGGCGTTTTTAATGAGCTATTTATTGCGGCGCGCTCGATTGGCAGGCTGTAG
The DNA here is from genome assembly GCF_019059575.1 of Amphibalanus amphitrite. Classification (NCBI taxonomy): domain Eukaryota; kingdom Metazoa; phylum Arthropoda; class Thecostraca; order Balanomorpha; family Balanidae; genus Amphibalanus; species Amphibalanus amphitrite. The sequence goes on from NW_024881633.1 coordinate 714,775, forward strand.
AGTAGTGTTTGCACATGTCTATACGGCGTCTCTGTATAAAGTGTACATAACCCGCTGGTGAGATAGGTGGCATTCCTCTTGGGGGGGGGGGGGTCCCCTCGGTCCGCTGGCCGCGGCCGAGGTTTGTTGAGGCGAGGCTTTACGGAACTATACTGTCTGGTTTACAAATATAACCGCTATAACGGATGCTGTCGACTGTGGGGCAGCGGGAGTTGGGACGAACAGCGCAAAATAACTTCACTAAAGACGGTGATTGAAGAGGGAAGATGTACTTGTCACAAAAAATATTGTGGTTTCTCTCTTAGGTAACTCATAGCCGGCCCACGTAATTGCCGTAAAACAAATATCCTATTTTCTTACCGGTAAACCTTCATAAAATTATAATTTAATTTATCTTACTGGCGGGATGATTTATTTTATCGATTTGCAAGTTCGGTGAAAGTGGGTAAGAAAATGGCATTGTTCAGGTTACGCTCAGACATAGCCCCTTGCGACAATATGCTTCGTTCGATCTGCAGACTTCTCGATAGGTTCATGCATAATTCAGACATATTGAATGTCCGGACGCCAGCTGACTTGTCTCACTCCTGCACGGGGTGCACACTGTACGCACCCGTCTTGAGCTCACGGCCACCAAGTCATGAGACTACCGAGTGTGATATCCCATCCTTCCCGCTCCACTTCCCAGCGGCCGAGAGTCCCAGCAAGACATCCTCACATCAACAAAAGCAGTAGGATCTAAGAGATGTATTATGATGTGTTTGCTATGAACGCACGCACTCGTAGAACCAAGCCGAAGCAGCCCACAGACCTGCACCAGCAGAGAAGTGCGCGTTTGCACACAATGACTGAAGCACTGCGCAGTGCTCTAGGCAATGCTGCTGTGTGAACGCGGACCTAACCTGTGTTGCATAGCAACCTCCAATAAAAAATCGGCATGCGTGATAGTAAAAAAAAAAAAAAAAAAATCAGCTATGAAACCGGCTCGCTTGAATATCGAGGTCGTTATTGAGTACTCCTGCTAGCTTCACGCTCGAAGAGTGCAAACTCAACTCACTCTATATGTGGGTTCCATCGATGGTTATATCGCCGAACAATATCGCAATCCATAAGACGTAGACTCAGATCGATTCTCCTCAGATATTTACACAGCACGATACCTCGTTCAGCGCGCGTCGTCGTATCTTCCCCGGGCAGCACAGGCACACAGTTATCTGATAACGCAGAGGTCGCACAGGACAGGGTGACAGCGTCACAGTATGGGAGCTTTGTCTCTATTTTACTCCTCTATCTTTATCTCTTTTCTCACAGAACGGAGGATGCCTCCCTTCGCTGTTATGTGCCTAGTGCAGGTATTCTGCCTTCGTTCCATTCTTTTCCTTTTCTCTCTCTCGCTCGCACACATATCGTTGACACACACGCTCTCGTTACCTCTCCAACTTCCCTTTTCATTTTGTCCTGACATTACCGTGTCTTACCCTCCCAATATGTCTCTCCGCTACAATCATACCACTTGACATCCCCTACATCCCTCTCCCTCTTCTCCTCTCTACCCGCTCTCCCTCCATCCTCTTTCCTCCCTCCTCTCTCTACCCTTTTTACGCCCTTCTAGGGCCGCATGTTATCCATGATCCAGTTGAGGTACTCTGAGACACGCGTGTACACGCCGGGCACATTGGCCGTGCCGCAGCGGGTCACACCGAACGAGACGACTCCGACAGCGTGGTAGGGCGGTCCGAATCGGGTGGTGGCCATCAGGGGGCCGCCAGAGTCTCCCGAGCACGAGTCCTGGCCGCGCGCCCCGCCGGCGCACAGCTGAGTCGGCCCGATCTTGGCCTGGTTGCGGCGGAACACTTGCGAGCAGTTGTTGGCGTCGAACAGAGGCACGTTGACCTTCATCATGACGTTACTGGAGTCGCCGACTGAGGGGGGGAGGGGGGGGGGCGGTCAGATGTCGGCGGCTCAGGTTGACATCAGCATCAGTTGTCGAGGGATTGCGACATTTTCTCCTCATTGAGCTAGTTGTTTGTTAGGCCTTAGCAGAAAAGAAAGCAAGTACCTACAGCTGAGGTTATTTGTACCTAGCATTCGCCGATCAGTTGTGCTTTATTCCGCTTCGTATTATGACATCTACCTCAAAACGTATTCCAAGATGTGTAATAAGTTTCAATGGCTCGAGTACCATCAACTTACATGCTTCCGTCAGTCCGAATCCAGCCACCACGAACTTTTTGTCATCGAGTGGGTCCTTTCCGAAGCTTCCGAACGGCAGGCAGATGGGGCGGATGGCCGCTGAAAACGGAGACACGCTTTGTCAGCAAACAGTGACGGCACGAGCGAGGCATGATTGCGAGGAAAGTTGTATCACGAATGACCACGATAAACATAGACCCGGGAACAGGGGGGCAGCGGGGGCGCTTGCCCCCCCCCCCCCAACTTGAGAGCCGAGGGGGCGGCGCCCTCTCAACATTGAGGCAGCGTGAAAGGATCTTTCCTCCCTTTTCCGGACTTCTTTCCTTCTTATTTTCTTTATACATCTAAGCATCATCACACGGCATTTTCCTAGCCATCTGAATGGTTTCTGCTGATTACGGAGCGAGCGAAGCGAGCGGAGTCTCATACTGAATTAAGGGAAAATCCTGAGTATGAGCGGCCGGCCGGCCGGCCGGCCGTGGGGACGCTCTTCAAAAGCTAATATCTTAGGAACGGGACATCCGATTGACAAGCGGTCTTCTTTACTGAATGTCACTTGGACGTAAAAGTTCTGTGGTGTGATGGCCACCATGCGTTCTTCCCAACCACCGCACGTGGCGCGTGGTAAAGTTGGACATTTTTTAAGAACCCCCAAAATTGCAACCTCAATAACGGCACAACGGTTGGGCCGATTGAATTGAAACTCGGTACACAGTTAGGTCTCCATCAGATAGTTCATCTGCATGTGTTAAGGTTGGGGTGCTACAGCACGTGCGCACGTGCAGGGGGCGCTCCCAGATCTCGAGAACGGCTGGGCCGATTGCGCTCAAATTTGGTAGACGGTTGGGGACCAGTTAGTAGGGTGCCGTGCAAAAGTCAGTTTGGACCCCGCTTGCACGTGCGCACGTGCAGTGTGCCGCTTCCAGATCTCGAGAACGGCTAGGCCGATTGCGCTGAAATTTGGCACATCGCTAAAGACCGGTTAGTAGGGTGCAGTGCACAAGTTAGTTGGAGGTACCCCCTCGCAATTTCGCACGTGCAAGGCCCATCCTCTCGCTCGCTCCGTTGGTCGCCCAAAAGGCGTTTTACTGGTACAGTATCGATTTCACAACATCTGCTATTGGTTTGGTTTGGGCCTGGCCTTGGCCATGAGTTTGGCAGGCCAGATTTTATACTAGACCATGCTGATTCAACTTCGAGAAATACATAGCGTACAACGGTGGTAAAATCGTTGCTATAATACAGGTATAACACAGTTTACCCGCTCCGGGTGTGAGGGAGGGGTGTGGAGCAATGAGTGCACTGACGTGGAGCCCTCGGAAGGCCGGTACCTATGGGATTAAAGCTAAGCGACACTAAGGGCTTGTGTGATGCCTTCGGTTATCGGTAGCACCCTCAGAATCACCGGCGTATAGGGCCCTCATAGCCGCCGGTAAGGGGCCTTTAGAGGCCCTGGTATAGGGCCGCCATGCAGATGCCGGTTCGGGCGCTCAGAGGTGCTAGTGTGATTCTCTCAGAGGCGCCGGTGAGGGTCCTTACAGGCGTTGCTCTGGGCCCTCATATAGACGCTGGTGTGGAGCCGTTACAGACGGGTGTGGGGTCTTTAGAGCTGCTGACGCGAACCCTCTACAAGCCAACAGGGGGTTCTCAGTGACCGGCACGGGGCCCTTAGGCCGGCAGAAGAAGTCTTGTGGGGTCCTTAGAGACCGGCTACTGTCAGACGCCGGTGGGGCCCTCAGGGCTCAGAGTCACCGGTGTGGGCCCTCAAAAGTTTCCAGTGGGTGGGCTTTAGATGCGCAGGTGTTGACAGTTGGGTCCTCAGAAGTCAGAGCCGCCGATATAGGGCTTTAATAGGCACTCAGAGTTGGGGGTGTGAAACGCTCAGAGACACTGGTGTGGGCCCTCATAGTCGCCGATGAGGGCCCCCTTAGTTGCCGTTATGGGACCCTCGGAAAAATAAGTGTGTGACCATCACAGGCGGGGAATGCCCCTAGAACTGGCCCCTCATAGTCCGGTAAGAACTCTCAGAGCCCAGTAACGGGCCTTTGGAGACCACCGAGGGGCCCTTAAAATCTGCAAGATTCCCTCAGAAGCCGGCGTGGGGCCCTTGTGGAGATCTTAGTGTGGTTATTTAGGGCCAATGAGGTGCTGTAACGAGACCTATGGGGCCCTTCTTAGTCGAAATATGGCCATCGTTGTTAACCCTCAGCGCGCGGTCAAATGGCGCCGCAGGGCCTCTCGGACCCGAGGGTCCCTTTGAACCCGATGGGTGGGGGGTGGGGAGGGGGGGGGGGTACGTGTCCCCTTAGACCCCTAACTACGCCACTGCTTCATAGGCATCATGTCAGGTATTTTAGGCTCGCCCCCCAACTCGAAAATCGTTCCCGGGCCCCCGACGATAAAACATGTTAGCGTCGTAAGGCATGACCGAGCTTGTAGGTTTTATGGTGAGCTTGCAAATTATTTGCCCATGGTTGAATCTCATCTTATTTAGGGATGTGCGCATGAAATACCCTCCTACACAGTCTTTCGGCTAAAACTAAAGCAGACTAATGAAAACATTTGTCATGGTCATATTTGTTATAGTCTGGTAATTTTCCGACCTGTTTTCGATTACATTACATCTAAGCATAGCATCTACAACCTTTCTACAATGCTCATCGTCACTACCCTGTTATTCATTATACCACTCACAGCCGAGCGCCTGGTCGTAGGGCCTGTCGAGCCGGATAAGCGCGATGTCGTTCCAGAACCTCTCGGGGCTGTTGTAGTCCTTGTGGGAGATCACCTCCTCCGGTGTAAAGTCCTGCACCGGGCCCGTGCACTCGCCGTTGATCTGCCGAGGGACGCGGGTGGATGTTGAGTGGCTGCTTTGAATGACATCAGTCGTTTGCTGTATTTTATTTCAAGACCGTAAGCTAGCATTTTTGTTACAGCCAGCGCTCAAACACCGGCCCTGAAAATCAATCTAAAGCGCCCGATACGGCAGCACCTACAATCTACATAGCACTACACTTCCGCTTCATTTGTGCGAGGTTATCGTGCCTGCTCGCATTCCCTGAGCCAAGGCCCACAAAACCCCCGCACTCTGAACTCGCGCCCCTTCACTCGCGCCCCCTTTAACTCGCATCCCCCAAACTCACCAATCTACCTCACTCCCCTCCCCTCACAACCCACACCCGCTGCACTCACGCAGTCCTGGTCGGTGGTGAGGTCGTGCTCTCCGAGCCGCAGTTTGGCCAGTCGGAACTCTGTGGGGAGGCCGGTGACGCAGTGGGCCGCCGTCAGCACGTAGCGCTCGTTGATGAGCGCGCCACCGCAGTTGAAGTCCACCTCAGCCGCTCCGGACCCTGCGGGGAAACGCCGAGACGGGTGATATTGGGGTCTGATACGTACGATTCGATTGTGGTTAACGCTGGGCTGTTCAAGTGGTGGGCACATACTGGTACATACACCGTGTCTTTGGATGGCATCGTTTGCACTCAGACGCTCTTTACAGATTCCAACAGTTTGGATGAGAAGTTAAGACGTTTTGCACAGGTTATAAGGACAAAACAACACAACACAAAACAATATGCTTTGTAGTTCAAAAACAATTACTCCAAATTCTGCTGACGCCTAATGACATCACCAACTACCCTTTGTGTTGCCGCCTGCCATTGACCACTTTCGACCGTACTTCCCTTGATCGTTACTAAGCGGCAATAACAGCCCGCTGCCCTACCGGGAACGCCACGTCAGGCGGGTGGCCGTGTCACCGTCCCACCCTCCCCACATCAGGCACTCACTGCCACCACTCACTCTCATATCCGAGCATGGCCACCCAGGGGAACTCGCCCAGGTCGGCCACCACGCCGCCCACGATCTTGATGGTGAAGTCGGAGGTGCCGCACTCCAGGCGACTCGGGTCGGGCAGCAGACCCCGGTTCGGGTGGCGCTCCGGGTCGCCGGTGAACGGGCCGCTTGTAGGCGGTCGCGTCGGACGGGTCGGAGGTGTATGCGTGTCCTTGGCGCAGCAAACCAGGGGTTGCTGCCGGGACGGGCGGAGTGCTGGTCAGGCGGTTGGTGGCTGGGACTCGTTGTCTAATACGATTCGGACTTCGGAGGCTAAATCCGTACCTATGTCGATGGACTTGGTTTTTACATATGTGAGATGCAGCCAACATGACAATTGGCAGTCATTTCTCTCTAGCGAACTTCGGATAACTAATGATGAACATACATGATACATTGGACATGTGATCAGTTATGCATAATGCAATATGCATACGCATAAAATATGCAGGAAAATGAAAACATATTCCTTATCCTAAAGTCACAATGGCTATTGGCCAGGGATGCGGAGCCGGAGCCGGAGCCGGAGCCGCCGGAGCCGGCATATTTTGCCCGGAGCCGGAGCCGGAGCCGGAGCCGTGAAACAATATAGCCCGGAGCCGGAGCCGGAGCCGGAGCCGTCAAGAAAGGGGGCGACTCCGGCTCCTTTTCTTGAAAGGAAACAATTATTTACCTAGTTCGGTTTGACAGTACAAGGCGTAAAACAATGTGGTATTCAAAATAGCCTTGTTATACAAATACAGAAGCAACGTGTACCAATCCCATCGTCTTTTTTCTTCCACCCGTATTTAATTGATCGCATAGGGGATGTACTGAGTAGAAGCCGGAGCCGGAGCCGCCGGAGCCGGATCATTTTACTCGGAGCCGGAGCCGGAGCCGGAGCCGCCATGACATTTCACCCGGAGCCGGAGCCGGAGCCGGAGCCGATTTTTTTCTCCGGAGCCGGAGCCGTCTGAAATTTCCACGGCTCCGCATCCCTGCTATTGGCTATTCTGATGTCAATGCCTATGTGCTGCCGACAATTGATGTGCCTTTGTGGTCCATTCTAATCGGTCAGTATCCAACAACCCACCCTGCCGCGCTGGCCGCAGACACTCCGGCGGATCGGGTTCAGCTCGGCCGACGTCGGCCGGCTCCGGAGGATCTCCAGGAAGGCCGGGCACTGGAACACATCGTCACACAGCCCCTGCCGGCCGAGGTAGTCGCGGCAGGACGCCGGTCCGCTCGACTCACCGCCGAATGTGATCGCTGGCGAAGGAGAAAAACAGCCATGCGTTACTACCTTTTACTATAAGAACGTGATAATCAACGCTAAAAACGTTTCTCCAGTATTTACAAGTGTATAAATGGCAGGCAATACCGAAGAAAACTATTAAAGCTGAATAAAATACCTCACATGCAAATTGGAAATGCAGCAATCCGGTATATGAATGAAGAAACGTCATGTAACTTCGCTGTTATCGTTAGAACCAAACCATCTGAACGTGAACAGGGATAATCCAATGTAGGTATACTATAACAATGCAAGGCAGTCAAACGAGTGATGCGCTCTTTTTAGGGTCGTATTCATGGTGTGTAAGGTCGTATAACCATGCATAGATGAAGTCAGAGAACAGCTATTGCTGCTGTTCGCATATACGCACCCTGCCCGTTGACAAGCGCCACGCCCGCCAGCAACAAGGCCGCTGTAGCCATCTGCATACTGAGCCGCTCCCAGCCGTCGGCTCACGATGTACAAACGTTGATCGCTCCGGTCCCAGCTGGCAACAGAAATGAAGAAGATCGTCAGTGATAGAGACAACAGTGATAACAGCAAATATTAGCGCAGTGAAATGTATTTCATTTGGGGGATGAGTGAACCGAACAGCAGGAGATCTGAACCTGGCGTCATTATATAAATAATTCAGGGAGGACTTTGGGACGAGGACCTCCGAAACTTGGAGACTGCAGCGAGACACAGCAATGTATCATCTGACCGGTGAAAACTGACAAGTGAAGAGGTCTACAGAAGTACAGTAAACGTACAGCAGTCACGCGAACAGAAACTGCACCGGCATACACCAACACATGGAAACTGCAACAAAAGCACAAGACACTATCCCTAGAAACGCGTGACAAAGAAGACCGGCATTGAAAGACTGCAACACGGGCACAAGAAAGCAGCATTAGAAAGGAAACAGCACGAATCACAAGAAGTGGGTTCGGGACTGTGGCCAGCATGTTATACTAATTTTCTTGTGTACGACTGAACATAATTATCCGGGACATGGAGACTGCAGCTAGGCACAACAATGTAGCACCTGACCGTCGCAAACACTTCGCAAATCCAACACGACTCGTCGCCTGTGATAGGTGTATTTTTTCAAAAGCATGTGCCCATAGTTGTGCCACAATTGTGCACAGCTTTAACACGATTTTGCAACATGCGAGTCGTATAATGTTCAAAATAAAGTTTTGACGTCGGTAATAACTACCATCGTTTCGGAACTTCCGCGATTGTCACAGAGAAATAACTGATGAAACTAATGGTACATATGTAGGTATGTACATAACCTACAATACCTACTTTAGTAGTTCAGCATTTGTCGTATATTCGGTGGTGTATCTTCTATTTCAAGCATTGTACAATCTTGATGGCAATATCAATGCCTTTTAGATAAGCTTGCATGTTTGAATGAACATTTTTTACAGAATTTGGAGCCCACGCTAAGCAGAGCTTGTTGAGCAGGCCCCGACCCCAACCGTCCAATTGGGCAATGGGGTTTTGGGGGAATTGATATGCCAATATCAAGCGTACTCATTGAAGCCGGAAATAATGGATCCCATTCAAGTGATAAACTGTGTGCAGCTGCTCTCACCCATCGCAGACCGACCCCTCAGGGGACATAGGTAAATACTTGTATGCTGAGCGCCGCAGCGATTCGAACCCGGGCTCTCACGGTAACCCGGCGGAGGTCCAACGCACTTCCAATTGAGCTATGGGACGGACAAAAGGGTGGAAGAGACTGCCCATAAATATAATTATTACGTAATATGCGACGGATACAACATGCAACTACATACAACAACAAAACAACATGTGACAAATGATTCATGCATAAGCTGTAGGGGTATATTAAAGGGATTATCAGGGTTTAAAAATTGAAAGGAATCGGCATAAATCTCCAATCAATGAACTCCCCAGACTCTGCCGATTCTAACGATATGCATAAAATGTAAATCGGTTCCAAAATTTCCGAGATATAGCCGTTTCAAAATTGACAAAATTGTACTTACTCACGCAAAACAAGTACTTGGGCGGCCAAGTTGGCCCATCGCTAAAACGTAAACAAAGAGCAGCCTTGGGAAATTTCGCCAAGGCCGCCGCACCGCACTGGCGATTTCCACAAGACGGGCCTTGTTCTGGGCCTTGTCTGCTTTGTTTTTGTCTGTTGTTTTTAGGGCATTGCAACAAGATTTCAGTGCTTGGCATTGGATTTGGATATGAACAAATTGAAGATTTGCTTTTCAATAAGACAGCAAGAGTTATCAACATTGCCAAAGTTATCATACGGGTGTGATTTGAATAGCTTGTTTGCTGATCATCAAAATCTTGATGTTAATATCATTTAAATGTCAACAATTTTCAAGGGTAAATTTGAGTGTTTTATTTCAATAAATTGAAATGTAAGTGCATCAGGCACAAGAACTAAGTTTCAATCTGATTATTTTGTCAAGAGTGGTGAATCTAATGTAACGTCTTGCGAGAAAGCTTACCTAAGTGACTGAAGAAAGCGCTACAGTTTTTCAAGATCTATGTTGATCTGTTTTTTTCGTCACATCACGTCACACAATGCCCGGATGTGTAATGTGTTCCATTACAATGGTTCAGTACCTACGCTATTCAAGCATTCCCGGAAATGCCTGATAAAATGTTCACGTTTACCGGTATTTCATTTACACGAGCTTCTATTCACTTATTGTAGGTATTAACCAATCAAAACCTCTCATTCTCCAGTAACCTCATAATATAAATCAGAAGTAGGAGCCAAAAAGTTATATTTAAAGGTATCGAATATTTCGCTCCTGGAGCTTCGTCAGCGATAATTACAGAAAATTATCTGTAATTTTCGCTGACGAATTTTCGCTGATTATAGTTTTTCTGTAATTATCGCTGACGAAGCTCCAGGAGCGAAATATTCGATACCTTTAAATATAACTTTTTGGCTCCTATTTCTGATTTATATTATGAGGTTACTGGTTATTCTTATATTATTATTATTCATCATGAGCCTCAAGCAGAGTTTCAGCTTTTTAAGAAGTATCCTCTCATTCTCCCTTTTAAAGACCTTGTATGCAAATGTCAACTGCACAGAGCACAAACGCAACCTTCATTAGGCTAATCCGACACTTAAATGTTTCTATTCCGTCTCAGCTATCTTCATTTTGATGGCTTTGATAAGCTGGATTGAGCTGCAGCTACCAAAGAGAATGGCTCTAAAAATACTGCCAAGGATGTCATTGCTTCCTAATGCTGAATTCACCTAAGAAGCTGCTCACCTTGGCAGATAAGTCATGGCATATTGTTCCTGGTTTTAATTTGAATGCGGGTATGTACCAAGGCCAGTGCATGGTTTTGCCTGCAAGCTACCGACTCTGTGTTCGCGGTCGATAAATGGCATTACTGCAGTCGATTCAAGCTACTGCTGCAGGCCGACATGCCTCAGCAATCTGACCGCGTAGGGTAGGTAAAGTCGTCTGTGAACGACATATGCCTAAATGTGCAATATGCATGTATTTGAACATGCAGTCTGCGTCTAAAGTGTAGAAATGGCTGGGAATATTTCTGGGGAGTAATTCTAGTCTCTTAAAAACGCAGTCTGCCTGCGATAATCACGCAGTCTATCCGTGACGCAGCTCGTTGTTACGTCACGGTCTGGCCGTGATCATTACAGTCCATCCGTGACTCAGTCCGTCACGGTCAATCAGGGATGTTCCGGTGGACATCCCTCCCCAGTCCCCCTCCCCTCCCCAAATCCAGTGGGTCCGATCTTCCGTCCAGTGAACCCTAATCTCCCCTCCCCCAGCACGGCTGACTGGACATATCCGCCAGCTTATGATGGCATGTCCTTGAGCCAAGCCGACTGCCGCGGCCCGACCGATCGCGGTCAATCTACCTGCAGAGTCACTAGCAAAACGAGTCGGAATGAAGAGTTCTTCGAGAGGAAGAACGCTTATATCATTGGAAGTATAGCACAAGCATCAACCGAAACGTTCTCGTGAAGTGATCTAGGCATTTGTAAAAAATGGTTTGTAATGTTTTCGGCATCAAATTCGATACGATAAAAAAATGACGGCGAATTCAACACATTGCTGCGCACTTCTCCATCGCAAACTGCAGGCGAAAAAGCGCTCGTGTTAACGACGTCACTCTATTAGTCGCGAGATAAGTCGAGCTTTCAAATGTCACGGCAAAGACAAACGAGCACGACACAAGGATAGCTATAGAGAGAAGACGTCATGGCCAAACGTCAATGTCTCTTCTAGCAATTTTGTCCGTTCGCCAGAGATTTAGTTGTTGCTAAAGCACGAAGGAGCGACGCAGACGGAGCGGCGACCAGCAGTGACTATTTTTGGCACTACTGGTCCTGGAAATGTCATCTGATCATTCGTTAGCACCTAACTTAGCAAACTTTCTACGATTGAATTGCTCGTTACGTTTTGGTTTGACGACGGTTGACATAAATCAGGCTTTGTCGTTTTAATCCACCAAAACTATCTGATTATAGGAAAGCTAGGACCCTGACTTTGCTGAGATTATCACATTGACATTGACACAGCAATATAAGGGCTCATCATCTACCGGGGACTGAGTGGATACTGAGTAGTTAGGGGTAGGTGAAGGTCTACGGCTTTAGGGTAATACCCAGTTGACCTTGTCTGACCGATAAAAAAATAAACATCACGGATGCGGAATCAGATGCCTACAGCTTAACATCACTTCGTTAAACCAATATCCTTCTGAGTGAACCGGTTAGTTTTCTCTTATTCATGGTGTCTCGTTCATCAGAGCTCTAGAGATCCCAGAAGTTCAGTGCGTGGTTAAATAATTAATCTACGACATATGCGTATCAGATGTAAAATAATGAACCTATAATCATGAAAGCTGCGAGCGGGCTTTAGCTGCGGCATTTGGCAATGTTGTCATGCAGCGGTTATACTGACACCGTATACGTCGGGGTTGCTTTAAGAGCTACGAATCGTATTCCTGGCTCTGCCGAACTGCGCAAAAGTCCCACGCTGCAGGAACATTTCTAATTTTTATATGAAACATCAGGTTCTCAGTATAGGGGAGAGCGGGGTCAAATGTAACACGGGGCAATTGTAACAGTGCTAATAATTCATAAGCTTACCAATAGAATGAGCTGATGTTCAGACTGAAAATGCGTTATTCTATACTGCCTTTCCCAACGGAGTTTGAAGCGAAAGTGCCGGGTATGTCGATGGCTGTGCACAGTAATGTGTTTTTGAGAGCATTTTGTAAATTTTTATTCCGTTATATTTGATTAGCTCATTCCCGCCATTGAAAAGATATCGACTTTAGACTTTGTGTATGCGTTGGCAGGCTTGTTGTCGATAAATTGAAAGCATTAAATGTTGTACATGCAACATCTTTTTGCGCCAGTTTCGTCTAAAATATGTCAAGACGCGACGGGGACAATTGTAACATTTTTGCTGGGGTCAAATGTAACAGGTTATAGGTCAGTGGCCATTATGTCAAAGTCGTCAAATTTTCAAGGGAGATGAAACATTGCTAGAATTAAGAGAACTGTAAGTTTTGTCGCAATCGGCAGCTTTTTACGCGATTTATTTGCGAAAAACCAAGGGAGAGGAGGTCCATCCAACCCCTGTATAAGTGCGAGGTTTTAGGCCTTTTTTCCTGAGAAGAACCGTCCTTATCAAGTCTGGGAAGATGAACAAGTGTTCAATACTTTTGTTAAATCAAAGCTTTGGAAAAAATTGTGTTGCTGTAGCCTGTAAATTAACATGTTACAATTGTCCCCGGGTGGTGTTACTTTTGACCCCGTATCTGGGGTGAATTGTAACAGCTGAATTGACTTTTTCGAACAACAATTTTGACCCGAAAAGGAAGTTATTTCGGAAATGTTTTAACTGCATTTTAAAGACAAAACATCATAGTTTCTGAAAATAAAAGAAAGAGCTTTATAACTGCAAACGTGTTTGCACCAGATGATAAAATGCAAAAAATGTTACGATTGACCCCGTTCTCCCCTAGGTTAATCAGTTCCCATGCGTATTGCATAAAGGTGTCTGCTATCTACAAAATCACAGGAATGTTTCGGGTTACGCCATTGACCCACGATATGTATGAGCGTACTGTAGCAAGCGACACAAATGTTTATTTCTAGTTTTTTTTTTCCTTCGCATTGAGCATGTTTGCCTACCAATGAAGTTCATATGGCATTTGTTCAAAGGAGATTTCAGATTTGTTCAATACAAGAGATTAAATTCCGTTGATGTCAGCCCGAGGTCAGCTTATACCTCTAAATTACACTACTTAAGATTAAGAGATGAGTAGGTATGTGCAATGCCTACTGCCCACGTAATGTACCTATATGCGTATATTCCTGTCTAACGATTGTATGACGAGGGCTCATAATAGCCACATGTATGTGGACGAGTGCCAATTATGTTCAATAAATAAATAAATAAATACTTTTAGCCGGCTGGGTCGCCGTTCCGTTAGCAGCAGTTTGCTCTGTGCACATCGCCCGACAGCAGGCTGTTCTCGAGACGCTGATACCGCTCGCGTCAGCCGACTCTAACCAATCAGCGCGCCGGATCCATCCCCGTCGGTCCAGCCCTGCACCGGCAGCCCGGCCCGCCCGCGGCGGCTGTGTTTGTGTTTGCAAATGACTGGTCATGTGCGGCCGGACAGGAGGCTCCGGGGACTCAGGGAGGGTGGTGGATCACCGCCAGACCGAGCCCCGTACGACCAGCTGCGGTAAGACAATGCGAAACAGGTGCATTTTCCTCGCAGCAATGACTAGGATAATGGCGAGAACACCTTGCATTACGAGGCTTATCTGCAGTGTACATGGCAATAACTACATTCATTTACTTATGAAGGTCAGCGCTACATCAGAGAAACTAATAGATATTACGGCTTCGATAAGCTATATAAACAGAGGGTACGAGTTGGTTATTCCAGCAGCATTCACTGCGCAGCAGTGCTAACTGCTTCTCGCGTCAGTAGCACTTTCAGTTTGCATTGTGACTTATCCAGACAACAAAGAAAAGCGTCCGCATTATGACGTCATGTTCCAGGGAAATGCGCCAAGTCCATCAAGAACAGCTTAACTAGTTAGTTAATCCACCTTGTCATCTGCACATGACAAAATAAACGCAAAGGTTGAGTAATTTCGCTTGGCGAGACATGTTTTGCACTGTCTGCGCTGCTATGAGATTAAGGACAGGGAGTTTTTTCTTGTGCAGATAAAGGCAAAACTACTGATAAAGGTACTGGGTGTTTTTTTTTGTTGTTGTTGCAAATTGTAAAGAAACATTTTAACGTCACATCCGAAGACATTGCGGCACCTCACAAATATAAGTCACAGCGGTTCTATAAGTATGTTGTGGGACCAATGCAGGTCCAGAGTTTGAGATGCGCAGCGCTTTTAAAACCTTTCTCGTGTTCTTGGGTCGACTATCTCAAGGCTTGAATGATAATCGCGCATGGCAAGTTCTTGGAATGAGACGCAAAAACGAAACAGTGTTTATATCTGTCTCCATTGCCCAGTCAGGTAGGTATTCACTGCGTATGAATGATGTGAAAATCTCCTCGCTTGCATAGAACATCCGGTAAAACAGCCAGCGGTCGCGGCACGGCCGGCAGACATTTGACATTGAACAGACAAGCCACCACCTCTGCAGGATTAAGTTCTGGTGATGTCTGCAAGGCCCATCAACCCGTTCCGATGGTGTCACACTGTTTATAACTTGAAGGTATCTGCCACTCGTTATGGTCCAATTGTCGCGAAAATACCATTGAGCAACCCGACTGAACTGCGTTGTATGTACAGACATTTAAATCTATCCACTAGCCTATAAACGGCAAAGTCACGCATGTTGTGAGTAAAACAAAAAACACTAATGCACAAGTCAACGATTTCAGTGAGTCATCACGGCCAAAGTCTACAAAACGCAATTGCTTTCAACCGTCAAACAAAAGAATCTTCTCATTGTAGGCCCCAGGACTGCATTCCAGCCTCGAAGCCCTTGACGTATTCCCACAAACGATAGAACTGGTTTCGATTCAAATTATCCTCATTTGCATATGCACACATACACAAATGATATGCAATATCCTCTTCAGCCAAGGCGCCTGTTTTTCATAAATAATCAACTACAGGTAGTTAGACAACTATGGTGCACCTGCTCATTGGTACAAGACAGGTCAAGGTGTCTCCAATCACCATGCAGTTGCATTGACAACCGTGATTCGGCGCACTGCATCTGTTGCTTGGGAAGGGAAAGAGAAGGAAAAGAACAGATAGAGGCAGGCATAATAAGCAACAAGGATGATAGTCGAGAGACAAAGAAACGGAGGCAGAGAGAGAGAGAGAGAGAGAGAGAGAGAGAGAGAGAGAGAGAGAGAGAGAGAGAGAGAGAGAGAGAGAGAGAGAGAGAGAGAGAGAGAGAGAGAGAGAGAGAGAGAGAGAGAGAGAGAGAGAGAGAGAGAGAGAGAGAGAGAGAGAGAGAGAGAGAGAGAGAGAGAGAGAGAGAGAGAGAGAGAGAGAGAGAGAGAGAGAGAGAGAGAGAGAGAGAGAGAGAGAGAGAGAGAGAGAGAGAGAGAGAGAGAGAGAGAGAGAGAGAGAGAGAGGAGAGAGAGAGAGAGACCCGTATTCAAAGTGGACATTGAGAGAAATTACATTGTGTTGAGTTTATAAAGTAAATTGTCATTTCAACCATGCAATTCAGGTAAAAAGGTGACACCGTCACGTCTCTAAGCTCGACTGAATGTGAATAACGTTGTTGCCAGGCAATGGCTTCTCTGACAGCATGATAACTAGCTAAGCTACTCTGATCTAACCAGACATGTGTAAACAACTCATTTATGCTATCGTATTAGATAAAAGGCTAATGAAGGCACTAATATTTACATCTATTGATTAGTTTGAACTTTAGCGACTTATTAAAGATTTATCCTAGCGAAATATCACATTTTCTCAGAACGAGCAGACAACAATAATCACTACATCTGCGCGGGTATCCGCAGTCGGTCGGCGGCCGGTCGACCGTCTCACCTGGTCAGGTCCCGTCTCTGTCTCCGTCTCCGGCAGCGTCTCCTGCCACCGTCTCTGGGAGCGTCTCCTGCCCGCACGCCGAGCTCGACTGGTCTGACCAGCCGGCCGGCCGGCAGCCCTCCTCCCTCACCCGCTCGACGTCACCGCTCGCCCGGCGACCTCGCTCTCCCCTGCCGCCGGAAAACCCGGTCGTCCAGACTCCGCCGCCGAGCTGTGACGTCACTGATGACGTCACAGCGAGCTGCTGGGCTCACCTGCGCCGTCAGGTGGTCGGCGGACCTGCCGAGTGGTTCAGTGCGGGACTGATGGGACCGGAGATAGTCCCCGTCAGAAAACCGAGTCCGGCCCGGCTGGAGTCGCGGGCTCGTCCCGACTCCCGAGTCCCGACCCCGTGGGCTTTGTTTGGTCGAGGGCGGAACTGAGGTGCCTGACCTCGTATTGTGAAACGAAGCCACGAGCAGTGAGCATTCAGTGCGGACATGACGTCACGGAATTCCCCTGGAACAAACGCCGGAGGCCGCAGTAATCAGTTAAACATAGCCACGCATAGGTAATATACAGGTAATGCACTCCGTTCCCAGTTGATGTTGACATATTCTGGGTATCGGGGATCCATGTGCGTGACAGTTGCGTTCCGTGATGCAAGTAGCAATTCTGCTGTTTGAGGCCCTGTGGAAATTGTAAGGTACCGGCTTCAAGGCAGCGGAAATAATTTTTACAACTCGTGGATATGCAATGGGGGGGGGGGGGAAGCGATGAGCTCGAACAGGACAGGCTGCAATTACGAGGCCAATCAATAGGCATCGTCGTGGTTCGAAAATACCAAATACTTCCTCCAATGTGTAAAGCTCACGATGCTCCGCTGTTCAGGCAGGTCTTCTTCGGAGATTTCACGATCACGACCACGATGAAAAATATTTTCTAAACTTTTAAATGAGATGCATTGAAAGTACCAGCCTTCGGTAGCTTACCCTCATATAGAACATAAGAAAGAGATCGATATCAATCTCAAAGGATCAGGTTTTCATATAGGTCGCTCTAGAATTAGAATCTCAACATGCACATAAAACTATGCTTATTCGTGGCTATTTCCAAGGCATGACGTTTAAATGTGAATGCCTCGAATAATGTTCAGATTTTCATATTTACATGCAATTCCTAAAATCTGACTGCTTTGAAAATTTTGCCGTTTCGAATAACCATTAGAATATCATATTGCAATGCAATAACAGTAGGAAACACGGTGATATTTAGCAAAATGCCTGCAATTATAATTAATAGCACACCTTATTGCACGACCTCATCGACCTGGCTATGGAGCTCATGTTCACAAACTGACGGCTGGATTATATATCCCGGATATGAATCAATGATACTGGATCTCCGTTTCATTTGATCGAACAAAGTGAAGAAATTCACGGGAGAAATGAGATGATTTTCTTTCCAAGTGTCAGCACTATCCAGCCGGCTAATTAACATTGGAACCGTTTTACCGGTTCACCGTCTGACCTTGACTCGGCTGGCGGACAAATCTGCAGCTCGATGAATGTGGTTCGGGGTACGTCATTGCACGGCGGCGCCACGAACCGTCTCCGTGCAGCCGAGAGCCGCCGGCCCGGCCTCCATCCAGAGGTCAGCGTCCTCCAGATGATGTGCCGCCGGCGGCGGGCGCCGGGACGGTGCAACATAGACACGAACCACACCTGAGCAGAGCAGTCAGAGGGGTGGACCGAGTGGCCAGAGAGACTGAACAGAGTGGCGAGCTGAACAAATGTGTGATTTGAATGAGATTGAGTGGAGTTGAGTGCTGAAGGGTTGAGGTAGATCAGAGTGATGTGAAGTTGAATTGAGTTGAGGTGGAGTTCAAATGAGTAAGCCTTTTTGCCAGGGGATGACGAGTTCGTGAATTTGTACCTATTGTGTGAAATGGAATGCAGTGAAGTGAATCTGAATGATTGAAGAGTTAAATTCAGTTGAGTTGAGTCCCACCGGCGTCCCAGTTTCATGGCGTGGTGCTGATTTTACCGTACCTACTGAGGCCGCCCTCTCTGGTGTGAATAGCCGGATTTTAGCCGGTGGTCATTCTATCGTTATGGCG
The DNA here is from genome assembly GCF_019059575.1 of Amphibalanus amphitrite. Taxonomy (NCBI): domain Eukaryota; kingdom Metazoa; phylum Arthropoda; class Thecostraca; order Balanomorpha; family Balanidae; genus Amphibalanus; species Amphibalanus amphitrite. Next base: position 733,207 of record NW_024881633.1, read on the forward strand.
TCATGGCGGAGGAAGATCAGAAGGCTGCTCCCGGCTCGCAGTGTCGGACTTTGGGCGGTGCTAATGGTCACCTCCACTCTAATCATGGTCTCACGGCGGCTGACGGACCCTCTCAGGTGAGCCACGAAATACGGACTCAGTGGGTACTGTCATGGCTTGCCGCACGATTTGATAATTGTGGGAGCTCCCGGACTTCCAGTAGCATGGTCCCTCGTTCAGCTTCGGCCTGGTAGCCAGGAGCCTGCCACTAATAGGGCTAAGGCTTGACATATTGCGAATAGCATACCAATTGAACTTTTCATAAGGGAATTTCGCGTTTATGCTTCATTGCAAAACTTATGTACGGTTTATCAAGTTCTTCTAATCTTCTAACTTCTATACGGCTCATAGCTGAAAAACAGGCGGGCAGAGCGCTCTACTAAACGTGTAATGGGAACGCACCTCATGCACTGAGTGACTATGAATTAGGTAGTCCAATAGTTTTAGCAGTTCTCTGTCAAACATGTTATTTATTTACATTCTTAGTCAGCTGCTGTTCTCTCATGCCCCTGTTATTCTTCTGACGAGACTCTTAACCCACCACCTTGATCTCCCTCCAACAGCGGGTCCACTGACTCATCCCCGTGCAGGGAGGATATGGCTGTGAACGTGCTGCCGCCGATGCCGGCCACGGACCAGGAGATGGTGCGCGAGCTGTTCCACTATCTCAGCCACCCGCATCGGCACACCTGCCGCAAAGTGACCAGGATGGGCGGCGGAGTGGTAAGAACGAACAGTGGCATCATGACTGAAGCAGCCACCACGAACTGCATGGCGAGGACATTTTGCATTAGCGAGTAGTGGGCGAGGCTCGCTCACAGATCCACTATTGGCTTATGTACCTGAAGGGAAGAGAGACTGATTCCCTAAATAGATTCGAGCTAGAACGAACAAGGCACCCCCATTTAACGCTGTTTTGTTAGTTTATTGATCTATAACAAACTACGATTAAATCTAAGGTCTCTCCCAGTGGAACGTTCGTTCGCCATTCTAGCTAACTGGAGCCGCGTCTGCGTGTTTCCAGATCCGCGGCATTCGCTGGCCTCTGGCGATGGATGGCCACAAATACGTCTGTCTGGACGGCGAGCAGCTGGACATGCCGCACACAGACCGCTGCCTCGTCTACTCGTTCGGCATCAGCAACGACTGGAGCTTCGACGACTCCATGGCCGACTTCGGCTGCACCGTGTTCTCGTTTGACCCGAGCATTAACATGTCCAGTGTAGCGCGTAGCGAGCTGGTGCACTTTCGACCCGTGGGAATCAAGGGCGCTGACGGTGACGATGGGGATATTGGAGCCAGCGACGGGGCCGACGATCGACGCGGCTGGGAGCTCCTGACGCTGGACACGATCGCCGAGCGGCTGGGTCACGCTCGACGTCCCATCCACTACCTGAAGCTGGACGTGGAGGGTGCCGAGTGGTCGGTGTTCCGCCAGCAGGCGGCGCTCGGCGCCGGCAGCACCCTGGCGAGGGTGGAGCAGCTCGGTGTCGAGCTGCACTTCCTCACACACCTGCCGCCCGAGCGACACACTAACTTCTACAGAGGACTCTACGAGAGTCTGCTGGCGCTGCAGTCGTTAGGGTTCTACCTGTTCTCGTTTGAGGAGAACCTTGGTCTGCTCGACTGGGTGAAGATCCCGGGTCTGGGTCGGAACCTGACCACTGCCTTCGAGGTCGTGTGGCTGAGGAGCCCGTGCGCGCGGCAGGCGGCTCACAGATGAACGGATGGAGGTGGTTTCCCGTTGTATAAGTACCCCACGAGACCGGACCGTCAGTGGCATTTGGCTCAACGAGCCAGAGTATAAGCTGAACCTAAAACGCCCACTGAACTAGGCAATACACTGCACCGGCCGCACTCTGAGCCAAGACGCGCTAAGCAGGAAAGGTCCACCTATCTAGGGAATGCGCTAAACCAGTCGAACACTGATCTACATAGTGATACACTGAATGGTGCTGGCGTAAAGACGTGCTCTCGACGGTGATGTGTGTTGTGCCCATTCAGTATTCGTGCATATTTTGTGATACAAGTGAATAACTAAGGACTTTCTAAAGCTATTAAAATATTGATTTATAGGTACAGCGCATTTAGCGGACATTCTGCTTTACCAAACCATTAATTACCCGTATCCATGACGTCAATTGCGCATTCGTATGAGTTTCCCTACGATGAGCTCCAAACCGTAACCAGTTAACACCGTCAATCGCGGACGAGGACATTTCGTCCTTTAATCCGCCGGGACAGTCTACAAGTTAGGGACATGTCCTAAAGATGAAAAACTGCCCAGTTTTGGCCGGTTTTAAGGAACCGTGACGAGAACCGGCAATGATAAATGATGTGTCTGATAAGTACCTACGTCAGCGTAATAAACGCGATGATCGATAAGGTTTCGCGATTGACGTTGACACGGTGCCAAGACTGATGGCTGATAAGGGTGACGGCTATTCTCTATAGATAGACCTGCAACTTCGGATGGACCGTCTTCATCTGACAGGGACTGGCACGGGCTAAGGCTAAAGGACTGCCGCAGACCAACATGAATGGAGGGAAGGGATTAGCAGTGGCCAATGACGACAAGAGACTGCTGCAGATATGCCGAATAGAACGCCTACTGTCAGTTGTCACCAATCGCAGGTGAGTAGGGGAGAGTGGGGAGAACTGGGACAAAGGAGAAGTGGGACAAGGCCTGCCATTTAGAGGAGAGGCAGTCGATTTAATTTATTTTTACATTTTTATGCACTACGATGGGTTATCTTCACCACTATGTCAGCAACTTCTTCTTTTGCCGCGCCATTCCGACGATACGTGAGTGCTCCTGAAAAGTTGCGTTTTTTACTGGTTTCTTGAGTACATGCACAAGCAATTTAACGACCCAATCATTTCTTTTACTCCATATTTGCGATCATTGGGAAATGTTCTGATGCATGCTAATGTGTAAAGCCGGCGTGTTGCTTGAAATTGTATTGACATGTTTGCTCATCAAAAATGGCCGAGAGGGGAGAACTGGGACAAGGTGTCCCAGTTCTCCCCTGCAATATTAGTAATTGTAGAAATTTTCATTTTATCTGCAATAACTTTTGACCCAAAAAAGTAATGACATTTATTTTGCCAGCATCGTGTTCCTCTCGCCGAGATGCGTCGAATGAACTATAATTTGACCTTGAAAGGTCATCTTGAAAATTTGACCTCAGGTCAAGGTCATGATCTGACGAGAAAAGGTCATGTTGCGTATCAGTCGATCCGTATAGTGGACCTGAACACATCTGAGGGGTTTTCATCGCTCTAGAATGTGCCTATATCAGAAGTTATTAGCGAAGAGTCTCTGTTATCACCTGGAAGGGCGCCGTTACTAGTAAGAGGGGCGCCGCTATTGGTAGGAGGGGTCTCACATTTAACTGGAGGTTACTAGGCCGGATATGTTGTTGCGACGAGGTAAAATGAAAATTTTAAGATATGTTGTTTTCATTTGCAAGCGATCCAGGTCCTTGTCCTATTTCTAAACAGTATGTCCTATTTCTCCACCCCACATGTCCCAGTTCTCCTTTGCCTGTCCCATTTCTCCACCATTGCAACTTTTTATTTATGATGAAATACTACTTACTCTATGGCTTATAAAGGTCTCAGAATAACCAACATTGTAGAGAATTACTTGTTCTTTTCAATGACACCATTCGCAACTATATAATTTGCCTGTGTGGGTTTGTACAGGTGCTCAAAGTTGATATTGAATTTTTGTCCCACTTCTCCCCACTCTCCCCTACCATGACGTATAACTACTAAAAGGCAGACGGTCACCCCCACCAGACAACCGGTGGTGGGGGTAAGTCCGCTATGAACTACAACCTCTCCATGGGGTGACCGTCTAAGAGGCAGGACGGGCTATTCCATCGAGACATTCCTGTACCACCACTGCAGTGCACTGTCAGTGGTCCGCACAGTCCAATGTCTCCACCCTATTCTATTTCATCGTCCCATAGCTCTGCAATGGCCTTTTCAGGCTGAAAGGGCTTGTTCCCAACAAAGCAAAATAAATAGTCACCTAATCAAGTAAACGGTTCTCGCCTACCATTTGTTATTTCGTCACTTTTAGGTATCACTATCCGACCTCTGCATGTCATGCCCTCACTCCTTTCCATTTTTATTACCAGTCCAGCTAGTGTTAAGCTAGCGAGTGGTGGCATCACTAAAACAGCTAGCTGACTACAGCTCTGGTGTCATGCTGTTACATATAGTCTGTAGCCTCCTTCATTACTAGAGCAGCCTAGCGAGTGCAGCAACAGCGGCGTACTATCGCTGATGGCGACATCTATACTAGCTGCGACAGCGCTCTCTGTGAGTACAAACGGGACCAAGAGCAGAGCCCGACCATTCCTAGAGCCCCTTGGGGGAACGACTGTATCCCCGTCCCTGTGCGCGGCAGGTCAAGGTCGGTCACGGCCAAAAGGTGTGCCCATTGCTGAACGAGCACCCGCCAACCAGGGGCCGAGGCTTCGGATTCGGATCAAGACTTCGCATTGGACTATTCGGGTGAGTCCTAGGGGCAATGGAAAAGATAACGTGGCTGTGGCTTTTTGATACATGACGGTGAATTTGTGGTGAACACTTGCTTGAATAACGCGATTATTGGAGCTACATTGCTCTGATTCACAATTTTATTGGTCATCGGAGCTGATCTCGGTTCAAAAACTCAGTTTGTTAACGCATGCTGCTCAGAGTGAGACATTGGTTTGGTGATAATAAACATCCGGCTTTTCTCAGCTTATCGAGCAATATAACTAATGCAATTCGTTTCTGATAATTGACATCTAACTAAAGAGTCCGTTTTAACTTGCCTAAGTGCAACAAATAATGATTATCTTCCTTCTTTTCCTTGAGGGCTAAACTGCGGCCCCAAAAGTACCTATATTGAGCCAAATACCTAATTCGGTAGTTTTGATTGGCCCCGATCAGCATTATTTAAGAAACTCAATGCCACGACTTTCTTCAATAGTCTGTGTTTTAACGTTACGCCTACTGCGCTGTGCATGAAAGGAAGCAAACACCTCACCATCGATTTCGAGCGTTTGCCCGCTCCCTCAGCCTTGTCAGGGGTTAGGGGAAGTTGGGGGAACGCCGAATACTTTTTTTCTGACGCCCGTAGCACGCAAGGTAGACAACATAAGCTATTCTTGTTGGCGTCATTCGAGAGGCCAGTCTTTTGCCTTTCAAACATACCAGGCGCATTTGATGAATTCGCATACCGTTAAGCGCACAAACTAAAAATATCAAAGAAGTGACTTTTTCGGCGTTGCCCCGGACTGCGGGGAAGGCCGAAAATGGGAGAAATGATCTACGGGGAATGCCGACATTGATGTTTTGCCACTTTATCTCAAACTTTATCCAGAATTTATTAAAACTGACACGCGTTTTAAGAGCTTGAGGACGCTTGGTGCACACTGGAAGTTATAATTGTGTGATATAATAAGAAAATGCCAGGTAAATAATTCCTTATAGGTAACAGGCCGTTGTGTCGGTTGAAAGTGTAATTTGTGTGACTAAAAATTCGCGTTGCTATTCTACAGCAGTAAAGTCCACGTAGCGTGCTTTAAAGTGCGCAATTGCACGTTTTCGGCATTACCCCAGCCAGCCATACTTTCACTTGCAGGCCCATAACTTTTCAACGTGTCGTATAAATTGCAAATAGGCAGCACACTTATGCAAAGACATGCTGAAGATTACTTGACCGAATTGGCCAGACAAACGGTAGCATAATGAGTAAGAAATGCAGCTTCAAAGGCGCATGTAGTACAAGGAATGCGTATGTACCTTGAAAACGCTCTTGGCGCCCTCACAGCCGAAGTATTCCGAATGACGACTCGTAACAAACATGCGATAATTGTAGTCACTTAACCCTATTCCTGGCGGGGGGGGGGCCTCAGGAGCCCCCCCTGAGGTTTTTTGGTTATTTCTCCCAAACGCGTTGAGCTAGGAAGCTCAAATTTTCTGACTTTTTCTAAAAGGCTTCTACGCAACATGTCTGAAAATTTTGAGTTGATCTGACCTCAGGTCAGGTCACCAGAGGCGGTTTGGTGACCCTACCTCAAAAAAGTTTGCAATCACGCCAAAGCTAGAGTTTTTGACCGATCAATTTCTTCTCTTCAGGCTTTAGTAAGGGTACCAGTATGTGCAATTTGTATGTCTCGGAATTTTGATATCGGTGACCTAAGGTCAGGTCAGTTTCGCGACCTCCCCATTATAAGTCAATGGGGGAAAAATCAACTCCCTGTTTTTACCACTAAAACGGGTCGGAATGGCCCCATATACCATACATGACTTCATATACGATCAACCTTCACTACCTTGAGGTCTGTTTTGCTGTTGGGCAGCTGTGAGGTCATGTGACGTCATCAAAGGTCACCAAAGGTTTTTGGCCAATAACTCCGTACAGGAACAAGATACAGACGCGTGGATGGTCTCATTGTGTTCAGCTCGTCAAGACGCATCGAATGATATACATGATGACCTCGAGGTCACGTGACCTGAGGTCAACCTTTGACCTTGACCTTTCGAGGTCAACATATATATCATTCGATGCGGATTGACGAGAGGATCACGATGATGCCCTTAGTTTCTTCATATCTTGACTAATTCGAAAGTTATTCGAGAAAAACTCTCTCCATATCTAGCGCCGCCATTTTGACTTTTTCGACCCCTGTGACGTCATCTTTGACCTGACCTGAAAATGACCTTAGTAAAAATTGTAGACCTTGTCCATGCGTATCCGATGCCGTTTACCGCTTGTCGCTATCTTGCTTCGTTCTCGAGATCTCAGGGGGGGGGCCGAATCGGCCCCCCCCCCCCCGCCAGTTTCTTGTCCCGGCGGAGCCCGCCAGGAATAGGGTTAAGCTTCAGAGCATCACTGACAAGTGGCATCCATGTCTTACGGTTTTCGAAATATCTCGAATTTCGGCTTTGCCCCAACTCCGGCATTGCCCCAACTTCCCCTACCAGTGCGTGTTGCAGAAACGGAGAAACGGATTTGCATATCCGAATAATAGACGCCTCGTCTCGCAGTCAGCGCGGCGGTGTAACATCGACTGTGTGGTGCGTGTCACTATTTGTCTGCGCGCTGATTGGTGGACGGCTGATGACAACCGACCTGCCCAATGAGCGGCCCCCGCCCGGGGCGCGGTCACGTGATTGGCCACGCCTGGGCGTGGGCTATGTGGAAGCCGAGTTGAATTCAAACTGCAGAACGGGTCGGTACTCGGTAGTAAATAAAATGTAAAAAGTTTGGGCGGATGGATGGATCCAGAAGCAGAAGGACGCATTGTTTTGCACTCTTCAGGTCAGTTGTTGAACATGGTTTGGTCTACTCCGCCGTATGATTACCAATTGTTCCCATACCTATTTTAAAATCCACTTGTATTTTGTTTCCATATGCGATACATTGCCCCCAATTCAATTTTTCCTTACGAAGTTTATAACTTTTCTATGCATGCGAGCAAAATGGTACGCATGGAAGTTGATGTAAATTTCATATAGGTAATGCAATCATTTGTCAAATGGGTACCGCAAGTAATTGGAAGCCACACGGTTTCTTGCAATATTTGCGCAAATATTTTTAGATACCCTTGCACGGGCCACCGTCTTCAATATGGAAAAGTACCTACCAAAATTATTAATTAACGTCATTTTCATGATCTATTTATGTTTTAAACACATTGCCGAAAACAATTTGTGTTCACTACAGCCGTTCAGTAAAAACAACACGCTCCCAAAATGACTGATGATCAGCGGTGGTAGGCGTGTCATTGACAGTCACGTTCTGTGTTTCTCTGCTCTCCCTCTCCCCCGTCTGTTTCTCCCTCTTCCCCCACCCCGAACACGAACAGGCAATTAGTCGTCTGACAGTCGCCGCCAATGACGTGAGCTATGCCGGCCGCACCGCGTCTCGAGTTTCAGCGGGAGGCACAGGCGGCGCACGCGTCCAAAATAAACGGAAAATGCTTACATACGGGGTATGGAGCGGTGCCGTAATACTTGGATAACGCTGTGAGGCTGAGGAGAAGTTCTGCACTGTGCTGATGGCGATAATTGCACGGGAACACGGCACGCTTCAAATCGGGGATTGATGCACACCTTGGGAAATGCAAACCTTGTCCAGTGCAAGAACACATACGCTGCTACATATATTTGTGTCATCGATCGTCAGTTAACTTTTCAGGATATGCGAAACACCTCAGGAAATTTGTGCTAAAATGCTAGTCAGCATTGCGTTGACTCTTACACTTATCACACGATGTATCACGTAATGGCAAATAGTGTCCTCAGTCCCGTATTATCCTATCAGATAAGATTCTGCTTCCGTATCCCACGCATTTGGTGACGATGTGTGGGGCCACAACAGTTCAAGGAAACCCGACAGTTTTTTAACGCGCTGGATAAAACGATGATGAAAATTGAAACTTCCGGGATAGACTACTTAGTACGCTTGTGATATATAGAATACAGGAAGTGTTTATCGAAGAACATTCAATTAGAAATATGCTCTGGTGTGGTGCAGCAGATATCTTATACTCATTTAACAAAGGAAAATATTTATCATTTACAACCGTCCAGATAACATGATTTTATGCCGTTATGGTGTAGTCACTATCTAATAAGCGTACCAACTACAATCGGACCGAAACGCCTCAAAACTTGGCCAAAAATGCCAAGTGATACACATGTGTTTCCGTTAAAAATATTCCCAAGACTGTCTCGTAGCACCTTATATAATCTCTTATCTCCGTTGATGACTGAGTGATATAAAGGAGGGTGCCGCCGCCGGAGCCGCACTGTGCCCTCTGCTCCCGCTCCAACAGGTTCACGTTCACCATGCTGTCCACCCTGCTGACCGTCTGCGGCCTGGTGGCCTCCGGGATGGCCGCCTGCCCCGACATCCCCTCCCTGGAGGTGTTCGACGCTGCGCAGGTGAGCGACCGTGAAGCAGGTGCAAACTGCAAATGAATTTTGACAATAGTTTGAATGAGCATTCGTACAGTATGCCAAGTCAGCGCTGAGCCTGTTCAATTAAGCTGATATTGAAACTGGATGCTGCTGAAGTGCCTTACAAGAAATGTTTTTAGCAGTAAAAATTCGTCTAATTTCAGTGCAATGTGCATTTGTTCTCTGTTTTAGTACGTCGGCCAGTGGTACGAGATCCAGAAGTACCCTCTGATCGGTGAGCTGGGCGAGACCTGCGTCCAGGCCAACTACACTGCTCAGGCTGACGGCTCCGTGCGCCTGGAAAACCGCGGCAAGAAGCCCGACGGCTCCATCGACTCAATCCAGGGCACGGCGCGCGCCGAGGACCCCGAGCACCCCGCCTCGCTCAGCGTCTACTTTGACGAGGGCTTCCGCGGCGAGTACAACGTGATCCGTACCGACTACACCGCCTCGGCGCTGGTCTACGCCTGCACGCCTCTGGGAGACATCAGCCTGGAGTACGTCTGGTTCCTGTCCCGTGAGGCCACCATGGACCAGGCGGTGCAGGACGAGTACATCCAGATCCTGACCGACGCCGGGTCGGATATCAGCCAACTGGAGGAGACGCCGCAGGACTGCGACAGCCTCTTCTGAGCTGTCCGAGGGAATAGAGGGGGATTTTAACCACCGGATGATATAAAGGAAGGTATGCCGGGCATGACATCTTGATGCCAGTTATCTGACCTGTGTTTCCTGTCGAACAGGGCTGGAGAGTTTGTTTTGTATTCTGACTTACTATCATTGTGCGTGCAACATGTGATACACGTGATAAATATATGCTGATCTGCTATGTGCCTGTTTAAGGTGTTTGTCGACGAAAAACAACCATCCACGAACAGGCACCAAGGAAAAGTGAGAATCGGAAAAAGAGGGCGAGTTATGGCTGGCAGTTCGGTACTCGCGGCAACATTGTAAAACTAGGCGAATCAAATGTATGAAGACGGTAAAAGTGTAGAATTGCTACCTTCCATTAAAGCAAGCACTTGGTATATAAGCTAACTTGTGGCATTTTCTATTTTCTATACCTATAACGCGAGTGACTGAAGGGAGGGGTTCTATGAAACCACTCATCTCATCGCCAACGAAACTATTAGATTTTTTTTAATTGAAACAGCGCGTAATGGTCCCGGAAAATTGTCTTGCAACTTTAAATTTTGCTGGTCTCGAGTACACTGATGGCGTCACAGGTCAGGTCAAAGCATCTATTATAAGCATTCGGGCATCCTCACAGTTCGACCCTGGAGGCCGCTAACAGAATCACCTTGAGCTAAAATTTGGTATCCTTTCCGACCGGCCCACGGTAGGTAGGTACGGAATTTCCTTTTGCTGCAACTTGTCAAATTGATAAAGCCCAAGGCATGGACATTAGACAGTTTCGCGTCAATACATTATTGGCTTTGAAGAAATTGCAGATGCAGGAAAAGAGGCTGGGGCTGCAGGGAGACTCACTCAAATCATGCACGGTTTGACGCACCGGCCATGCGCTTTGAAGGAATACTGTACCTATGAGTGACGTTGGACGAAGACATTTCCATTTTCCTCCATGCAGCATGTCCTCTGTGCCAGTACTGCCATGTGCACAAATATAAGTATGCAAGCCCTGAAGAGATCCTGTTGGGTTTTATCGCGTGCAGAACCCAACACTTCATGTACATATGTGTATACATATATGTATATGTATATGTGTGTACTTCATATATGTATAGGGGTATCTTTTCAAGCACAACCGTTTTCAAGCATGTTCATTTCAACCTGTCGCAAGGACAATCACGTGGATTTACGTTCAATGAAACCGGTTCGCTATTCAAAGGCTCAAACCAACCAAGAAGGTACCGATATTTTTTTTTAATCCAGCGCAACAATGCATCATAATAAGTAAACATGAGGTGAAGTGGACTTTTCATGAATACCAACGAATATCACGCTACTCTTTTAATCACGTCCCCTAATTTTGACCTTGCCTGACCTCCTCAGCCTGATTTTGATGTTAAGTTGGACTAATATTTCCATGGTCGATAATTGAAATGCAAAATTGACTAAAAGCGATATGTCACACCCCCAATATATGCTTATAGCTTTTAGGCCTCTTAAATCCAACCCTTGTGACCTGACTTGACGTTATTGAAGAAATTAACTATACCTAAAACGTGGTGGAGCAAAAATATGTAGCTACATAGAAAAAAATGACGTACATATACCTTGCGTCAGGTGACAAACACACATGTCTGTAGTGTTGAAAAAGGTCGCAACTCTGTGACATCATCCGATCCGTAGCACTGAATTCAATGATTTTTTTTTCTTATTCTTGCGATGGGGACATCATATTGCCGTTTGAGCTATGAAAATCAGCGGCTCCATAATTTTGGAGATAGCACTTGAGACCTCCACCGGCCTTACGGCGGGCCAAGTCCAGCACAGCCCTGATGAGGGGCGCGGGCTAGCATTTGACAATGCAGTGTCGTCCTGAGGTGTTTCACATGGGTCCCATGACACAGCCTTGAACCATCATGTGTATACCATGGACAGAAGAAGGATAAACTCGGCCTCAGCATTGAAGCGTTCTTTCTAGTTTGTACTGATGATGCTGAGCATCGGACAGAATGCGTTTGTCATGCGCAATGCACATTCTCTTTGTTTATATAACTGGGGCAATTGAAAATGTTCCACAGCTCTGTTTGCTGTTTCTTATATAACATCATATCTTTGTTAGCACATACCTGAGCCGTATAAAGGAGGGTGCCGCCGCCGGAGCCGCACTGCGCCCTCTGCTCCCGCTCCAACAGGTTCACGTTCACCATGCTGTCCACCCTGCTGACCGTCTGTGGCCTGGTGGCCTCCGGGATGGCCGCCTGCCCTGACATCCCCGCCTTAGACGTGTTCGATGCTGCACAGGTGAGCGACTGTGAGATAGCACGAGGCTGTACTCTGTTATCTTTGGACTGTGATCTAAGTATGCAATCATGCTATAACTAGATAAGTTGAGTAGTAAGAGACAGGTATATATTATGAGAAGGACACAACACAATCGGATGGACGCGTTTGGTCGAGAGACTTCTTCAACACCCGTTCAGAAATATTTAGTGCAATTGTATCACTTTCATTTCTGAAGGGGTGTTGAAAAAGTCTCTTGACGAAACGCGTCCATCCGAATGTGTTGTGTCCGTCTCATAGTATATAACTAGATACATTTTCTCGTGCTAGAAGCAGATATTTATCTATTTGCTTTCTGAAAACTTTTGCAGCTTCTTGTCCTTCTCAAAACTTTGTTTAACTTTACGCTATTTGAAGGTGCTATGTGCTGTTTTTGTCATGCCTGCAATTAAAGATGATTAAAATTGTTTTGATGCAGCAAGATCTTCATTCTATGTTGACGCACCTCCACTCTTTTTCCAGTACATCGGCCACTGGTACGAGATCCAGAAGTACCCGTTGTTTGGCGAGAGCAGCGACACATGCGGCCAGGCCAACTACACCGCCGAGGCCGACGGCTCCATCAGTCTGGTGAACCGCGGCATCAAACCGGACGGCTCCCTGGACTTCATCACCGGCACGGCGGTGGCCAAGGACCCGGCGCACCCAGCCGAGCTGACCGTCCACTTCGACCAGGGCTCGGTCGGCGCCTACAACGTGATTCGTACCGACTACACCGCTTCGGCGCTGGTCTACTCCTGCGTGAACATACTCGGTATCAAGTTCGAGTACGCCTGGTTCCTGTCGCGTGAGCCCACCATGGATCAGGCGGTGCAGGACGAGTATATCAAGATTCTGGCTGATGCCGGGTCGGACATCAGTAGGCTAGAGGTGACGCTACAGAACTGTGGCAACCTCTTCTGACCTGGCTCTGAAGGGAATAGTTAATAGGGAGAGTTTACTGCTAATGATGTGAAGGGTAGGGCACTGGCAGCCCCCATTTGTTGAAATGGCAATATCATCTCGGTTTCCTGTCCAACAGGCGTGGACTGTGAAGTGCTTGAATAACTATCGTGCTGTCAGTGCAACTGACATGATCGTCTTTGTGATGTGCAAATTTGATAAATATACACATAATTGTATTGTGATTTTTATCGACTTGTTACTATGCCTATATGCTATTGGGGACACGATAAACAGAAACCTGAGATGAAAATGGGCAAGCCAAAAGAGCAGATTATTGTCCTTGGCAAGAATTTGGCCATAACTCAAATATAGGTGAGGAGACGAAGTAAAAGTGAACTTAGGCGCCATGAATAGGTTAAGTTGCAATAGAGATCAGGAGGCAGCTATAGTGGTTTGCAAAAAGGATAACTCGATAAATATCAGATATAAGAGGTATTTTCTTCAACAGTCGTTTTTTTTTCTTGTTGAGTTTAACCCGCGCACCGACGGGGGTCTGCGCCAACTTCGCACCGACGGGGGGGGGGGGCGGATGACCGCCCCCCTGAGATCTCGAGAACGAAGCAAGATAGCGACAAGCGGTAAACGGCATCGGATACGTTCGGTCAAGATCTACAATTTTTACAAAGGTCATTTTCAGGTCAGGTCAAAGATGACGTCACAGGGGTCGAAAAAGTCAAAATGGCGGTGCTGGATATGGAGAGAGTTTTTCTCGAATAACTTTTGAATTAGTCAAGATAGGAACAAACTAAGGGCAGCATCGTGATCCTCTCGTCAATCCGCTTCGATTGATATATATATGTTGACCTCGAAAGGTCAAGGTCAAAGGTTGACCTCAGGTCACGTGACCTCGAGGTCATCATGTATATCATTCGATGCGTCTTGACGAGCTGAACACAATGAGACCATCCACGCGTCTGTATCTTGTTCCTGTACGGAGTTATTGGCCAAAAACCTTTGGTGACCTTTGATGACGTCACATGACCTCACAGCTGCCCAACAGCAAAACAGACCTCAAGGTAGTGAAGGTTGATCGTATATGAAGTCATGTATGGTATATGGGGCCATTCCGACCCGTTTTAGTGGTAAAAACAGGGAGTTGATTTTCCCCCATTGACTTATAATGGGGAGGTCGCGAAATTGACCTGACCTTAGGTCACCGATATCAAAATTCCGAGATAAACAAATTGTAGCTACTAATGACCTAATAACATCCTGCGACTTTCAAAGGCCTCCAACATCTACTGTAGCTCTGGCACGGTGACAAAGTTGCAAAAAAGTGACTTGAGGTTGGGTCATTCAAAGTGACCTGGTGACCTGACCTTGAAAGGTAGGAGATTCAAACTTGCACACCATGTGTAAAATTGATGAGGGAATAGTCATACCAAATTTCGCGGCGCTACGCGCCGCGATTTTCCCGCTATTCGCGAAAAACTTCAGGGGGGGCGGATATCCGCCCCCCCCGTCGGTGCGCGGGTTAAAGCCATACTAATGTCGACAAGTCTGACCGAAGCACGAAGCATGAAGCAGTTGCTCTACAAAAAAATGAAGAATCAGTTGAATGGCTCTTTTTCTCTAACAATAAGCCCAGAGTTCTAGGGAAGGTCTGGCTCCTTTTCTATTTTGGTTAGACAAAGTGGCTACATAGGCGGCAGTCGGCACCTCAGCGCTAGCTGCCTGCGCGCTGACAAGACGACGGTGGCTGCAGTGGCTGGTCCGACAAAGACGACGCGCAGATGAAAAACCACGAAGTGCTTGCCGACGAAAAGTTTAGCGAATAAAGGCTAACATCCGATCTGCTGAGCCCTCAAAAGTTACTCTGTGGTTGGGTTTACTGTAGTCGCTTGAAATTTCCGACAATTTCTGAATGTCATCGGGCTCCAAAGGTGTGAATGTTGTCCATCTTCATCTGTCCATAGACAAATTTACGAGCGGCACATAGTCATACCTACTCTGGATCGAGGCGACCTAGCTGCAAAACATTTGTCAAACAGCAGTACGGAGCTCACGCCCACTACGACAAACGCATCCAAACCAAGCAGGCAGAGCCGCAGAGGAATTCGGCGAGTCAGATCATCACTTCTGGTGGGAGGAGATGTCGTTGGCTCAGTCGCTGCACTTCTCCTGCATGGTTACAGTGAATGGAGATTTTTGCAAGATCGTCCTATCAGCCTGTCGGCTTTTGTCCCATAAGGCTGGAGTCGCTCAGGGCTTGGTTTTTGGTGTTGCGGGAGAAGTTCATGTGGTAGTTATCATCAAGATAACTAAGGGCTTCTGCACTTCCGCCTCGATGTCTTACCCCATTGTTGGCTGTTTCGTTTCTACTTATGATTTGGTTGTGATATTTGTGGTTTGAATGTGTGGGTAAAAAGATGGACGCCTCAACAAACTCAAGGAACACAAAAGCGACATTTAATAAAATATATTTCACAGATCATTGAATGAGAAACAAGATCACTCTTTACTTACACCTACGTGTTGTACCCATGGAAAAAGCATTCCGTGCATCACCACCGTTTTATGCCACTATCCCTCCCCTTCCCAATACCCCTCCGTTCCCCTCTGATACAGCTCAGAAGAGACTGCCGCAGTCCTGCGGCGTCACCGACAGCTGGCTGGTGTCCGAGCCGGCGTCAGCCAGGATCCGAGTGTACTCGTCCTGAACCGCCTGGTCCATCGTGGGCTCACGCGACAGGAACCAGGCGTACTCGATCCTGGCGCCGAACAGGTTTGTGCAGGAGTAAACCAGCGCAGAGGCGTTGTAGTCGGTACGGATCACGTTGTACGAGCCCTGGAAGCCCTCGTCGAAGAGCAGGGTGAGCGCGGCCGGGTGCTCGGGGTCCTCGGCGTAGGCCGATCCGGTGATGGAGTCCAGCGATCCATCAGAGCGCCGGCCGCGGTTCTCCAGACGCACGGAGCCGTCCGGCTGGGCCACGTACATGGCCTGCGCGCACGTGGAGCCCAGCTCCGAGATGAGCGGGTACCGCTGGATCTCGTACCACTGGCCGGCGTACTGAAACGGGTGTGGAGGGACCGTCAGACGCCTTCCTGCAGTTCAGAGCAACTCACCGAACAAGGATTGCAACCGTGCTGCCGACAACGCTTAAAACTCGTGAGTTTCAGGAGTACCTTCTTTCACATCCCACCACTAAAATGTTACGGAATTCCAATAAGACGATATAAATTTTTTGCTTTTTACACTTAGGTACTAGTTATTTTGAGAAAAAAGATCTTACATACCTAGCGGCAAATAAATCTTCTGGTTGTGTATGCTCCGAGAGAATCGATGGCGAAATGGAACGCAATAGAATGCGTCATGAATTTCTAAGGATAAAACGGTTTAATGTCTCTAACGACATAGGTAAAGCTGTGATTGAAGTAAGCTATTGTGCAGTTACTTTAGCGTATTTCGTCGGTCTAAGCACAGTTCGCAACTCAAGCCTGTTATACTAACCTGAGGAACGTCGAACACCTCCAGGGAGGGGATGTCGGGACAGGCGGCCATCCCGGAGGCCACCAGGCCGCAGACGGTCAGCAGGGTGGACAGCATGGTGAACGTGAACCTGTTGGAGCGGGAGCAGAGGGCGCAGTGCGGCTCCGGCGGCGGCGGCCTCCTTTATACGACCATCTCACCAAGAGATAGATACACGCAGTTTATGTAACACTTCACGCAGATTGTGAACGTCGGAAAAAACCTTGCGTAACTCATAAGATATATTATATAGGAAGCAATCTTGGGCTTTTTCAAATACCAATAACAAATGGACTTCAGCGTTTGTAGCCCATGTATGGGCACGACTCATGGTGACACGGACGGAAATAAACCGCATATAGGTTTGCGATGCTTGACGATAGTGTTTTGAGCTATATGGTCTAGAATTGCTAAAAACTGAATTTGAAAATTTCACGTCATCAATTTTTAACAGTTTTTTTTCGCTATACCTAACTTGGCAAAAAAGAGGTATCGATAAAAAAATTGATATGTGAATAGAAGTCGGTAGGGGCTATCACATATATTTCGTTGTTTCGAAACTCGAGAACTTTAGTCGATTTTTGGCGGTTGTATTAAAACAATGTTTCTTTGATTTTTGGGGGTCAAAATAAAAAAATCAGAATTTTGACATTACAGTTTAATAGCATAGTAATTCTACACCTTTTCTGTCTTCAACATTTTTCTGCATCTTTAAAGCTATAGGCCTGACAGCTCTTCCCGCGAAACCTTTTTTTTGTCGAAAACGGGAGAACATGACGTCACTCTGACATCATTTGCGACGGACCTATCATAGCCTTTGGAAAATTTTTAGTCACCATGTGCAAAATTGATGCCCAGGAGCGTACTGAAAGTTTGATGACGATCGGTGCAGTGGTTCTGGTATGTATCAAAAAGTCTGGAGGGGGCAAAAAATAGCCCCCCTCCCCACCAGAGCGCGGGTTAAAGAGCAGCTAAAAGCTCCATATGATTTTGCATTTATCATAAAACCCTGGAGCGACGTAAAATGATGACTTGTTTTTTTTTTAACCCGCGCCCCTTAGGGGGGCCGAAACGTTCCCCCTGTCCTTTTCCGTATATATCTCCTAAACGACTGCAGATATCGTCACCAAATTTTCAGGACCTCTCCGGGCATCAATTTTACACATTGTGACCATTTTTTTTTTCTAGAAGCCTATAAAAGGTTGACTGCAAATGACATCAGAATGATGTCATGTTCTGCCAGTAGCGGCGGAACACCTTCAATTAACCCTCGCCCGGACATGGGGGGGGGGGTTGCCACCCCCCCCAGGTAGTCTTTCTGCTCTGCACTCAATTTTTTTTTAGCTAGAAGCCTGATTTTTCGTATAGCTGCTCCTCTGTCCTTTCTTGATGTCCACTGAAAATTTCAAGTTTCTGTGGTTTTTGGTTTCGGAGATATGACACTGTTTTCAGGTCATGTCATGACCCAAATGACCAATTCTCAGCATTTTGCGTTGGCTATGGGCCTTGTGAGCTTTTGACACCTTGCTTTCGGCCTTTTTTGCCAGTATTACCTCCCACCTACCATGGAACATGTTGTTCGACGATGCACAGATGTCAAGGTCAGGGTCAAGGTCGACCTAGGTGATCTAAAATAATTGCGTTTTAGGCAAGCTGAATGTATTTGTCATGTAAAATGGACCATAAAACATGCATTGCATGGCATGTATCACACGACACTTTCGTATTGTGACCCTCAGTGACCTGACCTCTGTGACCTGACGTGGTACCAATGACCTCAAATAGCAAAATATGTGTTTTATGGACGATTCTCCCATCGATGATTTTCAATGACATGTCTTTTACTCGATTTTAAAACACATTTCTTGAAATGCCTGTAAACGGTGAAAATTCGACACTTGACCTGACCTGTGACGTCATCGGTTGGACCGAGGTCAATAAAATTGGGTCACAAGGTAGTTCTGTGGTAGGGCTATTGAATTTGGAAAATCGGTCCGTAACGTTCCGAAATCTTGGGGGGGGGTCGAAACGCCCCCCCCCCCTCGACGGGTGGTAGGGTCCGCCGAATGCCCTACGGGGCGCGGGTCCGAGCGACTCCAGGCACTGTCAAAAGCTGAAATGTAAAATGGAATGAAAAATGAAAATAAATTACACACGATCACTGTCCTCCCAAGCTTCCTGAGAAGGAACACGTCTATAGAGCTGGTGCCATACACCATTACATAACAAAAGGCCAGGCCACGGTCCGCCTATCGTGACTGCAGGTGTGCTTTCCCACTGCACCGTGAGCTCAGCTAGGGGTATCGGGGACGGCCAGATGCTGTTTTCTTATATCGTTTAGGAGATGATTCGGGGACCTGGGACGTTCTTATGTAAGAGTGGCGCTTGTGTAACTCGGTCACGCCATTATATAATTCGTCTATGACATTAAAAGCCTTAACCCTCGCCCGTAAACGGCGATCTGCCACCTTCGCCCATGCAGGGGGGGGGGTTGGTGCGACCCCCCCTTGGCGTTTGAAAACGGAGCGTCGTAGAGCTTAGCGGAAAAGACCAACGGATTGCTCTCGCCGAGATCTCGCGATTGGTGGTATATTTTTTGGTCCTAGGTCAACATTTGACCTACTTTTGACCGGTCAAAGGTCAAATTTTCGGAAAAATAGACTTTTTCAAATTTTCCGCGGCGATTGCGGCAAAACGGTGGGAGATATCGACTTGAAACCTTCACTATCGTGTTCCTTGATCAATTCTCTATCGTTTGGTATGTATTTCGTTTCCCTAGCTCTAAAAATGGCGCGTTGGGAGCGCCGGATGTTGGCAAGGTCACAGTCGGCGGCAGAAATTCGAAAAATCAAAATTTAAATTTTTGAAATCTGATTGTATTTTTGGATTTGGGATGTCCATTTGCTCCCTATAGAAGCTAATATTGCTGCATATTCCCATTGAGGTGACAAGAATTAGCAAAATAGTGGTTCGGGCGCTTTTCAAAAATAGTACCGGACGCTGTTCCTCTTGTGACGTCATAGCTCCGTGACCTGACCTGACCCGGTCAAGTTTCTTATACCATATGATAGCCAATACTTGCCCCAACATGCATGGGAAGTTTCATCACGATCCATCAACCGATGTCCGTACCACCGGCAGGAAACCTCGGGCGTTGGCACTCAGTTTGTGAAAATCCGGCCGGAGGCTGTTCCCTTTGTGACGTCATAACTCCGTGACCTGACATGACCCGGTCAATTTTTTTTTATCAAAAGATGCGCAAGGTTTGCCCCATAAGGTACCCAAAATTTGGCGGCGCTGCGCGCCGCCGTTTTTGCACTATTTCCGAAAAACCTCAGGGGGGGGGTTGCACCAACCCCCCCCCCTACATGGGCGAGGGTTAATCCTATTTCCGACAACAATATGTGATCAAAAGTAGACTTAAATAACATTAAGTATTTAAATGCTAATCGACAAAGAAAAGACACCTATATGCATTGCCGTTAAATTTCTTTAAGAAAAAAAACTGATTTCCGAGAACCCTTATCATCCTAGTTGGCATATTCATAGTCATCTTTGAAATTCGGAATGACGAGGTGTTAATGTATCACGAGGGAGTGTATTCCTTGTTCACCGTTCTGTGCTTGATAATCGAAGTGCATCCAGTGAAACTGTATCCAACTCATGCTCATCAACAAATGCAACTCATAATACAAGCCCAGCAACCATTACAGTACCTAACATAATCCTTTACAGCCAGTAGGTAACGTGCATGGTTAGCTTCACGCCATTGACTGTGACAATGCCACCGGCCATGCTACTTGCTTGCCTTCAAACGTAACATTGCTATGATTATTACGTTCAAATGCGGTACGTTTCAATAACCGGAAGTAGATCATTTCCAGTACGAAAATGCACACACTACATCCGGCAGCCAACGGAACAATGAACAACACTGCCGTCACATCTTCCAGTGACATCTCCTTGAAGGCGCTGGAGACGGTGCACAGTCCCTGGCCGGCGTTCAGCCACTTCCTCTTGAGGCGCGACACGGTGCCGGCCTGGTTCAGCACCTGCATCACCCTGTTGATGGCATCCAGCAGCTCCGTCCTGCCCTTGGCCATCACCATGTAGTCGTTGGACTTCCTGGGCAGCTGGTCAAGCAGCGGCACCAGCGCGCACGCGTCCGAGCCGAGCGCGAAGAACATGCGGCGCACGTCGATGTAGGTGAGGACGCGCGGCTGGAGCGAGCGGCGGGCCGTGGTGGCCACGTCGAGCCGAATGTGGCCGCGGCCGGTGACTGTGCGCCGGTGCAGCTCTCGCTCGTACGGGTCGGCGCTGACCTGCCATGTCGTTCAGAACTCCCATACCGGGCTCGATCGAGAACAGCCAGCCGGGCTGTTCGGAGAACTCCCTCAGACTGCTGATGGGCCGGCCCACAGTGGTGACGGTCAGGTGCGAGATCAAGTTGGCCGTGTAGTTGAAGTAGATGAGCATGCCGAGCACCCAGCTGGAGAGGGTGACCGTGCGGCCGGACAGCGAGCGGGGCGTGCTGGCCCAACCCTGGCTCACCAGAGTCATGAAGGTGGCCAGTGTGTGGATGTCAGACTGTGTCGTCATTCCCGCGTCCCTTTGTGTCGGGGCGCGGCCCCGCGCGGACTGCGCGTGCGCGGCCTGCGCGCGCGCGCTGACCCGGCGAGGGTCAGTCGGTGTCGGGGACGCGGCCGGGGTGCGGCTCCGCTGGAGTGCAATATAGACGTCGGTGCAAGACATCTGTGTGTCGAGCGGCAGCGCGCGAGAGCATCACATGGCGCGGTCGGTTATCGACCTACTGTGGTGATCAAGTCGGCAACAATGAGTCAGGAAGGTGTAGACAAGTTGACGGCTCTGCTCGTCAAGCAGGCCGAGATGGCCGCAGCCGCCCAGGAGCAGGCGTCTCAACGGGAACAACGTCTCGCGGGGATGGTCGAGCGACTACTGCAGGATCGCCCGTCGGAATCACCCAGGGAGGTAGCGACTACTGGTAATGTACCCAGTCACGCCTCTGTCAGCAAGCCGTTGGTCAGTGCCCCATATTTGAACTCCTCCGTGTCACTGCGAGAGTTCGATGCGTGGCGGCAAAAATTTGAAGGGTACTCGCTGCTGGCTCGTGTGTCGCTGCTTCCCCCCGCCGAGCAGCGGGCTGCTTTGTTAGCCGTTGTAAGCGATGATTGGACTCGGATAATCCGGTATAACCTTTCTATCTCAACAGAAGCTAGCCTGAGTGACGTCATCAAGGCAATGGAGGAGTACCTTCGGGGGCAGCGAAACGTCATCGTGGACAGACGGGATTTCTACCGCCGCAACCAGGAGCCCGGTGAGACGTTTGATGACTTCCTGTGTGCTATCAAAGAGATCGCGGGGTTTTGCGATTTTTGCACTTCGTGCCTGGATAATCGTTTGAGAGATCGTATCGTAACTGGGATTCAAAACGAAGATACCGTAAAACGCTTGCTTGAAGAGAAAAACCTGACGCTGCAAAAGGCCGTTGATATGTGTCGTGCTTGTGAAAATGCCTCCAGAGACAGCGTCGAAATTCGTGGCGCTTCCGCGCATTCCCTGTACAAGATGTCCCAGTACAAGCAGGACCAGAGAGGACGGAGAGGGCATGATCGCGCTCGCCCCTCTTCCCGGGAGCGGGAGAGGCACTCCGTCGACCGGCGGGTCACTCCATCCCCGGTGTCGCGGGAGCGGACCCGCTACCGCTCGCCATCGCCTGCGGTCAGATGTGACCGGTGCGGACGCCGGCCCCACCGGGACGTCAGCCTCTGTCCGGCGGTGAGTCGCAGGTGCAATGCGTGTGGATCGAAAGGTCATTTCGCTAATGTATGCCGCCAGGACGCTGCCATCAGTCAAGTGCGTCACTCTCATCAGCCTCGTCTGAGATCGGACTCGCGGCGCACTCGCGACATCAGCCCGACCGGCCACAGCCCGAGGCGCTCTCGCGACGTCAGCCCGACCGGCCACTACCTGCATCCTGTGATCGCGAGCGTGTGGCGCGGCACCCACGCGCGCCCAGCCCCCGCTATCAAGGTACAGTTCTCGCATGCGGAGGGCGGGGGAACGCTGAAATGTACTGCTGACTCAGGGGCCGATGCCACAGTCATGGGACCAGAAGATGCTGCAGCGTTAGGGATCAATGTAAACTTGCTAGACCAAGCAGCGTGCGGTTCAAGCTTTTCAGCCGCGGGCCGTAAGGAACTGACGTGTTTGGGCAGTTTCCCGGCTCAACTGACGCTCGGGAAACGGGAAACAGATACGGTTGTGTCCGTTATAAAGGAGCTCAGTGGTCCCCTCATCAGCTGGTTCGACTCCATCGCGCTCGGTGTGCTACCGGCGGACTTCCCCGCCCAGATCGGGTCTGTCAAGAGAAGCAGGTCATGGGCGCCTGGTCGTGAGCGGGGAGTGTCCCCGTGCGCCGCAGGAGTGGCCGCACCGGGAAGAGATGAGACTTCTTCAGTCGCAGGACGCCCCGCCGCGATACCTGCGCCATCTGTGAGTGAAAGGGACGAGGTGCTGCCATCTGCCGTCAACCGGGAAGTTCGACCGGTGTCCCGGGAGCCGGCTGCTCGCCCGGAGCCGCCGCGCGCTTGTCCGGAGCCACAAGCTGCTCGCCCTGAGCCGCGCGCTCGTCCGGAGTCGCCGACTGTTCGTCCTGAGCGGTTGGGTTATCGTCCGGCGCCGCCGGCGACCCGGACGGTTTCTGCCGCTGATCGGTCGGGGATGCCTGCTGTGCCGGGGGCCGTCGTCAGCGCACCGGTGGATCATGCAGGTGAGAGACCGCATGTGCGGCCTGGGGACCCAGCGGTAGCACTTCCTATTTGGCCTCACGATTATGACCCCACCGAACAGCAGCGAGCCGAGCATGCTGCCGCTATCACGGCGGCATACCCTGGGGTCTTTGGTCAGTCGGGCACATTGAGAGCGATGGCAGGTGAGCCCATGCGCATTGAACTGTCTGCCGATGCCTGCCCACGCGCTGTGACTGCCGCTCGCGCCATACCGTACAGCTGGCGCGATGAAATCAAGGCTCAACTCGATGACCTTCTTTCTCAGGATATCATCGCACCTGTGAACTACCCAACGGCGTGGTGTCACCCGATCGTGCCCATCGCAAAGAAGCCGTCGGGGGTCCGACTCTGTGTCGACTTGGTCCAGCTGAACAAGTATGTACTTCGTCCAACGTACCCTGTACGTGCCCCGCATGATGCCATAGCTACGATTGGTACAGGGGCATGTTGGTTAACTACGTTGGACGCAAAGATGGGCTATTTTCAAGTGGAGATCGCGGAAGAATGTCAGGATATGACGTGCTTCATCACCCCCTGGGGGCGCTTCAAGTTCAAGAGGGCTGTAATGGGTCTGGTTAGCTCGGGCGACGAGTACAACCGCAGGGGTGACCAGGCGCTAGGGGATATCCCGCAGACGGTTAAGATCGTAGACGACATCCTCATTTATGACCGCAGCTATCGCGAACATTTGGAGCACGTCATTGCCGTCGTGAAACGCTGTGACGAGTGGGGGATAACGCTCAACCCCAAGAAGTTCAGGTTCGGTCGAGCTAGGGTGGAGTACTGCGGGTACGTCATCTCATCCAGCGGGTACACTTCAGACGATCAAAAGATCAGAGCTATCGCAAGCTTCCCGCGACCCCAAAGCATCACCGATCTGCGTTCCTTCATGGGACTAACTAACCAGCTGGGTGTGTTTTCCAGTGACCTGGCCCACGCAGCGCAGCCGTTGAGAGATCTGCTGAAACCGAGGAACGTCTGGAGGTGGACGGAGCAGCATGAAGCAGCGTTCGAGGAGGTGAAGGCGGCGCTGGTGTCGCCGCCCATCCTCGCCTTCTTCGATCCAGCTCTTCCGACAAAGCTGCAGACGGACGCCTCGCGGACGAAAGGCATGGGCTTCGCTCTGCTACAGCGGCACGATGACGATTGGAGGCTGGTACAGTGCGGCTCCCGCTTCTTGACTGATGCAGAAACAAGGTACGCCGTATGCGAGCTCGAGATGGGGGCCTGTGTATGGGCGTGTCACAAGTGCAGGACGTATCTGGCCGGTTTGCCGCAGTTCGATATAGTGGTGGATCACCGCCCTCTAGTGCCGATTTTGAACAGTAAGGGCCTAAGCCAAATTGAGAACCCGCGGCTTCAACGTATGCGGGAGAAACTACTGGGGTATAGCTTTCGAGCTAGTTGGCAGAAAGGTGCGTCTCATCAGATTCCGGACGCTTTGTCAAGATCCCCTGTGGACCAGCCCACTCCGGATGACGAAGTGGTTGATGACTCACCTGATCCTCTTCACGCAGCAGTCGTCATCGGTCTGAGCAGTTTGACGGAGGGTGGCGTCCGGCTCGCACCTCTGCAGGACGACACGCTGGAGAAGATCCGGGCGGCCTCTGTTCGGGATCCGGAGTACGGAGCACTCATGGACGTCATCAAATCCGGATTCCCGGACCATCGGCAGGAGCTGCGTCCTGATCTGCGCGCATATTGGGGTGTTCGTTCTATGCTCGCTATCGATGACGGTTTCATCGTGTACGGTGCCCGTTTGCTCATACCGCAGGGACTGCGCCGCGAGACACTACTGCGGCTGCATGATGGGCATCAGGGAGTCGAGAGAACCAAGCGACGAGCCCGCCAAACCGTCTACTGGCCCGGGATAGACAACGATGTCGAGAATGTCGTCTCCTCCTGCCCGAGGTGCCGTCAGCTACTGCCTAGTCATCCCAGCGAGCCTCTGTGGCAGAACGACGCCCCACCGTCCCTGGTATTTGAATCGGTCTCAGCAGATTACTTTCATGTGGCTGGTCGCACATATTTGGTGTATGTCGATCGTTTGTCTGGATGGCCGTATGTCAGTTCGTGCCCGCGTGGAGCAGCGTCGGCGGAACACCTGACTAAAGCGTTGCGTTCGGTGTTCGCAGACACGGGAGTGCCAAAGCTTCTAAGAACGGACGGCGGGCCCCAGTTTACGTCTTCAACTGTACGGCGGTTCCTAGCGCGTTGGGGTGTGAGGCATGAGCTGTCATCACCCTATCATCCCAGGTCGAACGGGCACGCAGAGGCGGCGGTAAAGGCGGTGAAGCGGCTCATCCTGACGGCAACGACGGGCGGTCAGCTGGATGACGACGAATTCGCCAGAGCGCTGCTGGAGCTGCGCAATACTCCAAGAGCGGACGGTCGGTCGCCAGCACAAGTGCTGTTCGGCCACCCGCTGCGGTCGTCGATCCCGGCTCATCATCGCTCGTTCGCGGCGGAGTGGCAGAGGGCAGCCGACGAGAGTGACAGGAAGGCGGAGGAGCTACGGAGGCAGGCGAAGGAGCGGTACGACAGAACGGCACGCCCCCTCTCAGCATTGCAAGTCGGGACTCACGTGGACGTGCAGGATACTGCAAGCGGGCGCTGGGACCGGCTGGGGGTCGTCGTCGGAGTCGGCGCTAGGCGTAGCTATCTGGTAAAGCTGGGGAGCGGGCGGATACTGTGGAGAAACAGACGCTACCTGCGGCGCCACCGGCCTCTGGTTGAGGCAACGCAGGGTGGCCTCAAGGAGTCTGTCGTCGCGGGGCCCGTGAAACCAGTGAACCACGATGCGGAGCCTCAGAGGATGCTGCCTCGTCGAAGCGGTCGGGCTCGTCGGGAGCCCAACCGCTTGTCGGTTCGGTGGGGATCTGCTACGTACGTTGATTGAATGAGACGCCCGGTGCCGTCGCCTCTTCTGCTAGTTGCTGTATTTATTGCGGGTATCTGTTTTGTGTCGCGTGCGTCGCGGTGCGTCGCGTTCCTATGCATCTTGCGGCAACTAATTTAGGTCGTTGTCTGTTGTTCACGCTCGGCGACGGGGGCACGGGTCGTCTGGGGGGAGGTGTGTGGATGTCAGACTGTGTCGTCATTCCCGCGTCCCTTTGTGTCGGGGCGCGGCCCCGCGCGGACTGCGCGTGCGCGGCCTGCGCGCGCGCGCTGACCCGGCGAGGGTCAGTCGGTGTCGGGGACGCGGCCGGGGTGCGGCTCCGCTGGAGTGCAATATAGACGTCGGTGCAAGACATCTGTGTGTCGAGCGGCAGCGCGCGAGAGCATCACAGCCAGCAGGCACGAACTCCAGCCCATGTGAGACGCGGTGCGGGGCCTTTCCGCACGGCGGTAGGCCAGACGCAGCGCCGCCGAGATCACTAGCAGAGAAGCCGCCACCGTCCACCAGACATGCCAGTGTAGCGGCTGCAGCAGCGAGCTGAACATAGCCGGCGACAGTTGCGGGGCTGCCGCAGTGCCCTTGGCTAAATAGAACGTGTACTGATCCTGGTCCACGGGCACGGCGTCGATGTAGTCGACCACAGAGGCGCGATCCTGCCGGAAGTGTACCCAGGTGAGGGCCAGGTCGGCGCGTCCGTAGGCCAGCTCGCCCACCAGGCCGCTCCAGGTGCCGTTCTGGTCCACACTGCCGTACCCTCCGTCCAGGAGTGGCACAGTTCGGTAGCGGAGGTCCAGCTCGCGCGCTATGATCTCCCACAGGTCGTGCAGGTAGCCGCTGTACTCATACGAGCCGTCCGACTGCCGGGTGATGATGAGGTACGGCGGGTCGTGGATGGCGGTAATGCGCAACACGTCTTCGGCGGAGGGGACGAAGGCCGCTTCGTTGGGCTCCGGCGGGGACCACCCGCCGCCCAGGGCCAGCAGGGTACCCAGACGCTGCATGACCGCTCTGCGGTGTGTCGCCACACTCTGCCGACTTTGTTATGCGCCGACCGGTCGGCCTCGGCCCGGGGTGGCACAAACTGTGTGCGATAGATAATAGCCAGCGTGGTAACAGACGTTCGATTGATTCTGCCAGGTGATGTGCATTGTTCGTCGCTGTCTATGTGCCTTTCAGAGCGTACACAAACGAGACAATACGTAGGCGTCTACCCAAAGCAGGCGTAACACGGCACCCGTCCCGATTCGTTTTTCCCTAACGAATATTCATAGAGCTATGAATAACAAATGACTCAAGGTATTTTGGTGCTGTCATCACCAACATCTAACAGGAAAAGGCTATCGTCCTACCTAGACAGACTCACTAATGTATGTGCTCATTTATCAGGCTTCTCAGACATTGCAACGATTAATTTCGCGGCTATTGACACACGTTAAGGAGCGACTAACAACTTTTTGTTGGATGTAACGTTGTGACATTTGACCGCTTTGTGGCTTTACAATCACCTTTTGACTGCACAACAAGCCACCTATTGGATCATAAACCAAGAAGTTTTGCCTATCGTTCAAAAACTGATGACAGCTGTTATGCATTAGGGGAAGGAGGGTGAATTGCGCCACCTTAAGGAAAAACGCTAATTGTAGAGAACCGCTGGAAATATAAGCACGCACTGGTAACCATTTCAAAGAGGAACTCATTGGCTACGATTTAAGAGCCTCCCAATCAATTAAGAATGTTTCGTTTGCTTCTGACAGCTGCTTTTTCAGAAACATGCAAAAGGGCGCATTTGCCAACAACTGCTGTAAATTGCGCCAGGGGGATGACGCAATTCGAACCCAATTGCGCCCTATACTTTAACATGGCTAAGTGAATGAGACGGAATGCATACACCGTGGCTGTCTAATGTCATTGCGGCTTACTTAAGCATTATAATGTTATTCAGGCTGGATAAATATTAAATGTAGATATAAATCGCGATGTTTTTTGCCCAGGTAGATAGCTTTACATGTGTCCGTACGCTTGTAAAAGTGCAACGAAAACGTTTACTGTAACCGACTATATATATGTGAACGTATGCGCCTATACAGTTAAATTTTCGATCGGTTCTCTCAAAATTAATAATTTTTATCGTTTTGACAACTTAATGACATCAGTTTTTACTTTTTTATCATAGCTGTCACTTCTCACGCCTGAGTCCATGTTGAAAATGTCGTATTTTGTCAATTACACCACAAGCCGTAGCCTAAATGGCAGCTGCATTATAAGTTTGACGAGAGAAATAATTTGCGGACTGACGACAGCGGGCTGCTCCCTTGCCTGACATTAAACTCCTTCTTTATTGCAATCAGTTAATGATGCATTCATACTGTCGTGATACAATGACTACACCATTATTCTATTTGCGCCCCCTGGCGCAACTGCCATGGGCGCAATTAAAATTGAGGTACTTTTTAATAAAAGCGTATGAAGTTGTCATAAAGATGTTGAAGGATGTTTACTGTTTCAGTGAAATAAATGAAAAAAGTTTTTTTTCTTTCTAAATATCACTCTGAAAATTACACAAACATCGCAAATTTTTATAGCCAACGGTTCAAAATACTGCAAAAAAGCTAAGAAAACGCCATAACATCTTTGATGGCGTAATGAGCCTTGCTGATTGGCTTCATCGGAGAGTTTGGGCCATAAAATGATCTATCCATGGTGAAAATAATGTTTTCGAACACAAAATTCTAAACATGCCATTGAATCCGTGGGGGTGTTGGTGGGCGCAATTGGTTAGGAGGGCGCAATACATCCACTTTCCCTCGATAGCTAAGCGGTGCGACCGGCGACTGACCTTACCAACAGGTGTCGCATTGGCAAAGAGAAGCCTCGGACAATCACCCTTTCCAGGACGAGCACAGTGACGCTAAGCACGGTCGCGAGAGGCAGGATCGAGAGGATGGGCAGCATGTCGCCGAAGGACATGTTTCTGAATGTGTCACCCCCTGAGCTACACATATCCGGACCCATCGAAAACCACTTCCTGTGCAGTCGGAGCAGGATGCCAGCCTCCGACAGCCTTTGCATCATGACGTTTAAAGCTCTCTTCAGTTTCTGGCGATTCTTGGCGACAATAAAATAGCTGGGCTTCATTTGAGCCGGACCGTCAAATACAGAAACGAGCTGGCATGCTTCATGTTTGAAATTGTAGAGGAACTTTGTAAAATCTCCGTATGTCATCATTTGTGGTCTTGTAATCCGATGGCTGGTGTTGGCGTAAGTCAAAGGGACGAAACGCTCTCCGGTTATTGTCAGTCGATACAGCTCTCGTTCGTAGACATTCTCGCTCGCCTTCCAGCTATTGAGGATGCCCGTGCCTGGCTCAATGGAAAAGACCCATTCAGGCTGAGCGAAGAACTCCTGTAGATTGCTGATGGGTTTGGGTACGGTCGTCCACGTCAAGTAGGAGATCAGGATGGCCGTGTAGTTTTGATAGATGAGCACACCGAGCAGCCAACCGGAGAGCACCGCCGTCCGCGCGGCCAGCGATTCCGGGGTCCTCACCCAGCTCTGGCTAACCAGCGTCATGAAGCTAGAGAGAAGACATGAGCCCCAGTTCATCTCCCTTAGCGTCTGCGCCGACTCAGCTCTGACGTGGTTGAAACGCACTGCAGCCCAGACGACGACCGCCACCAGCATCAGAGCGCAGAGCAGCAGCCACCAGACGTCCCGATGCAGCGGCTTCAGCAGCGAGCTGAACATGCCGAATGAGACCGCCGGTGCGCCTGTCGACCCACCTCGAGGAACGTAGAACCTGTCCTCAGTGACGGCCATCGGCACGGCGTCGACGTAGTCGATGACCTGGGCGCGGTCCTGCTGGAAGTAGTAGCCCGCTATGGACAGGTCGGCGCGGCCGGCCACCAGCTCCCCAATCATGCCGGTCCACGTGTCGTTGGCGCCGAGGCTGCCGAAGCCGCCGTGGGACAGAGGAGTGATTCGATACCTGAGCTCGAGCTGGTCGACCACGATCGTCCAGATGTCGAACAGGAAGCCGCTGAAGCTGAACGAGCCGTTCGCCAGTCGTTCAATGATGAAGTACGGAGGACTGTGGATGGCCGGCATCCGGAGCTCTTCCATTCCAAGGTCCTCGCTGGAGTCCTCCGCTGGCTCCACAGGCCAGGCTCCTCCCACCGAGAGCAGAGCACCAGCGCGAGTCATTATCTGGACAGGAAAGTAGGCTTATTCGCTGACTGGGACTTTTTGCAACGAGTTCTTTAATCTTAAGGTAGGAGGTGGAAAGTTGTGAGGACCAGTGACCCGTCCCGCTGGGCATTCAGCGGCACACTGACTACTCTGGCCGAATTCTGCTTGGCCGACCAATCGATTATTCCAGCGTAGTAATATGCACGCATTTTTAATACTATTGTCTGGCTGTCAAAGCACAGATGTGAAATTATAATGAGCACGCAGGTCTGTAACAAAAGTTATTGATCCGTTATTAATTAACAATAGCTAGGGTCTTTTTACCTAAGCGTCGAATGAAGACAGACTGGTGTACTTACCATCGATCCATGTATTATCATGTATAGAAAGGTATATGCATCGATGGTAATGTTTTCTCTTGTTATATCTTTTTTTTTTTTGTCCGCTGGCAAGAACCTCTTTCTGTTTGTTTTCAGGGGCGCAGCCAGAACTCTGGCGACAAGGGTGAGAGACGTTCGCGAGGTCCACAGCAAAGTGTCCCCCCCCCCCCTCAAACAAAGTGGACCCTCTACCAACGACAAAAACGGTTGCTGTTTTGCTGAATGTTCTTGGAAAATCCCAAAACCATTTTGATAATGATTGAACATAGAATTCTGATTGGGAACGTTGACACTGTGACCTGTGGTCGGGTCAGATTTTTTACCTTAGCACTATGAGGCAAATAGGGGAAAGTACAATTGTCTGGAACGTGTTGAGGTCATCAATACCGATTGGTTGATATGCAGCGTGCTCTTTTTCAGTCACGCTATGACTTTGACCTGAGGTCAAAATTTTGAAGTTGAGCTTTTCAGGTGAAATCGATGCATCTGGACGAGAAAACGATGGTGGCAAAATAATGTCATGTAACTAGTTTTTGACACCAAAGTTGTTTCAACTTTTTGTCACAATTATGTCGACAAAATTCTTCTATTTGGTGGTGTTTGCTCTCTGAGCCAAACAGTTGACATGAGGTGAAATCTAATGACATGTAAGAGAAAGTGCTTTGAAAGACCTATTGAATTCGTTTTTCTGCGAATATCTATAGCTCCTTTGGTTCACGAGTATAAGGTAGGTACCGCTATTTGTGAAAATATCAAGAACAGGACTTAATTCGTCATACTCTTATCTCTGGTGACTTCAAGTGACGTCAGCGATAATCTAATCGAAAAATGACCTCTGAAACATAACTGAAGCGATTTCTGCGCCTACCGCTTGTCGCTACGTGACCCAGGAGCCAAGTTAGAAGGGGATGTTAGAAATCCCCCTCCCCAAGGGGCGTGGAATTGGAAAGCCTGAAGCCCCAGCGAGGTGCGGGCTAGCTAGGGGCCGGTTTGAAGTTTTCCAAAGCCCACGTAAAGCCCTCAAGAGTCTGCATAGTGCACGGGCCCTCCAAGGCTCGGGGGTTCAGATATCGATATGGTCTTTTGAGACCTGCGTGGCGGACATTAGAGGTCGGTGGTCTCCTCAAAGGCTGGTCCGGGACCATTAGGTGCTCGTTTGGGGCCATCATAGCCTGGCGCAGGGCTCTAATTAGTGAGTATGCGTGAAACCCCTAGACGTCGAGGTGGGGAGGTGGGGCCCTTAGAGGCCTGAAGACGAGTCTTCAGATGTCGGCTTGGCATCTAAGGGGCCTGCGTGGTTTTCTCAGAGGTCGACATAGGGCCCTGTGAGACCTGCATGGGGTTTCTTAGAGACTAGCGATTGCCCTTAGAGTCTGGTGTGGGGTAATCATGGACCCCAGGAGCCTTGGAACTAAAAGTCCTAAGAGAAAGTGTGGCTTCTCAAGGGTCTTCATGAAACACTAAGGACCTTTCTTGAGACCTTCAGGGGACTACATGGGTTTCCAAAACCTTTATCAGGTGCCATCATGGGCCTACGGGTACCTTCATGGATCTCAAAACCTTTATGGGGCCCTCAGGGAGGCCTTCTTAGGCCTTCAGGGACTTCATTAACTTTTCTGGAACCATAATGAGCTTTCTGGCTGGGGCCTTCATAGTGACCCTCAGGGACCTTGATGAGGCCCTCGATGACCTTCGTAAAATCCTCGGAACATTTGTTGGGCCCTCAAAAACCTTAATGGGACCCTCAGTGACCTCCATGGAGCCCTCAGAGACATTTGTGGGACTACCAGGGACCTTCATAAGGCCTTCAGGGACCTTCGTGATGCCTCAGGAGCCAATTGGGCCCTCAATGGCCTTAATGGGGCCATCAGAAACCTTCATGTGCGCTCAGGACTGAGGGATCTTCATGAGCAATCAGGGAACTTCTTGGGACCCTCAGGGACCCTCATAAGGCCCTAATGGACCTGCATAGGGCCCTCAGGGGGACCTTCAGGACCCTCAAGGATCTTCATAGGGCCCTCAGAGATATTCATGGGACCCTTTGGGACCTCTGTGGAGCCCTCACGGGGACCTTCAGGGACCCTCAGGGATCTTCATAGGGGTCTCAGGGGGACTTTCAGGGGCCCTCAAGGATCTTCATGGGACCATCAGGGGACCTTTCGGGGGCCTTGAAGCATCTTCATAGGACCCTGTGTGACATTCATGAGGCCCAAAGGGCCATGAATGGGACCTTCAGGGACATTCAGGAGCCCTCATAATATGACCTTCATGGACTTCATGAGACCCTCAAGAACCTTCATGGGGCCCTCTCAGACCGTTTTGAGACCTCAAGAGTCCATCGAACGCCACGGTGACAAACTTTAATGGTAGGTGCTAAAAATGTGTTTCCCATGTATGCAGTATTTATGTCATGATAGATCCAGGGCGGGCCCCATCACCTGAGGACGGGGCGAAATATCACATCTTTCAATCCCCAACCCCCCCTTCCGGCTGCGCTACTGTTTGTTTTATTTACAGAACACTTAACCCGCGCATCGACGGGGGGGGGGTGGATATCCGCCCCCTGAGGTTTTTTCGTAGTGGGAAAACCTCGGCGTTTAGCGCCGCGAAATTTTGTACGACTATTCTCTCATCAATTTTACACATGGTGAGCAAGTTTGAACCTCCTAACTTTTAATGTCAGGTCACCAGCTCACATTGAATGACCCAACCTCAAGTCACTTTTTTGCAGCTTTGTCACCGTGCCAGAGCTACAGCAGATGTCAAAGGCCTTTGAAAGTTGCAGGATATTATAAGGTCATTAGTAGCTACAATTTGTAAATCTCGGAATTTTGATATCGTTGACCTAAGGTCAGGTCAATTTCTCGACCTCCCCATTATAAGTCAATGGGGGAGAAATCAACTCCCTGTTTTTACCACTAAAACTGGTCGGAATGGCCCCATAAACCACACATGACTTCATATACGATCAAACCTCACTACCTTGAGGCCTGTTTTGCTGGTGGGCAGCTGTAAGGTCATGTGACGTCATCAAAGGTCACCAAAGGGTTTTTGCCAATAACTCCGTACAGGAACAAGATACAGCCGCGTGGATGGTCTCATTGTGTTCAGCTCGTCAAGACGCATCGAATGATATACATGATGACCTCGAGGTCACGTGACCTGAGGCCAACCTTTGACCTTGAACTTTCGAGGTCAATATATATATATATATATATATATATATATATATATATATATATATATATATATATATATATATCATTCGATGCGGATTGACGAGAGGATCACGATGATACCCTTAGTTAATCCCTCTCGGGACTAGTTCGAAAGTTATTCGAGAAAAACTCAATATCTAGCGCCGCCATCTGGAATTTTTTGACCCCTGTGACGTCATCTTTGACCTGACCTGAAAATGACCCTTGTAAAAATTGTAGACCTTATCCGTGCGTATCCCATGCCTTTTACTGCTTGTCGTTATCTTGCTTCGTTATCGAGATCTCAGGGGGGCGGTCATCCGCCCCCCCCCGTCGGTTCTAAGTTGGCGCAGACCCCCGTCAGTGCGTGGGTTAACATTAACAGTAACAAAACACGAGAAGAAATGGTATTTTATCACTGAAAACAAGTTGAAAGAACGTAATGCAAAAGCATCTTAAAATATTCCACACTTAGGTTTTTTGGGTATTAGGGTAAACTGGCTTAGAGGCGAAGCAGAACGTCTGGTTCATGAAGAACACACACAGTGTTTCACATAGACCGAAGACACGTGCTGCTTCTTCGCGTGCAGTCTTAGCGGCCCCAGGGGGCTTCAACTCGACCAACACCGGTTCTTCTTCGTTCTCCCTAAGTCACGTGATATTACGTCACACAAAGCGCGCGAAAGATAAACCCTTTGAAGGTTTTGCACGAACTAGCATCGGGTTTAAGAAGAAGGGGTTGTGGTTTAATCAGTGTAATGGCTTTCATCAAGACCACGCCCGCGGTACCACGTTCTATCGTCCACCGGAATCGATCGCCATTTTTCGATCGCGTTGGATCGCGCTTTGTGCAGTGACGAGCGGCTGGTGCAAGATTGGGTGAATGGCAAGTAATCGAATATTGAAGAACTGAAATAACGTTAGTTTTTGGCTTGTCAAGTGTTGTGTATTATTTATATTACTTGTGATTGACAATGATAAGCAATATCACAACGCTCTTCAAATGCATGGATGAATGCATTGGATGAAGAAAATTCATATGCAAGACCTATCAATGCAGTAAGTATTTATATGTTGTATAAATGCCACATAGCTTAAATTATGCATGTGGTATTTAGACAAATCTTCCAAATGAAGATAAATCAGGAATAGAATCAGCTTGCCATTTTGGGGTCAACTGAATTAGGTATAAATTTGGCTGATTTTAATAAACATATGTTCTTGCTGATTAGTGCAATATCTTATCTAGCTGCACTTTATATGTTAAGTGCATTATTTTATTTTTGGAGTTGGCTCATGGTCTCTGAAGTCAATCTAAGTTTCTTTACTCCCTGCCTGTTGAATAACGCATCCGCCCGACTCTTCGTTCTAGGGGACGAGGCCATATCCGCTCTGATTGAGGCCCTGGAGTCTGAGGAGAGCGTCCTGGCGCGCGGAGACGTCGACGTCGTCGAAAACGCTGGCTTGAAGCTGATGGTGGAAGGAGAAACTGTATGTGATTTGGGAGAATGCGATATCGCCACCCGGCTGCTGACATGGGCGATAGTGCATACTGTGTTTGGGAAAACATCCACTTGCTAAAGCTAAAAATGTGTTCATATTTGTACAGAAAGCAACCCTGAGCGTAAAGGAATCATCCTGAATAATTAAACATGCCCGAAAGGCTCTGGAGTTCTTTGGCTTGGATGTGTAAGGCAAGTGACACGGCCGAGGGGAAAGCGTTCCTGCAGGCTGATTGCGGGCTGATCGCAAGCTGAATGCGGGCTGGTTGTGGGCTGGTTGCGGGCTGATCGCATGGGCTGGTTGCAGGCTGGTTGTTCCTGAATGTAGACTTGCAGGCTGATTGCTCAGAGTAAAGAGGAAGGTAATACATTTTAAGGTGTATCAAATACTGTGTTTGCGCAGCAGATGTGACGGCGCAGGTCGATAGCCATGCATGGGAGGTTCAATAGACGAATGAACGGGGATTTTGCGGTATTGCAATAGAACTGAGAGGGTTCTACAACCGATATTCAGAACACAGGGTGGTTTCCCTATAAACCTCAGGGACTTCTTCACAGACCCTTTGGGGCTCTTATCTAGGTGCTAAGAACGCTCTTATTATAAACCCTAAACCTCATAAGAGTCTTTGGAAGAATCGTGTGAATTCTTTTGATGAGAATGGAAAGCCGTCTACGTGAAGAACCATGGGGGTTCTGAAAAACGGTGGCATAACATTTTACCCCACAGGGGTCTAAATGCCCCTGTACGTTCTTAACGTTCTTCCAAAGTGTTTTCAGTGCATGAATGTTTATCATGTAGTAGGGTGTGGTATTACAGGTTACGATGACATAGGTAGATATGCGCAGCTTTGCATATTTATCGGACGCTCTGGTCCCGAGGAGTGACCCCGTGACGTCAGGCACGTCACCGCAGCGGCCGCGGGGCGACGCCAGAGGCCATAGATGGCGCGTCGTGCTGAGCGGTTGTGATTCGCATCCAGCCGCCACCCCGACTGCCGCCTATGTGTGCCTACTGCCTATGTGTTTAACGCTATGCTGCAGATGTTACAGCGCGCCTCGTCTGTGAAAGTGATATATCTTGAGTACCTACCTTATAAATAATAGCACTTCCAAGCGGTTAGGCTAACAAGATGTTTGGATGTGTCAATTTATATGCTATGTTATGTGCCAAAATGAACATTTTCGATCTGTTACTTTTTGGACAGTATTCATGTATCCAGAGAGTTGTCTATCTTGAGTGTGTCACCTCACAAAGACCGGCTATGTGATAAGATCGCTTATGTTCCCCAGACGAATACATTCTCGGAATACGTGACAGCCCTTTCCTCGGGAGCGACGCGGCGGATAAATCCAATATACCGGGTGGCCCAGAAAAAACGTTCCGAACTTTGGAGGCCTATATATCAAATTCGAGTAAAAATAACGAGCCAAAATTTTCATCAAGTTTGCGTCATTTCTTTGCGCATTGGTATGCCAAATTATAACCATATACCATCATTTTCAAGCTGGTAATCTTGAGTTGAATTAAGCAAGACGTTTTTGCTGTTTTTCCGATGTCAAACGATAGTGATGATTGGGTTAGACGTCCCATGTAATAAAAAAGAATAAAAAATAGAGCACGTGAATGAAACCAACACGTATGTTCTTATTTTAAATATTTTTGTCTCACTTATGTGCCAAATATTCAAAAACTGAGCCAAAATGGTGTTCATGGATGCCATTCGTTTCTACACCAAATCATGTTTCGAGCAGGAGTGGCACGGTGCATGGATTACTGCTGATTACCCTCCTTTCAGTAGATCAAACAGTAAATCGACCGGATAAGGAAAACAAACTAAAGCAGACTGGTTCCTGTGCCAGAAGACCACAGAGTAGCTTATGAAAAACAACATTGCCAGCAGATGACAAAAAAAAAAAACTGGTTGAAAAGCTACCTTTTCCCAGGAATGTCAGCCAGGAAAGCATTTGAGCCACAAGATGGTTAAAAAAAAAAAAACTGGAAACTTCTTCCGATGCCGCTGGCACAGAGCCATCATGGTTGCCTGAGGGATTGTGTCATCCTGAGACCCGAACCATCAATGAGACTAGCTGCCAGTAGAAGTCATGGCTCTTGGCCGCGGGGTGAAAGTGACCCGTTCACTCACATTTTTTAGTAAACATCGGAGCAAAAAAGTAATTTTTACATGGTATGCTTGAAACACGAACCGTTTAAAAAGTAATTTACCGAACACCATGTAAATCACACCATTTACTGAAAATGTGTGCCGCATTGACTATTCGAAGTTTCAATGTTGTATCTTTATCACTTTCTGAGAAATATTGATTTAAAGTTGGGAGCGTTTTTTTCTGGGCCACCCGGTACATGGACCAATACAAAAATGACGCTCTGAACAATCTATCACGAAACACTATAACTGTCTCAGCTGAAAAGCATCCCTTGGGAAATCGATGGCAAATTGTTTTGTTGCGATGCAACGTTAAAGAAAACGTCTTTTCGAAACAATGATGGTGAACAACGGAAAATGAATACAAGAGAGGCAACCACTTATAACAGTAGATTGTCCATGCATTCGTTCTTTTATCTCTCGACGCCAATAATGTATGCAGGTTATTGATTGGGCGATGAAGGACTTATCATTCAGGCGTGCATGCTCATTAAAACTTCACGCATCTGCATTGACAGCGACACAATAGTGTCTGGCACAATTGTTCGGTCAAGCCAGACGAAAGCAGGTCGAAGTCTTCAGTGCGCTGCTGAGCGCCAAGCGAGACGGGTCTCAGGCCCCCACAACTTCCCACTTCATAGATCAGAGACTCGTCGCAGAAAAGCCAAGTCAGCGAGCGGAATCCTAGTTTCCTGTCTAAAAAATGATCCGCGTCGGTACTCTGCTTTCGGTGGAAGGGGCCTGTGCCGAGGAACCAACGGAACACCCCAGCGAAGACCTTGGAATGGAAGAGCTCCGAATGCCGGCCATCCACGACCCTCCGTACTTCATCATTAACCGACTGCCGAACGGCTCCTTCAGCTTCAGCGGCTTCGTGTTCGACATCTGGACGATCGTGGCCGACCAGCTCGAGCTCAGGTATCGAATCACTCCTCTGTCCCACGGCGGCTTCGGCAGCCTCGGCGCCAACGACACGTGGACCGGCATGATTGGGGAGCTGGTGGCCGGCCGCGCCGACCTGTCCATAGCGGGCTACTACTTCCAGCAGGACCGCGCCCAGGTCATCGACTACGTCGACGCCGTGCCGATGGCCGTCACTGAGGACAGGTTCTACGTCCCCCGAGGTGGGTCGACAGGCGCACCGGCGGTCTCGTTCGGCATGTTCAGCTCGCTGCTGAAGCCGCTGCATCGGGACGTCTGGTGGCTGCTGTTCTGCACTCTGATGCTGGTGGCGGTCGTCGTCTGGGCTGCAGTGCGTTTCAACCACGCCAGAGCTGAGTCGGCGCAGACGCTAAGGGAGATGAGCTGGGGCTCGTGTCTTCTCTCTAGCTTCATGACGCTGGTTTGCCAGAGCTGGGTGAGGACCCCGGACTCGCTGGCCGCGCGGACGGCGGTGCTCTCCGGTTGGCTGCTCGGTGTGCTCATCTATCAAAACTACACGGCCATCCTGATCTCCTACTTGACGTGGACGACCGTACCCAAACCCATCAGCAATCTACAGGAGTTCTTCACTGAAAAAAATCGGGAAACCCCATTTCTTACAATCTGACACCCCACACTCCAAAATACTCCTAAATTAGGCTCCGTTTTCATGATTTTAGGATGCCATGGGTGTTGTGACACCCGACACGGGAGCCCAATTACCTTTTGACGCCCCAAAAATGTACATGACCCCCTTGGGAGAGGTTCGGCTAGCGAACTCCCCAAAAATTGCAGGCCAAAAAAATTGGAGTGTCGCTGAGACACCCCCGTTGAAACCCCTCTGGGGTGTCATTATCCTGGAGTGACACCCCGTGTTGCATTCCAAAGTGTCACTGCGACCCTCAGTCAGGGGCGTACCGCCCATACCGCAAATACCGCAAATGCGGTATGGCTGGCGGCGACGTGCCCAGGGGGCCCCCTTGGGCAAAAATTAAAAAAAATGGAAAGTGCCCTCGCGGGCCGAAGGCCCGCTAGGGAATCTTTGCTCGCTATCGCTACGCATGGAAATGATATATATGGTTGGCGAAAAAATTTGAATTCGCGTGGTGTTTTGCCTGAGCCGATTGGACGTCTAGAAGTTGAGATATACGCAAAAAATCTGTTCCAACCTACAAAAGTTCTTGGTTAAAAAAGTTACCGTGTCATACGTTGGTCGTGCACACTACAGGGCGCCGCAAGGCCGCGAACGGAAAGAGTTAACTCCTCACCCGGTTATAAATATAGTCTGAGATTCTCGTTCCGAAAGACATTAAATCCTCGCCGGGAGTTCTTTAGGGGAGTAGAGTTGCTCTGAGCGACTCCCTGCTGAAGGCACG
Source organism: Amphibalanus amphitrite (assembly GCF_019059575.1). Taxonomy (NCBI): domain Eukaryota; kingdom Metazoa; phylum Arthropoda; class Thecostraca; order Balanomorpha; family Balanidae; genus Amphibalanus; species Amphibalanus amphitrite. Next base: position 773,034 of record NW_024881633.1, read on the forward strand.
CGGTTCCCCGCGTGGGGGTCAGGAACAATGTGGGGAGTTATATCAGAAGAACAGGGGAGTCGAGCTGCTGTATTTTACACCCTAATTTGGGAGTTTGACACCCTGTCGGGTGCGCTTAGGGACCAAAAAGGGGTGCTCGGCTGATATTTGAGTTCTCGGCTATATTTCTTTCGGGACGCGTAAACTGCGAATGGTTTTTAGCCTCACCGAAGGTGTTGAAGACGCCCTTTCTCGCAGCATCATTCGTGTTCATTAACGTGCTTTGTGTGCGCCGTATCGAAGGATAATATCGGTAGGCCGAGGGTAGAGCTTCAAATCCTACCGATAGATGGCGCAAACTAAAGTTGGTAAAATCGGGACCTGTTTTTCACGAATGGCTGGTGCATGTTTGGAGCTAAGGCAAAAGCGTGCATAGCGTAGAGTGGCCAACTATATCACGATGATATCTAGACTGATTACCGTGTCATACGTTGGTCGTGCACACTACAGGGCGCCGCAAGGCCGCGAACGGAAAGAGTAACTCCTCACCCGGTTATAAATATAGTCTGAGATTCTCGTGCCGAATACAATTTATCCTCGCCGGGAGTTTTTCGGAAGTATAGGGGAGTAGAGCTGCTCTGAGCGATTTCCTGCTGAAGGCACGCGGTTCCCCGCGTGGGGATCTGGAACGATATGGGGAGATATATCAGAGGCACGGGGGAGTCGAGCTGATATATTATACACCCTCATTTGGGAGTTTGACACCCTGTCGGGTGCTTATAGGGACCAAAAAGGGGTGCTCGGCTGATATTTGAGGGGTGTCACCTGCAGTCTAACGGAACCCCATGTGGGCCGGCGCTGACCCCCCTTTAGCGGCTGCGACTCCCCACTATGCGTCGAAACCCTCCTGGGGTGTACGCCAAACACCCCATTTATAATAGCTCAGCGACTCCCCTCAAAACACCCCACTCGGGTGTTATTTTTGACATGACCGTCAATACCCCGTACAGGGTGTCATTTTTTCTTTCAGTGTTCGCTCAGCCTGAATGGGTCTTTTCCATCGAGCCGGGCATGGGCATCCTAAATAGCTGGAAGGCGAGCGAGAACGTCTACGAACGGGAGCTGTATCGACTGACAATAACCGGAGATCGTTTCGTCCCTTTGATTTACGCCAACACCAGCCATCGGATTGCAAGACCACAAATGATGACGTACGGAGACATTACAAAATTCCTCTTTAACTTCAAACAAGAAGCATGCCAGCTTGTTTCTGTATTTAACGGTCCGGTTAAAATGAAGCCCGGTTACTTTATTGTCGCAAAAAATCGCCCGAAACTGAAGAGAGCTATCAACGTCATGATGCAAAGGCTGTCGGAGGCTGGCATCCTGCTCCGACTGCACAGAAAGTGGTTTTCGATGGGCCCGGATATGTGTAGCTCAGGGGGTGACACATTCAGAAACATGTCCTTCGGCGACATGCTGCCCATCCTCTCGATCCTGCCCCTTGCGACCGTGCTGAGCGTCACTGTGCTCGCCCTGGAGAGAACGCTTGCCGGAAGCTTCTCCTTGTCACTTCGACGCCTCCCATTAAGGCCAATACTAGGTCGCGTTCTTTAGCCGATGGTCAATGCTCTGGTACTATTTACTTTGCAAGCGTCTGCCTGGTCCCGATATCCCGACGTGGTGATCTGTTGCGCGGGCTACAGGCCAATCGTCGCCAATGGCTCGATGAAATTTTCACTCCGTTTAGACAAAGGATGTACGGTTCGGCCCCCGCCGAAGTTAGCTGGTAGCACTGCTGCTCCACGGCGTACATTTCCTACCAGCCCATAGGGTTTACATGTTAAATGGCCTGTTTTCGGCGAGCGATATCTCGGTCAACCTTTGAAGGAATCAATGGTTCTTAGTCTCAAATGATAGATCGATGAATTTTCTTTCGACAATTCCTCTACTATTTTTCACGAAACCCAGCCGATCTTCTACGGCGTATAGGGTAAAGATTCCTCTGCACGCCAGCACCCGCGATCCGGCTCTCCGATCGTCGGCGCGCGGTCCTCGGTAGCGCAGTCGGTAGCGTATTGGGCTACGGATCCGAGGGTCGTGAGTTCGAATTCTGGGAGCGCCGCGTGAGTTTGGCTAGAATTGAATGATGTAGATCATAGGCGTCGCCAGAGATTTTCGGTTGGGGGGGCAAAATCAAGTTTTGTGTTAAATCTTGCCTTTCTCCAGTCGTTACTCATTCATTTTACATATCATTCGACGCGTAATGGTGCGAGGAATACGATGGTGACAAGGTTTTCCTTCTAGCTATGACGTGCCATTTTTTTACAGAAAATTCAAAATTTTAAAATTTTTGGACAAAAACACGACCGGTATAATCACAATGGCTACAATTGCCGACGCACTCTAGAGAGCCCCTGTGCAGACGCTCGTCGCTCATGATCATCACCCAGAAAAAGGTTAAAAACGCTCAGTAATCGAAGCACCAGGGCTGCGGAGTCGGAGTCGGAGTCGGAGTCGGAGTCGGTCGGAGTCGACAGTTGTGACCGGAGTTGGAGTCGGAGTCGGAGTCGATTTTAGAAACCCGAGCCGGAGTCGGAGTCGGAGTCACCGAAAATCCGTCGACTCCGCAGCCCTGTCAGGTCTGCGGAGTCGGAGTCGGGAGTTGGAGTCGGTCGGAGTCGACAATTCTGGCCGGAGTCGGAGTCGGAGTCGGAGCTGGTTTTTGAAAGCCGGAGTCGGAGTCGGAGTCGGAGTCGCTGAAAATCCATCGACTCCGCAGCCCTGCGAAGCACCTTGCTGAAACCTTCATTTGCGCATGCATGCAGTCGCAGAGGTTCTACGTGAAATGCATAGAGCTCATCCCAGCCACCGATAGCTAAGTTGGGCTTTCGGCGGAGATTGAATGTCGGAAGTGTGGATCGGTAGTACCTAATTCATCTTTGCTTCAGTGAGAGGAGGTATTTTGTTCACACGGGAGTCAGGAGTGTGAACAAAAAGTTTCTCGTTTTTCGTGTGTAGGGAAGCGCTGCAAATGCGAAGAAAAGATAACGGAACCAAAACTTCGCACGGCATAGCGGCAAGGGATCCCTTAGCGACAGGCTTGGGACTTCCAGGCCATTTTAGGCCACTCAGGGTCAGTGTGGGCTCTCAGAAGCCTGCTTAGGATCCTGAAGATCGGCGTTGGTCACCCCAAATAGTTACGTGTATGTGGTGCTTTAGGGCTTTCCGAGCCCAAGGTGGGGCCCTCAGAAGCCAGTGTGGGCGGCGGGCGCTAAGAGACCTGGCCCAGGGTGAGCCGGGAGCCCTCAGATAGCAGTGTGAACCCTGGAGGTCTGTGTCGAATCCCTAAGGACCCTACATAGGGACATAAGAAACATGTGCTGGGACCCTCAGAGGCACACGTGAGTTGTGCAAAATCTGTCGCCTCAAAAGCTCGGCTGAGCTATCAGAGGCCTAGGGTTCTCAGAAATTTTCGAAAGTATTCTCAAAGATACGTGTGGCCCTTCAGAGGTCTACGCATGTGTAAGGTCCTCAAAGATCCCTGTATGGGCCTTCAGAGAATATGGACACCAGTGGGGCTCTCAGAGGCCGGTTTGGGCCCTCTGAAGGCTTCTTAGAGCTCAGTGGAGCTCCTTCGGACTTCGGATCCTGTGTGAAAAGCAAGCTCATGAGCCCTGTGGCACTTGAACGGTACTTGAGTCTGTCGCAGACATTTGACGAGAGTTAAGAAGGCCCGAAGAATTAGTGTCACACTTTGAACGGAAATTTTGTGTCAGCACTTCAAAACTTATGAAAATCGGCTATAAAATGTAATAAAGAACCAACTAGGAACATGGAATGAATCACAGTATGACATTCCCGAGTCTGGAATCGGCGTCGTGAAGATTTTGGTGACTGCGACTCCGACTCTGGCCTGAACTGCACCCTTCAACCGAGTCTGGCCGCACAGGCATTCTCAGAAAGGTACCCCCATTTTTTCCCGACTCCAAAATCTCATCGGATCTGTATCGATCTCAGGGGGTGCCCGGTCCGAGGTTGGGGGGGCAAGCTGCCCCGCTTGCCCCCCCGTGGCGACGCTAATGATGTAGATTCTTGAATGTTTGCATAATCAATTATTAATAGCTAATTGAATGTATCTGCCCACTAATCGGCCCCTAAAACCTGTTAATTAAGAAATTTAAGAAATGAATGTCACGTGCGCGTCACGACTGCCAACCACAAGCGCTACCATATTCTAGTTTGAACTAGCTTTTTGCTAGTCCCGACCACATATAGTAGGTTTTCGAGTAGTTATACTAGAAATTCCTACCAAAGTTCGTCCTACCCTTCACTCAATATACCCTGGTACGGTTTGCCTTTGATGGGTCTGAACTCTGGGAGTGGCGGGTAAATGTCGAAAAAATGCAAAATACATAAAATATTCTGGATCTGAAACAAAAGTGTAAAATCAGGCGGAAACATAAAAAACGGCCGAAGATAAAATGTGAAACTCAGGTTATTGCCTGTGGGAATCATTCATAGCTAACAATTTGTTTATCTAGGAATTCTGATATCGTTGACCTAAGGTCAGGTCAACTTTGTGACCTCTACATCAAAAGTCAATGGGTGGAAAATTGAATTGCTTTACTTTTGGGCGAAAACACAACCCGCGCGGGGCTGGGGTCTCCAGCCGAACGCGCGGGGCTGGGGGGGGGGTAAATTTTACCCCCCTGTTATCTCCCGAACTAAGGGTCCGATTTGGAAAATTCAAACGCCAATCGAAAGATCTCATCACGAACAACTAAAAGCATGTACTTAATTTTAAGTTTGAGGTCAAGGTCAAGGTCAGGTCAAGGGTACAAATTGCAAGTTCCTACAGTATCGGCCTTGCACGGTAGTTGCCGAAGAATGGAGTCATGGACTGAGACTGATCGCCCAAAACGTGTTCTTAGGCTACCAAGACAATATTCGTTGCATACGATATCATTCAGAGGTCAAGGTCAAGGTCAGGTCAGGTCAGGTCAGGTCACCAAAAACAAAATATAGAAAAGGGCATGTGCGACACATGTTTTATGGGTCATTTTACTCATAGAATTCAATAGGCACACTCAATAAGTGATATGGACCACCTCTGGATGAATTTCAGGTCGAGGTCAGGTCAAGGTCAGGTCAAGTGAGGTCAAATTTTGAAGTTGGTTGTTAAGGCCTAAAAAGGTGTCTATCTAATGCAGTTTTTCACGGCAAATCGAATGCTGCTATTTTTGTTTCCGTACGAGGTCTAGAACTTCCAAAAAAGTTATTTTTCAAAATTTTGTGTGTCGTGACGTCATACAATTTTGAACAGCTCCCACATTTTTGAACCGATTCTTCCAAAACTTGGTATGTAGGTGCACATAGACCACTTCTCTGACATATGTTCCGGGTTTTTCGATACACTCAAAATTTTGGATTTTATAGCTACTTTCCCAAAAAAGCCAGTTTTTTGAAAAAACTTGGGCCAATATCCAAAATTTTCAAAAAACCGAGATAGCCATGTGATAGACAAAGTAGAATTGCGTATATCCTTTTTTGTTACGTCTTGATTCCTTTAAAAATGAAGATGTTAGCGGCGTTTGAACTTCTGCTGTTTTTGAGGCGAAAATGGCGAACATGACGTCACTAAAACGTCAATTTCTCAAAAGTTTTCCGGCGGATTTCGCTCAAATTTTCAGGGAACGTGTCAAATTGATGTAAGAAAAGGTACTGAAAGTTTGGCGGCGCTGCGCGCCGCCGTTTTTGAGATATTGCAGAAATTCGCGAGGGGGGGGGGGTAAAATTTACCCCCCCAGCCCCGCGCGGGTTAAACATCCTGATACTTTGGCCATACCAGGTTATCTCGGTTAGTACGAAAGCTAGAAAGACGCGGAAAAGCGCAATAGCTAGCTCTCTGTAAGATCTTTTATCTTACAAATATTCTCCCCCCCCCCCCCCACCACCACCACTAAGACCATGGCGAAGTTGGCTTAGATCCCACCCTGGCGCGGGATCTAAGCCATATAATACATTACATATTTTTACATAATACATTACATATTTTTCGCTCCCAACTGGTATAGGGACGAGCTGCGAGTTGGGAATGAAAAAATGTAGAGTGTCTGTGGGAGCATAGACCTCTGTATACCGTATACAGAGGTATACAGACTACAGAGGTCTATGGTGGGAGGAATGAGAAGCGGTTTACTCGTTTGAGAAGAGCTGTGTCCTAGCATTTTGCTAGACATGTGTCATGTGAATAGATCCAAGAAAGTGAATCTGGCAACAGAACCAATGCTTCTTAGCTCGGACCTGATGGATCAATGATCCAGCTTTCATTGTGTCGAGGGACCCATTTGGATCATAAAACTGAAGAAATGTATACAGTCGCGTAGTGCATGCCCGCCATGGGCAACCCATGTTAGCGCTGCTATGAACTGAACAGCACGCAACAGCAGCCCACACTGAAAACCAAAACGATTCTCTATTCCCTTTGATAATGGTGTGTCATGCTCCTATAACTCTGCCGTTCTCCTGGCGGAATGCCCTTAAGATACTCAAATGATTCCTCAAATGATTCCTTTTAAGCATATCAGGGGTTTTGGTCTAAAACAACATCCTGACGAACATACCCAAACAATACCCCTATTCTTTAAAGACCTCCCTTGAATTCTTCTAATATACCCTAGTGTACAGTCTCTGCCGCTACTGTCAGATACCGTACCTGTGCCGCTCGGCGCCTCCGGCGGTGACCGGTCGGCGGGCCGGGACTGGCCGGCCGGGCGGGCGGGGAGGACGAGCAGTCGCTCCCTGGACGTGTTGCTGACCGCTAATACAGCACCAAACGCGGTGCCGTCTTCGCTGAGTGCGTGTGGGCGGTGCGACGACATAACAGGCAGATGTAAGCTTGTTTTGACGCGCGGTATGGGCAGCTATAACCAGTCGCGGCGCAAGTGCGTTTGAGCCAGGTGATTCGCAACCGCCTTCCAATCAGCATACTGCAATCCAGTGCCGGCAGTGACGTACATGACACGTGATCGGACAGCTGGGCCGAAAGCTCGCCAATTTTCAAAGGGTTTGAGCGCGCCAGTTGAGTTTGAGCGTGCAGTGGAGAAGGACGGTTGTGCTCAGCGCGGGTGATAGCGGGTGTGTGGTGTGTGCATTGATCATTCGAGCAAAGGACGTCGTGGAGGGCATCGAAAGCACAGCTGTGGAACCCAGAAAAGACGAAACCTGCACGACAACGACTTTTCGGCGTGCCGGAAACCGGAAAATTCACCCAAGAGACCCTTGGTGGGCGTGTTTGCTCGCACCCGGTGTAGATCTGCATGACTATTTTACGGTCAGCGCCCGGACCTGAGCAGTGCGCAGTATCTGGTCCTATTACCCCTTTTACAGGGTCCGGCATATAAGTTTTGACTTGTAAAAAATGTGTCGTGTAAGCTGCTAGGTGAAAGTCAGCAATTGTTAGAGGATATGCAATGCTCTAATGACATCTCTTTGGTAATGAAGTTATTTAACATATGTACACGCCATTTTTGCGTAGCTGAAACCACCGTTGATTTTCGTGTTTTATAACCGAAATAGATATTAGATATCCATTCATGATGATCCCAGATTTACTTATCGCAAGTTGCGTCTTATCGGAAGAGAAACGGTGAAGCTATATGTCCATGCTGTTGTCACCAATGTAAAACATGAATGATAATAAAAGACCAAATGCCTGTGAGTTTTGGATGTGTTACGATATATAAAGGGAAATCGGACGAGGGAGCTGAGAGTAATGAGACAGCTTCTGAGCAAGTTCTACGACGAATATACCTAGGGCATTATTATTTTCCCTTCTGGGTTTATGTGGGGTCTAATGTAAGAATGCATTGAGATCAGTGATGTAAATCACAGAATAATACGGGAATGTTAAGTGGTATAATGCGAGTATAGTTTGCAAAATATTCCCCTTATACACGAAGGAATACTAGAGGTTCCGATGTAAGGGTATTTTGGTAGGTTAAAAGGAGTGTACTGTGGGTATGGCAGGGAATAGAACAGGAATCATATTCCTTTCCTCTTTGGTACTTACTAGGGTATATTAGAAGAATTCAAGGGAGCTATTTGAAAAACAAGGGTATAGTTTGGGTACATTCGAAGAAATGATCAGGGTGTTGTTTTAGACCAAAACCCCTAATATGCTTAAAAGGAATCAAAAAGGTTTGCAGTGTAGGGTATATTAGAAGAATTTCAGAGCGATATTCAAAGTAAGTGTATTTGGAGTATATTCGGAGAAATGATCAGGGTGTTGTTTTAGACCAACTCCCCTAATATGCTTAACCCTATTCCTGGCGGGCTCCGCCGGGACAAGAAACTGGCGGGGGGGCCGATTCGGCCCCCCCCCCTCAGATCTCAAAAACTACACATCGCAGCGACAAACGGTAAACGGCATCGGATACGCACGGTCAAGATCTACAATTTTTACTGAGGTCATTTTCAGGTCAGGTCAAAGATGACGTCACAGGGGTCGAAAAAGTCAAAATGGCGGCGCTAGATATGGAGAGAGTTTTTCTCGAATAACTTTCGAATTAGTCGAGATAGGAACAAAGTAAGGGCATCATCGTGATCCTCTCGTCAATCCGCATCGAATGATCTATATGTTGACCTCGAAAGGTCAAGGTCAAAGGTTGACCTCAGGTCACGTGACCTCGAGGTCATCATGTATATCATTCGATGCGTCTTGACGAGCTGAACACAATGAGACCATCCACGCGTCTGTATCTTGTTCCTGTACGGAGTTATTTGCAAAAAACCGCTGGTGACCTTTGATGACGTCACATGACCTCACAGCTGCCCAACAGCAAAACAGACCTCAAGGTAGTGAAGGTTGATCGTATACGAAGTCATGTATGGTATATGGGGCCATTCCGACCCGTTTTAGTGGTAAAAACAGGGAGTTGATTTTTCCCCCATTGACTTATAATGGGGAGGTCGCGAAACTGACCTGACCTTAGGTCACCGATATCAAAATTCCGAGATAAACAAATTGCACATACTGGTACCCTAACTAAAGCCTGAAGAGAAGAAATTGATCGATCAAAAACTCTAGCTCTGGCGTGATTGCAAACTTTTCTGAGGTAGGGTCACCAAACCGCCTCTGGTGACCTGACCTGAGGTCAGATCAACTCAAAATTTTCAGACATGTTGCGTAGAAGCCTTTGAGGAAAAGTCAGAAAATTTGAGCTTCCTAGCTCAACGCGTTTGGGAGAAATAACCAAAAAACCTCAGGGGGGGGGGCTCCTGAGGCCCCCCCGCCAGGAATAGGGTTAAAAGGAATCAAAAAAGCTCTCAGTGCATCTGTGACAAAAGTAAATCAATCTTCATGCAGCGTGGATGCTTCGTGAATCAAGTACCACGCCACAGTCCTTCGTTGTCGTCTTTCCTTAGAAGGCATTTGAGGGTATTCGTCATCTCACAAAGGCCTGTTCTGTGCATTCATTTTATTCAACCTTTGGACTTCACTTTGACAAAATGAGACACACCCTGGCAGTAACCCGAATGTGATGACTGATGAGGAGGTAACGGTCAAGTTTTGAAGACAATGTTCAAACACTGATATAGAGTGTTTCTGTCGCACTGTCTCAAAAGGATATTAGGAATATCTATTGCGAGCATAATCACGCGGTAAACGTTATGCTTAGTTTATTCTCTCTATGTCACACCCACCCACGGAGCAGCAGCACCACCACCACCACCAACACCACCACCACCACCAACAACAACAACAACTAAAACAACAACAGCAATAACAACAGAACGGAAACACTGCCGGGTTCAGAAAGGCGGCCTTGGACGCTGCGGGGGTAGGTATATCCCCAAAAGGTTTCTCCGAATAATATTTTTTATAAGATTTCTATTCCTTATACACCACTGTGCAGTATATAAAACAAAGTTTCCCCAATGAAAATTGTCAAGTTATCTTTTTTTGTTGAAAAAAAACGCAAAATTTTATCGATTTCAGTTGCCCCGCGGGGGAGCCATTTACCCCAAAGGCCCCTTGGATCTCCCATTGCCGTCACAATTAGCAATATTAGCGTTATTACAAACACAGAAAATGAAACTAATAGATATCAAATTCAGAAGTTTGTAAAACACACCAAGCACCGTGCTACAGCAGAATGTGTTGAAATAGGAAAGGTACGGCTCTCGCAAGATTAAGCGGTAGCTTTTGCACTTTTACATTTCCGGCCATATCTCAGAAACTTTTCGATCTTCGATGAAGCCATTTTACACGATCATGGCCGGCTTGTGAACCAACAAATCGATCGCATCTTCAACACTTAAAAGCTTAAGACGACGAAGATATAGCCTGAAGTACACTAATTTTTCTAGGTGCAAAACCTACCGCGCTAAAACCCGCGAGACCTGTACATACCTATCTACCCAACGAGCTTCAGTTGCGAGCTGGTCAGGAATGTTGATGTGTTCAAATGCTATTTCCTGAGCTTGTTACCTACTTTGCTCGTTGAGCAGGAGACAGGAGATTCAGACAAGTCATAGTGCTAAAGATGCTTCGTGACGATCAGGGGGTTACGGTTCTATGCTGCCACATAGGGAGGGCTCAGGAGACAGATGACGTCACGGCCTGTCAAGGTTTTGTCGATTTTTAAGACTTTGCTGTACAGGAAATTATCTTTTTTAGGCTCTAAGGGAGCCTGAAGGTTAATATCAAACTGCCTTAGAGTATAAAATCCTCGGAAGATTTATATTGGCGAAAATTGGTAGACACCCGCTGACGTCATCTGTCAAGGTCACCGATGTAAAAAACGGCTAACCGTTCTACCTCCTATATATGGCCTTGGTGACGATCTACTTTTTTCTTATCCCGTGCATGCACTAGTATAATATCACTATTCACTATTTAAACACTTATTAGATAAAACAAATGTTGTTGCAGGATCCAGGAGGGTTGGTGAATTTAGAGTTGTTAACGTCGCTTTCTTAGAATTCTTTCGTATGTCAATTGTCACGAGAAAAAGGTCAAAACACTACCAGGCTGAATGTTGAACATTGTGGGTCGCTGAACAATTGATATGCTGCTGTTCTTATGAAGAATTACAATTTTTTTATTCCGAAGACCCGTAGTTTGCCGACGTGGTTTGGCTCATCCTGAGATGCCCGGCTTCTGCACGATATTTCACTAGCTCGCCGGGACTCCATCCTGCCACTCCTGCCCTGTTTGTGGATGTCAGTGTCCGACTGGGTTCTGGCTCCCGATTCTGCCACATGTGTGGGTCTCAGAGTCTAGGCTCGACAGCTGTCTCATTCCAGGGTGTCTTCGGCAGGCAGGGGGTCTCGAACTCGGTCATCTGGAACTGCATGAAGACGATAATGTAGGTGATGACGGCCGAGGTGATGGCCAGCACGGTGGAGCGCCGCAGCCGGTAGAAGCTGATGTCGCCCAGCCTCTCCGAGTCGCGGCGCGTCGCCTCCACGAACAGTCCCAGCTCCTGACCGGTGGCGAGGTCTGTCGGCGGCAGCTCCAGCAGAGACTCGCGGATCTGCTCCACCTGGTCGAGCAGCATCTGCCCCGCCTCGCACGGCACCACCACCGTCATCACAGCGCCCCACATGCGGAGAATGACGGTCGAGATCTGATTCAGGCCCTTGCCCGTCTTCATCATGCTGAGAATGGCCAGAAAGCAGGAGATGAGCGCGACAATGCCGTAGAGCATAGAAGTCACCAATTCTGGAGTCATGCCGCTGGTCATCTGGCAGAAGCAGGCGCTCAGCTTTGCTTGACACTTCCTCAGGCGATGAAGCTTTGCCAGCTCTGCGCGTTTCTGGCTCACCATGCTGGTCAGCTCGGAGTTCACTGTCCGAAATCCGTTTAGAATCGCTTCTGCCCCGAATAAGAGCTTCAATGCAATTAAGTACATAATGGCTTCCAGTGATCCGTAAAGGTTTCCCAGCAGTATGGTTTTAGCGCATTTTGAGGCTGATGCCTGGCAGCTCTTGTTAACTCTAAGAAAAAACATGTAGTTAATTTGCACCAAAAGCATTGATGCCACCATCGAGATCAACATTTTGACAAGTCGACGCTTTAGCACCTTAACGCCGCTGGTATGGCTAGAAAAAGCACTGACATCGTCTTCCAGCTCCTTGAGACGAGGAATCAGAGCTTCGAAGCGAGTTCTTCCCACGAAGAACGAGCAGGTGAGAGGTATCCACGTGAGCACCTGTGTCACTCCGAATAGAGAGGTCGCCATGGCGACAGAAAAGAAGGCGTCGTTCATCTGCAGAAGGATAATGCCTGCTTGGGTGTTGTTAGCAGCCAGCGCCAGAGATGCAAATGTAAGCAATGCATACTGTACCGCCGCGTGGATTCTGGCTAGCCAGCCGCGCCCACCTGTCTGACCGCCCAGCCTGAAAAGCCAGAGGATAATGCGACCCGCCCCCGACTCAAGCGGTCGGGAAGAAGGAGGCCGACTCTTTTCCACCCACCCGACAGTCTTGTGACGATTGTCAACTGCTAGCGACTCCTCTGGATGGACGGACTTCATAATTGTGGTGACCTTCCCCTCTCTTTTACTGATTCACACACTATTGAGGACCGCTGGGGCCGTGCGACTACAGCAGTTGGCCGTTGAAATTAAGCCGGTTGGCTTTAACGTTGGTGTCCTATTCGGATTAGACTTTGTTCCAAAGTTTCACACCGCTGATTAGTGTTTAGCGAGGTAACTCTCTCGGGTCTGACAACAGATGTATGTAGACTCACAGTTTCGCGGAGTTTGATAAAACACCACGAGCCGAAGGTAAACCGGGGCTCCTGGGTGAGGTAGCTCCAGCGCCGGTGTTCGCCTCTCGCTCTTCCTGTGGTATGCAGTATGCACCCACAGTCACCTGGCCCGGTCACCTCCGCTGCGGGAGGCTGACCGAAGCAAAAGAGCTCTTTTGTGGACTGCCTAGTAGGCGTAAGTGTTTGGTCTCTTGGAAAGAGAGCACACAGTCGCAGCCTTCATCAGAATGTAAAACAACGTTAGCATGTCGACATCACCGCACGCCAACAGGTCGATAGCTGTTGTCACATTGGCGACTTGTCTCACTTGACAGAACTCAAATAGTCTGCAAGCTTGTGGCGGCCAGGCAGAACACAGAACGCAGGCAAATAGTACGCTGGAAAGGCTGAGTTGTGCATTCAGCGAAACGCCTGCTGCCACGCTCTTTCTTGTACTTGATCAATAGCTCATTTATTATATGACTTGAGCGTATGGCTACCCGTTGAAAGACTATAAACTGCCAAACGCCACCGCCCTTTTGGGTTGAGGACCAAACAAACTAAGCTCATGCAAAGTGACGCAAATGCACAGAACATTAAAAATTGACGTCTTTTGCTGTTTTTCTTCTCATTTAGCAGTGCCTTTTATAATGAGCATTGTCTACCCTCCTTCTTTTTCAGCTTACTATGTAGTTTGCAGGTTTCTAAGGAAACTGAACTTCACAATTCACATAGAATGCTCCGTTCGTGCGCAACCTACATTCTAGAATCTAGATGAATCTTGACAGAGGCCAGAGAGTAGCCAGGTTGTTGGAAATCTGTCAGGCGCCCTGAGCAAAAAGCTCAGGGAACACCCACACTGCGACCTAGTAGGGCCCTGTGAGAGCGTGTCCAGACTTTGGAGTGCCCTAACCCGCGCCCCGTAAGGCTATCGGCGGACCCTCCACCCGTAGGAGGGGGCCCGGCCGCCCCTAAGATCTTGGAAATTTACCGGCCGATTTTCAAAGTTCAAACGGTGTATGATAGCCCCACCGGGGAACTACCTTTTGACCAAATTTCATTGACCTAGGTCAAACCGATGACGTCACAGGTCAGGTCAAAGGTCGGATTTTCCCCGTTCACAGGCATTTCAAGAAATGCGTTGTGAAATCGAGTAAATTGGTAAGTTATTGAAAACCATCGATGGTACACTGTTCGTCAAACACATACTTTGCTATCTGAGGTCACTGATACCAGGTCAGGTCTTAGAGGTCAGGTCACTGGGGGGTCACAATATGAAAGTGTCGTGTGATACATACTTTATGGTCCATTTTACATGACAAATGCGATTATGTGGGTCAGGCAGCCTTTGGGGCCAGCTTAGGTCACGTTTTGGTCAAGGTCAGGTCAAGGTCAGGTCAAATTAGGTCAAATTTCAAAGTTGATATTTTTGCATAAAATGGGCATCGACGCGATGCATCTCGTCACGGGGAGTCTAATAGTGGTTTTTGTTTTGTCCTACGTGGTCTAGAATTGTCAAAAATTGAGTTTAAAAATTTGACGTCATCATTTTTGTAGTTTTTTTTTTCGCTATAACTTGGCCACAAAACGAGATATCGATCTGAAATTTGGTATGTAGATAGAAGACGGTAGGTACTATCACATGTGTTCCATTTTTTCGAAATTCAAAAAACTTTTTGGATTTTTTGGCTAATATATAACAAAAATGCTTTCCTTATTTTTGGGGGTCAAAACCCAAAAAAAAAATAAAAAATCCGAGATGGCACTTTTGTAGCCTTGTTAATTCTACATCTTTTATGACTTGATCATTTTTCTGTATCTTCAAAGCTGTAGGCCTAGGCCTGACAGCTCTTCTCGCAAAGGTCTTTTTTTCGGTCGAAAATGACAGAACATGACGTCATTCTGACGTCATTTGTGGCCAACCCATCAAGCCTCTGAAAACAATTTTGGTCACAATGTGTAAAATTGATGCTAGGAGGGGTCCTGAAAGCTTGATGGCGATATCTCCAGCCGTTTAGGAGATATCGACGGAAAAGGAAAGGGGGGGGGGCGTTTCGCCCCACCCCCCCTTACGGGGCGCGGGCTAACCCGTCAATGTTACGGAATGTACTTGAACGTATGTATGTACTTGAACTCACCATGTTATGGCTTTTATCTATTGTGGCGTGGTTGTGGTAAAATTTCCAAACAGCATTCTGCGCGATTCAGGGCCATATGGTACCTGAAAATGGCAGGCTGGCAATAAAAAAAAAGAAGTGAAAAGTTGTGAGGGCTGCCGGCCAATACCGATGGAAAACATATATAAACACCCGTCTGCCCAGTGTCAGTAGCAGTATTTTGTCGATCAATAACTAGAGCTAGTAATTGTATTTGTTTCGATATCATTCATAACATTTTTAACAACTGCCCCCATTGACGTTCCGGAACTATACACACCGCCCAACCCCTTCGTGCTCATAAAATAGTTGGTCCACCAATTGCTGGCAATATTTCGTCCCCCAAAATGGTGATGGCTGTCTAACGATTCGATTAATTCTGTTTCATCAGCCCATACCATACATCCTGCAATAGCATTGTGCTATACAACCACCCGCGTCCCACGGGCATGTTTTCCTCAGCCCCATACTTTGCCGCTCATCATTCACCAGTGGCATTTACGCTCCACCTTTTCGAAAAGAGAATGTGTCCCGCTGACATATCGACAGCCGTCGCGCGCCACCGATTCAGCATATGACCTTGTTCGCCATCAATGAGGTCTAGGGCTGGGCTCAAGCGGCATGAATAGAGGGCGAGGATGCATCATTGATCCAGGTGGCTGTTGCTTCGCCCTACCGGACACTGCCAGCGCATCAATGGAAGCGGAACATGCTTTCAGTTCCTCTGTGAGCATTGGAACACTGTTCGCCGCTTTTTTATACTTCGGTCGCCGAATACCGATCGGCGATGGACAATGTACAATCAAGAGCTTTTACAGCATTAATCATCATCATTATTGTCATTACCATCATCATAATTACCATCATCATCATCATCATCATCATCATCTTCATCATCATCATCAGTGGCAAATAGATAAAAACATATTCTTGATTTGACTGATACAAGAGAGAGAGAGAGAGAGAGAGAGAGAGAGAGAGAGAGGGAGAGAGAGAGAGAGAGAGAGAGAGAGAGAGAGAGAGAGAGAGAGAGAGAGAGAGAGAGGGAGAGAGAGCTGCTTTGTTCAACTTAGACACCAGACTCAATACTGATGACCAGGGTTGTATACCAATCAAGTCGATTGAATTGATTGATTTGTTTCAACGCGTATTTTGAGTTGATTGGATTGAGTCGATTGACTTTTCGAGATGACTGGTTGACTGACTCGTTTGACTTTAGCGACTGGTTGACTGATTTGATTCCCGAAAATTAGAGTGACTCGTATGATTGAGTCGATTGAATGGAAAGTTCAAATGTTTTAGTTGACGAAAAATAATGACACCAATTGATGACATCAAAGATCACAAAACTACACTGAAAACTGCTTGTCATCACAACTGCAATATGGGGTACATGGCCAAATAAAGAACAGGGCCTAAACATGAACAGCCAACTTTGACTTTCAACTGCAATAACTGCTCCAATCCTGGTGATAGAACTTGGCGATGCATCTACCTACCTATCTGCACTCAGCAGGAAACTTTTTTTTAATCCAGATGATACAGTGCAAGGCCCTATATACTAATAAAGTGTGATTGATTAATAATTCACATCTCCACATTTCCTCAGAAACAACCCACTGAACTCTATAAATATCTGAAACCCCTACAAAAAATAACTGAAACAAAAGCGCCGTTTTCGTCTCGGTAATTACGTTTTATAGCTAATTTGCTGCATTGTTTAATTTGCAGCAGAACGTTTGTTGATCCTTTTCTCCTGAGTGCCTAAGCATAACATATTTAATATATTTCATTTTCCTTAAAATATTTTACCGAATATTATTAAGTGGTTTTATTTCAAATGAAATAATAATTAAAACGAAATTAGTGCTGTACAACCGATTTATTTTATGATGATGTACCATACTACATGATAATCAATGACGTCATCTTACTAAAAAATCAAAAGACGTAGAATAAGGATTTATGTGGGATTTATAAAAGCTTAGCATACTTATTGGCAAAACGTTTTCTCGCACCGTGACGTTTTCGCGTTTAAATTTTCCTCTTGTTCCTACTTCCTTTGTCCTTAACTTATCCTGTGGTTCCAGAGTCCCTGTCCTCTCCATTTCCTTTTAAATATATTTTTAATCCTCATCCCTATCCCCCAGTCCTAACAGTTTCAAATTGTATTGCAATAAAATGTTTTGAATTCTTCACATAGGTACCTAGCATTGACATGCCACGTCCAGAGTCGTGGACCGCTAAATACTTCAAATCTCTTCCTTCTTAATCTGACAACATCCCACGTCTCAAATGCACATTGTGTGGAAAGATTTTTCAGGCTGCCCGTCAGTCTCTGTCTAACCGAAACCGTCACATGCAGGTAAGATATTTATTTCTATTTCCCTATGGTTAATATGTTATTGATGCATATTATCCATTAAAATAGACATGGTGTAGGGTGAATGGCCAAATCACGAACACTGCCAAAATCCGAGCAGCCAACTTTCAACTGCAATATCTGATATTTAGTGTAAATGGAGTTGGAATATGGCCAAAATTAAATTGACAGCTTTTAGGTGAAAGGTGGTGATTCGGGTTAAGGGGCGAGTCAACTACTGGGTTATTTTGCACCCATTGAATGAAACTTCTGCTCCAATTCTACCCATTGAACCTCAATATCATGATCCCATCTGTCCATCACTAGGTATCCTTCCTAATTACATAGAAACTTTGAATGGCATGGCAATTTATAATTTTAAATGACAATATTTTTATGTTTCTTCTGCAGGTAGGTAGGTAGGTAGGTATATCAGACTGCTATGGACACTTTTCCAAGTTGGTGGGGCAAAAAACCTAATGTATGTCTTGCTTTGAGTCGTTTGATTGAGTTGATTGATTCCTTTCATTGTCGCGTTTGAGTCGATTGAATCAATTCCCGAAAACTGCTCTGACTTGATTGATTTGATTGGTTTCCCAAATTTGTCGTGATTGAATTGATTGCTATTGATTGAGTCGTATACAACCCTGCTGATGACACCGTGAGCATTAAAGCCTGGTTGCAGCATTACCTGTACGTCTGTACAACCGTACCTATTCCCGATCTCATTGTTCCATCAAGCAATTTGCCATTTTTGTTTGCCATTATCAGTTGTTCACATTGATAGCTGATTACTAGGTACTGATAGCTCATTCAGTAAACACAAATGTATCAGATCATCACTGGATATTCGTGAATCAATGACACGTAACGAGCATTCGTTTCTTTGAATGCTCTGAGGACATTTCTTGATCATCGAACGATACTTGCACATGTCTACAATCAACACAGCATTGTCTGTCACTGTAAGCTCTCCACACTGAGGCCAGTTCTGCCCGCCTTCACTTCAGCGTTCCATGTGTCAAGGAGAGCACCTGCACTCCAGGAAAGAATTGGACCCTAAGTTCACCGGCCCTGACGGTAGGGAGAGGACCCGTTCGTCCCGTAAGGAGAAAGGGAGGGCCTTAACTTCACCGGCCCTGGCGGCAAAGACGCTTCTCATTACAGATGGTTCGACTCGGTGATCTTTTGTCAGTTGGAGAGAGCTGGTCGGGCAATCCGCTGGGGCAGAACGAAGCAGGACACTTCCCTGAAGAGCTAGTCGTCACAGCCATCGATGATCGACCCCACTTCATCATCAACCAGCTGGCGAACGGGTCGTACAGCTACGACGGCTACCTGTACCAGCTGTGGGAGATCCTCGCGCAGCAGCTGGAGCTACGGTACCGCATCCAGCCGCTGCTGAACGGCGGCGGGTACGGCTATCTGGACCCCAACGGCACGTGGACCGGCCTGGTGGGCGAGCTGGCGGCCGGCCGCGCAGACGTGGCGCTCAGCTGGCTCACCTACAGGGTGGACCGCGCCGCGGTGGTCCACTTTGTGGACGCGGTACCCGTGGAGCGCGACCAGTACGCCTTCTACGTGGCCGGCGGATCGGAGACCAGTCGCGGCCTCGACTCGGATGCGGTGGCTGCACTGCTGAGACCGCTCGATGCTGCCGTCTGGTGGACCCTGCTGACCTTCCTGCTGATCGTCTCCGCGCTGCTGCACGTCGTCGTGCGCTACAGTCGCCCCGGGGCAGAGACGCGCCGCACGGTCTCTGAGATGACGTGGGGCTCGTGTTTGTTCTTCAGCTTCATGACGCTGGTCGGCCAGGGTTGGGAGCGAACCCCGCGCTCGCTGGCCGCCCGACTGGTGACCCTCTCCAGCTGGATGCTCGGTTTTCTAATGTACTGCAGCTACACGGCCACGCTGACCTCCCGTCTGACCGTCAGCGACGTCAGCCGACCCATAAGCAGTCTGAGGGAGTTTTCCGAGCAGCCCGGCTGGACGTTCGCCATGGAGCCAGGCCTCGGTATTCTCAACGACTGGAGGAGCAGCGACGACGCCGTCGAACGCGAGCTCTACTGGCGCGCAGTCTCCGGAGAGGGATTCGTAGCCATCAACTTGACGACTGACACCATCCACGTCACCACACAGAGCCATGTGATGACCTTCATCGCTATCAACCGGCTCAGCTTCGTACTGGGGAACGAGGCCTGCAAACTCGTGCCGTTGCTGGACTACGTGCCGCCGAAGACCAACACCTACCTGGCGATCTCCAAGCGGCATAAGAAGCTGAAGAAGGCGCTGAACAAGCTGTTACTGAAGATGAACCAGGCCGGAACGGTGCAACGCCTGAGGAACAAATGGGTTTGGCACGGGGACGACTTCTGCGACTCTGTCGTCGTCATCAGACGTCTGAGCCACAATGATCTGGCCGCGGTTTTGATCATAGTTCCCTTGGCGTCGGCCGTTAGCCTGTGTATTCTCGCTGTTGAGCATTTGATCAGTAAGTTTAAGGTCGCGGAGAAGCTGAAGATTCGATGTTGGGGACAGCGTTTGCTAAACTGTTTGCGGCAAAAAGTTTATGACAGCGATCTCACAAGTTTCAAATGGGGTGGGTAGGTACTAGTTATGTAGTAAGACATTGCAGTTTTAATATTTCCAGGTACGAAAATTAAGAGAGCTGTTCTGTTTTGGCACACGACTGTTCCAAAGATAGGCTTGGCATGAACAGTGTAACCAGTTTTCATCGTTTGTTTCCCCGAAGCACTGCGTTTATCAAAGGTCAGGATGGCTGGATCCATGAATGTAAATACCATCCATATGTTGTTTAATCGAAATGTATCGAAAATGTAACTCTAGCTATTCTGATATCAATAAAAGTCTGGGTCTGAGCCATGCGCAATGCGCATACGGCACACGGAAGCCAAACGCGACATGCCTACATAAATGAATACGCAAATGAAATAAGCAATGGGCAACATATCACTCCACTGCACCAGCTGTCATGTGGCCAGGAAGTATAAGATCACGATTTTCGTAGGCTGCCTTCACGGCGTCACATTCCAAGGAGTGGGCCGTCCGCGTCGCTGCGCCTACATGCCATACTGTGCCGCCGAACGGGGCAGCTGTGCGGCACAGCATCCCCGCATTCCGACAGGGGCAGCGGCGCGGGGGATTGAATGACCACCAAGCCACACTGACACTGCCTACAAGGCTTGGCGGTGCGAATTGCGAAAAGGTTTAAAGACGTAAAACTATGTGCGATAAAATATCGATACTGACTTGGATCATTTGCTTTTTGCTGCAAACTATAAATAATGTTAACTCCGATGTTTTATAGACATGTTTAATCCGATAAACGTTCAATTGAAGCGAAGCCACACAGGAAGGTCAGGTAGGTGCTATTCTAAATCCCAGATCAGCTGTCTAATTTTGCATCTATGTACACAAGAGACCATTTTACTTTTGCACCGACCTACAGAAATAACGTGAGCTTCAAAAGCTCCGATCCTGGTTTCCTAAAAAAGTTATAATGCACTTCTGTCTGTTTCAGTACCGTCTGTCAATCGCCAGTGCCTTATTCTTT
Organism: Amphibalanus amphitrite; assembly: GCF_019059575.1. Taxonomy (NCBI): domain Eukaryota; kingdom Metazoa; phylum Arthropoda; class Thecostraca; order Balanomorpha; family Balanidae; genus Amphibalanus; species Amphibalanus amphitrite. The sequence continues at coordinate 793,865 of NW_024881633.1, forward strand.
TGTACCAATAAATAGAGCCCAACTCCGTGCACGTCCCTCGGTGGATGTGCCGTGAGGAGGGATCAGAATGGAGCGGGAAGCTGGGAGCCGGGAGGAGAGTGCGAGGGTCCACTCAGTGTCTGTCGAAGGTCCCCCGCATCATCTCCCACCCCCCCGCCCCCGCCCCGCCTCCGCTCCCGCGCCCCCGCCGTCGGCGACGCTGTCCATCGGAGCTCTCACAATACAGCCACCTGTTCAGAGCTCTGTGGCCGACCCTAATCGACCCATCAGCCGTAATAGCGGCTGGCGGCGACGGCGGCGCGGCCGCGACACCCGCGGCGCACCCGCGGCGCGTGGCGCACTGCCGGCAATTATGCGCCGCGATCGCCACGCTGCGCCGCATCTCGACAAAGGTCAGAGAACGGTCGGGGGCGCGATCGGTCGAAGACAATGTCAGTCGAGTTGAGAGGGAGAGAGCGGAGACAATATCGGTGGGGCAGAGGGGCGGGATGGGTGGAGGGAGAGGGGCGGCACCCGGCCGATGACGGCAGCACGCTCCATTGACACCTGTCCGGCAGTGTCCACTGTCCGCCGGACACTGTCCGCCGGACACTGTCCCCGGGACACTCCCCGGCCCTATTGTCCCCTCGTTTGGCTGTCCACGGCAGCGTGAATCGCATCAGTCTAAATGCGATTATCGTTTCCCGCCGGCTGGCCCCCTATAGCCGGCAGAGGGTGATCATGTCACTGTTGGCAGCGCTCCACTGACCGGCGATGAATAGCTCGTCTCGGCCATAGAGCATCACCAAACATCCATCAGGCATACTGTCCGAGCCGGTCAAACTTCACCAAATGGACATTTAGGCCGGCGGCTCACTCCCTATACGAGCAGATGGCGCACTGTGGGCCCCCGCTGGCTGCAGTGGACCGCGGCTCATTAGTGTGTTCCGGGATCTCCTGGTTATGGGCCATGCTGACGTCATCCCTGTTCAGAGTGCACCTGCACTGTGCAGGATGTGCGCACTGCACAGTACCTGCCCTCCTTCCCCTCGCTCTGGGGCTGCTCATGGGTCGTTAATATGCAGGTACAGTTGTTACACTTTTACACACTCAGCTCGGGCTTGATGCAAGTAGCCACCGGTATTAGGTATAGTCGACTACAGAATGATGTTTCACTCCTCAGAAGCTATCAGTTGACCGGAGCGCTAAGTTGTGCCGTTTATCACGCAATTAAGCGTGTCGATTGTGAGCATTGGGACAAAGCTTAACTTTGTGAACTCAGCCCGTGTGATGCGGCACAGCCTACCACTCCAGGCAAATAATTGCCTGTGAAAAGTGGAACATCATTCTGTAGTCGACTATACACCTCTCTCCCTCCCTTTCTCTCTAGCTCTCTCCTTCTCTCTCTCTCATTCTCTCTATCCTCTCTCCATCCCTCCCTCCATCTCTCTTTCTTTCTCTTCCTGACCTGACCTCTGCAGGCTCTGCATCATCCCTCACTCTCTACAGTGCTGCACTAAGGCCAGGTCAACCATTCGCCCCGCCAAACCGTATAGCTAATGGTGCACAGACACGCGCTGATCGACCTGTGACACATTCACAGATACCATCGGCGCACTGTGTGCCGAGTGGGAGGGATGCGGGACGCCCCGCGGAGCTATTGTTCCGGTCGCACGGCGGCTGAACCTAACCGAACCAGGTGAGATTGGGGTGAAACCTGAGACAACAGTGTGTTGCTGTGTGCTTACTGTGCAAGATTTCTGAGACATTTTTTAGCTTCATTTTTTGCGCTTGGCTTATTCCACAATACTTCAAGCCAAAAGATTGCACAGTGTCCGGCTGATCCGGCTGATGCCTATGTAAAGATCAGGGTGAGACGTGGCTAATACGACGAGGGGAGACTCTTGTGAAACTCACAGAAATAAGTTCCTTTGTGCCTACAGATGTGTTCTAGGGGTCCCATCCGCACATTTCACGGCCTCCTCTATTGCCTCTCGTACATTATCCCTGTCCGGCAGTTGCCCGCGCTGTCTCGTTCGTTCCGTTTCCAAGCCGTGACCGCACACCCGCTCATTATTATTTGCCGCAGCGCTTTGGCGGTTCGTCTGCGGCGCGCTGTCCGCAGAGGCGGCCTCTTTGTCCACCGGCCTGCCCGTCTATTGACGGCTCATTTAGCACTGTTTTTGCCCCCCCCCCCTCGTCTCCGACGGTGCGGTCTCAAATGGTGGGAAGCGCCGCGCCGGTCTCGTCGCAGTAGAGCTGAGGTGCGTCATGTTTTGCCAGCGTCCATCTCACTCCAATTTCTCGCCTGAAGAAGGGACAGATGAATGAGCCCAACACAGGCGCCGATTCATTCCTGGCTGTGGCCGCCCCGGCATCCCGGTGTGGCAACAAACAAAGACATTCGTCTGCGGTGCGCCGACTGGTTTATGAGCTGTCACACATTTTTGGCACATTTTCTGCCGGTCGGCACGTCAGGGCACTGTCATTAGGTGCTGGAAACGGTGCGAAGCGCTCCGGAGAGAGCTGCGATGAACTGGGGATGGTGCGACGAGTGTTGGGTCGACACGACTCGGGAAGCGGAGAAGGACAGGGAGACAAGGTTTGAGGAAAAGGTAGGTGAAGATGCGGAGAGGAAGAGAGATCAGAGGAGAAGAGGAGAGAGAGAGAGAGAGAGAGAGAGAGAGAGAGAGAGAGAGAGAGAGAGAGAGAGAGAGAGAGAGAGAGAGAGAGAGAAAGAGAGCGAGAGATAGAAAGAGAGAGAGAAAAAAAAGAGAAAGAGAGAGAGAGAGAGAGAGAGAGAGAGAGAGAGAAGGAGAGAGAGAGAGAGAGAGAGAGAGAGAGAGAGAGAGAGAGAGAGAGAGAGAGAGAGAGAGAGAGAGAGAGAGAGAGAACATTTTAACAATAAATATAAGGCAATGTATTGCTATCATGCAACTCAGCAGGTACTGAATAGCTATTAAAAAAAAAAAAAACAGTCAATGTGAGATTAAAGTTGATAATCGCCCGCTAGGTACGTTAATTGCTGGAAGTTTAGGTGCAATCGAATCTCTCAATCTCTTTTTTTTTTCACTGCTTTTGGCTGGTAAGTCATCGCTACTTCTCCTCTAGTTATATCTTTTCTCATGCCATCTCTGCACAGCCATCGTTCCACTTTCATTTAAATTCAGATAGATCGCGTTTTATTCAACATGTATGGGACTGCGATTTCAGATTAAGTTGTCAGTAAGGGCGTCGGGCCGCTGGCAGCACACGATAAAAGGGCCACTAATAGCATCAGTTTGGTCTCCCGTCCCGTTTCTCAGCTAGCGGCAGGGGTCCAGCGGCCGCCTTTGTGGCCCATTGACATTAAATGCGATTTGATTTCACCATTTATGAGGCAGCGCGTGGTTTTTGCTGCAGGCACTTTGCAGGCGGTTCACAGCCGGCTCCCGCAGCGCTAGCGGCGCCACGGCGACGAGCGCGGCGCGATGGTGGCGCCGCCCGTGGCGGTCTGATGAAATACAACCGCTGTTTGAGCCGCTCATTTATGAGTTCGGACTTTCGGTATCGTGACTCGGGACTCAGGAGGCTGTGAAGTGTCAAATTCTGCAGGGTGGATATCCAACTTTTTACTTTTTTCGATTTTATGACAATTGAAATGCTTTCGGTTGCTGGTTTTCAACTCAGAAGGCGTTCTAAATTAATTTGGAAGCCTTATCTCTATTCATAGCAAGCGGAATTTGGCTTCGATGTCACAGTCACGGCTGGTGAGTGGTGTGTCTTCTGTAATTAGAGTTTGCACTTGTCTCTTGACTCTCATCTTGAGTACGCCTTTAGTTTTCGTTTCTCGTGAATGGAGAATGTACAATGAATTAATGTGAATGAATGTAAGTGAATTATTTCATTCTGAAGTGACATTTTTCGGACTTTCGCCAACTCGTGCGCTTTTATCTCTTCCTTGTTTCAGTTTGTTGTCGTCCCGTATGTAGTTCAGCTCTTTCTGCACTCTTTCGTTTCAGTGAAGCCTTTGGTGGAGCGAAAAGGGACAGCTTGGAAGCATCAGGCCCCCAGCTAAAACTCTACTCCAGGCTAACAACCCCTAATATTCCTCCTCTCCGACCGTTTCCACGTTTACAGCTATCCGCAAAACCGTGCACCGCGCACAATTCACGCTTCGTCGAAACGCGACAACACCATCTAGGTGTACCGGCAGATGTTCCCCGGCAACCGAAACGGCTGCGCGGCGCGTAAAGATGCCACTAACTCACCGGCAAGTGTCACCAACAAAAACGGTTTGAGGGGCTGCTCCGCTCTGCCACTGAACATGGACACTGATCACAGAGCGAATGTTATGTGTGGGACATTGAAGGAGGGCTTTTAGGAGTGTTAAAACACCAGGTGCACACATGTTCTCTTTCTGTGACTCTTCGGCGATTTGCTCTGTAAGTACGGTCTTGCTGTGAGTGTCGATGATTAATTGCATTATCCTGAAACAACGCATGCATCAATACGAGTATACAACTAGCCACGCACACCGCAGAGCTGCGACGAGGCTGGCGAAGCTCTGGATTGCCCCGGCCGGATTCTATAGCAGCAGCATCCCTTCAGGCTTCCGTGACTTTTTCATTTCCGTCCAATTTTCCACGAGTTTCAAATTGCGATACGAATCCACTGTCATGAGTCATGACACACAGCCGCAATGGTAAATGCGAGTACGTTGTAAAACCTCTCAGCACAAAAGCATACCCTGTGTTCCTCCATGACTGACGCCTTTCTACCCCCTCCCCCAATTACCCCGTCCCCTGCCCCCCCCCCTCGCACTGCACGGACAGTTTACGGAGGGGGTAGTTTACGAGCTCCGTATCTAGTTATCCAGAAACGGTGCGGAACAATGGATCTTCGACACGAGGCCCAAATTAGCAGATGAGGGAGATACACTGAGAAAACAGTGTCCCGATTTTCGGGCTCAGAGACCAGTTTTCGGGCTAATGTACCATATTCAAAACAGACAGCACATTTCGAGAATACTTTCTGAGCTAGCGCCACATGGGCTCATACGATCCCTTAAATCGGTATCATTGATCGCAGAAACAGAGCTCAGTCAGTACCCATTATCGGTGTCAAGCTCTAAAACTAGTCTCACTATGATACCAGTTTTCAGCCTGATCCCCATTTTCGAGCTCACCTGATTCCAGTTTGAGGGCTCAAATTGTGTGGTGAAGCCAATATTAGGGCTCACGTCATCGCTTTTCGGGGCTTTGGTAAAAGCTGGATTGCGTCAGCTGGCTGGCCAGCTGGCGACGCACGAAAGGTATTTAATTTTAGATATACCTAAGCGCGGTAGTAGGATGGACATAAATATTTCAAATGGCTTTAAATGAAAAATTGATTGGTAAATATTCATTCTTTTATATCTAGCATTGATATGTAAGAAGCTCTGCTAGCGCCACCATACGGCGCCAGCTGGCAAAAAATCCAGTTAATACCAGAGCCCGCTTTTCGTCCGATGCAGCCCCTCCTCCCCCCTCCCCCGTGTCCAGCAGCTGCGAATAAGACGAAGCCGCGGACAAACTTTTTTTTTTGCTCGGCCAGCCTAGCGCCAGTCTCGAGCGGTGGGACAGTTAACCGGCAATTTTGGCCGGGATGCAAAAGTTACGTTAAACCGGTTTATGTTAACCCGGGAGCAAATAACAACGTGGGAGCCTATCTTAGGTGTGGCAAAGCTAACGGATTACTTACTTGTTGCCGAGGTGCCCAAAGAAGGTACTGGAACCGAAAACACAACATTGGTTCATGTATTTATTAACATTCATACACACAGTCATACTTGTGCAAGGTGTCAGTGTTCGGTTGTGGGGTGTAATAGCCAGGGAAAAAGTTCTATGAACTGAAAAACCCGGCGCCTATTACTTCGCAACATGGTTGTGTATTCAACATGAACTGCAAGGAGTGCAGACGACATTGCCTGTGCTAACTTAACGTCTCACGGGCAGCGCCGCGCTCTGACACCTTGGTCCCAGAAGCGGCGGCGTTTCTGACCGCAAATCGCCGGAGAGCCGGTCGACGCCGTTGAGGGGACTGAGCAGGCCGCTGCCAGCTCCACCTTCACGTCCGCGCGGCGCAGCTCGGTGTGCGGCGGCGGCTCATCGCGCGGGCCGCACCCGTCCGTCCGCTGCACGAGCCGCTTTTCGATCCGACAGCGCAACACCGGCACGCCATTGTGCTGGCTGAGCGGCGGCAGCGGCACGTAGGCAACAAAACAGTAGAAATCGATGGGCCTGGATCGGCGTTGCCAGCAACGCCGGCAGCGGCGCGGCGGGAGGCGCCAGTGCCGCCGTCGGGGACGTGTGCCCTTCGCTGCGCTCATTCGAGTTGGCCGGCCGGCCGCGCGGCGTAGTCCTTTTGACACGGTGCGAGAAGAGCCGGATGAAGGTGGACTTTTTATTGGCGTTGCTGGTGCTCACGCCGCCGGCGTCCAGTTTGGGCGGCAAGTCCGAGTACCAGGAGTCGGACAAGTCCCGCGCGAACGCCGCCAGCCGGTCGTCGTCACTGCTGGCGGCGGCCCGCCGACGGCGCTGCCTCAGAATCGGACGAGTCGGTGGTACTGAGCACCTCGCGGGACGGGTAGCTGGGAGTGGGCCGGCCGCGGCCCCTGCCAGGCCGCGCCACCTTCACCGGCGCAGCCGCCTTCAAACTGCCCTTGCTGGGCGGCGGGTTGGTCGGCGGAGGCGGCAGCGGTGCCTCGACGTCAGTCCGAGTCGCTGTCACTGGGCGGCCGCCGCGGAGACGGCTTCTGTTTGACCCGCAGCCGGCCTGGGCCGGCTCGGCGCCCTCGGCCGGCGGCGCGCGCCGTTTCGAGCGTTTCACCTTTTCACTGTTACTCTCGCCTGGTCCTCAGCGTCGAGCGGCTCGGCGCTGTTCGGTTTCATGTGGCCCATGCTGCTGGGAAACTCGGGTGGGGACAGCTTTCTGACTGGAGTGCCGTCGAAGATGGAGGAGACGGGGGTGCTCGCAGAGTCCTTGCCCAATGCCCATGATAGAGCCGAGGCTCCACTGGACGCCCAGCTTAATCGGGCTATCGCCGCCCTCCTTCTATGGTGGATTCTTCGGCCCCCTACAGCCACTAGGGCCATCATATACTCCCAGATGGCGGCACCTAGGGGATGAGGGGGGGGGGTGTCTGGGCCACTTGTCCACCTCGTGGCGTCGCCAGCGACGCCTGCGAGTCGGAGCAAATGATTATGGGGTCTTCCTCGAAGGACGGGTGCTTCAGGAGATGTTGCTTTGCCGTTTTGGGCGCCACCATCTCAGATCGGTAAATGGAGCAAATCCTCCCCGCCGCCTCCCGCAGTACCAATGTTGTACTGTCTGGGTGCTCGGTGAGGACCCCAGCGCCGCCTTCCTATTACTCCCCCGGTCGCAGACCCGTCGACCCAGGCCCACGTCGCACGCTGGGGGAGCGCTCCCAGTCACGCCTCCGCAGCACTCCTCCTCGCTGTCGCGGACGCCCCGATCGGCAGCAGGTCCAGGTGGACCGTGACGCCGTCTGTTGGCGTCTACGGGGGCAGTCTCGTGGATAAGCGCGCCTCGGCGGGCAGCGCCACTCCAGTGGTCCCACACCGCTCCCCCGCGCTCTCTCCAGCCAGCCACTGACTTCAGTCACGGTTGGGGGGGGGGGCTTCCGCCACGACGCGGCGGGTCCTCCGACGGGAGGGAGAGCGCCTTCGCCAGTAGGCGCGATGCCAGCGCATCCCTCCTCATCTCTCCATCGGCACGACGCCCGCCTCGGCCCTCACGGCGAGTCTTGGAGCATGGAAATCGGGCAGCCAGTGATGACTCATGCCACCATCAGCATCTCCGCCTCCAGGACGCCAAGATGTGTGGCCGCAGCCGCAGGCAGCCACGCCGACCCCGCTGCCCGCATGCCCAAGTAGTCTCGAATCGCTGACACCTCTCCTGAAACAAGAGTGGTGTCGTAAACTTAAACCCCTTGCTGGAGCCCGCCAGCCGCGACAACACCGCCACACCAATTTTTGTGACCCCGGAACTTCCGTCCCGAGCCTTATTTCACGGCACGATGCTACAGTGCGCTACACGTATTGTGGTATTCAGCTTCCATGGAAATATCAACTAATTTGGACGCTCAAACATGGGAGTCAGGAGTGGTTAAGGCCCAGAGCGTTCTGTCTGGTTTATAAAACCTTGGCCAGCAGATGTAAACGTGCTTTTTGTATAAGTGGCTTAATTTTGACGCAAAAGGGCACTAACCTTCGGCGCAAATAATGCAGAAATTTCAGCGCAAATTGCAAAATAGCTTGCGCCGAACTTCGGCGCATGACGGCTTCACGGGCGTCCGGCGTACCATATGGATGTTTTCCAGTTTGGGCTGCAGGTTTTAGCTCTAGGTTTTAGACTGTAGGTTTTGGGTTGGGTTGGGCTGGGCTGGGCTGGGCTGGGCTGGGCTGGGCTGGGTTGGGCTGGGCTGGGCTGGTTGGGGTGGTTGGGTTGGGTTGGATTAGGTTAGGTAAGTTTAGGTTAGTTTAGTTTAGGATAGATATGAATACCTATTTTTTGTAAGTTGAATTATTTTTTTCATTTTGTAGCATCATATGCCTTCCATCTTTGAACTGCCATATTCAAGCACCAGAATAAGTATGGACTTGAACCTTTTCCAGTCTGGATGCCTGTATGGAAGTTGTGCAAAATCATGCAGTTGAAGGTATTGTAACCACAAATAAGAGCTCATGACTCAAGTCTCAACTTGTCCATAATTGGTTATCTTGATGTATACTTGTAGACCCTTCCTCTTACTTGGCACACAGGCATGGTGTCACAGTGTTCTAAAATTGGATTTCAATTGGGTGTCCCAATAAAAAAAATCTGAAGACAAAATGAGATAGATTTAGTCTTTCCGCAAAACTGCATAATGCCATTTTTACCTCAGATTTTGTCAGAACCTTCACAGAATCTGAAATGAAATGATGTAGAGTAGATGCATCAACTGTCAAGTCATGCGTAACCTGGCAGCTGGCTGTTGAATCAAACTTTTGACATATTTTTTTTAGCAAAGATGAAATAAAGCCACTTGTCATATTTTTAGGATGAAAACATTTTCCCCATCATGTATGGTTATTCACCTAAAATTCTGAAACATGGAACACTGTCATACCAGCATTCCATCATGTCAACCAGCATTCTGCAGCATGTTAGCAGAAGCAGCAGCATGTTATAAGTATATGAAAGATCCAAATAGGTTGTAGGTTGGTAGGTATTGGTACTAAGTTTAACTTAATAGGTTAGTAGGCAAGGTTAGGATTAATTTTAGTTGAGCATCAAGATAACCATTATGAACAAGTAACAAAATCCTTACCTACCCTTGAAAGCATCGCTTCAATCACATCATCACGAAGAACCAGACAAAATTTTTGCACATTCTTACACTATTTGACATCCTGAATCCAGATATGATGCTTTCATGTGGCGCAAATACAAGAAAATGTTGTTGTTGTTGAAGAGTTAGGGCGCGCAGCAAATAAATACAAGAAAAACGAATAATCAAACCCGTGCGTATTCGTATCAACGGCGCCACAATTGTAGATCAGACCTTTTCTGAACAAATGCCACCACAATTTTAATTGATAAGGGATTAAAATGGCATGAGCATCAACATCTTGATTTTTTCTAAAAGATAGCGATAACTGATAACTAATAACTTACCATTCATTTTGAAATCACGGCGGTAGGTACACCAACACATGGCACTGAAAACAGCAAAAGACGGAATGGCGGAATGTCGTATGGAGCCCTAAAACGCAGCTCGAATTGAGCCCGAAAAGGAAGACGAACTGATGCCGCTTTCGGGGCTAATGTACTTTGAGCCCGAAAAGGGCGCCTAACTGATCCCGATTTTAAAATCATACAGATTTGAGCCCTGTTTTGGCACTCATATGAGCCCTTATTCAAAAATGTTCTCAAAGTGTTTTCTGAGTGTAGGGCACGCTTCCCCAACAGACTTCTTGTCGGATAATTATGGATCGTATACGGTTCGGGATGGGCCGCTATACGCATCATTTGCATCATATGCAAACTGAGGGTTGGGTGGGATTAACATGGGCACACATGGGCACTCAGCGCTGGGATAATCACTCGATTGGCTAATAACTATCTTGGTTAGAAACGGTTTTGATTTATTATGACAGCTATGAGTCTGGTAGCACCTCAGGGTGTTAAAACTCACGCGACAGGTGCCTGGCCTTGAAACCCGTCCCTTTCGGGCTGTGATCGTTGACGCATAGATACACTGAATGATTAGCAATGGGAAAATCATTTGATCTCAGATGCCCTACAACTTCCCATAATGGCGACCTATTATTGCTCTGCTTCGGACCGAAGTGGGGCGTCAGCCAAGTGGACTGGGTCACAATAAGTGAACTGTTTGCCTCATCGCGCTTTGATTTAACCCAAAGTTGTCAAGGCACACGGAAGAAAGCCACGAATCACACCTTCCACCGAACTCCGTCAATAAGGGCGAGAGTGCAGCACTGAGCCGCGGACCAGACGCCTCTATCGCCCGGACGGCCGGTGGGACAGAGTAAACAGGCTCTGGGAGCGTGAAGAGGGTCGCCGAGACGGGCAGAGGTAAAACGACCGGCCGTTCGGGCCGCACCTGCGTCCATCCCGCGCTCAATTATCTCCATTGTGATGGTAAACCGTTCATGATGCGACAGAAAGCTGGCACCCGTCGGCCGAGAAAGAAGTAAACACGTCAATAAGTGAAATAGGAGCCGAGCGACGCTCAGGATGAAGGGTGGTTGATAGTTGTGCGAGATAAAGGTGCGTGTTATTGAGAGGGCCTCATTATTCTTCAGATGCATCCATCGACCATGCTGTTGTTCATTCACGGAGAAGAGCTCCACCAGAAGCTGATCCAAATGGATGTTTTGTTTGCCGGTTTTCGGGCGAACGTTACGATGGCCTCACGTGAGCGATTCGTGAGTAATCGTGAGGTGGTTATGTGAGCACGAGCGGTCACCCTGACCCGTGATTGGAGACATCCTGTCTGTTTGAGATAATTCCACTCTGACAGCGCTCGTCACAAAAACGTCTCTGACGAAACTGACCAAACAGTGGCACTTTGTCTCCGTGAAATGGCTCGAACTCAGACAAGCGGCTCCTAATGCGTCACGAATCTCCATGAAGACCCTCCGGCCTGTCCCTGACCCTGTGACCTCTCGTGCGGCCCCACCTGACCCCCTCTCCCTCCCCCATCGAGCTGACCCTGCTCACGATCGCAGGGCAGTGAAATTGATTCGGAATCGGTTCAGCTAAACCATTTGTAGTCTGGCAGAGGTTATCAAGAAAACAGTTCTCTAAACATCTTCTCATAAACGAAAGAAAAAACTTCTTCTGAGAAAAACAATGAAGCCGCTTCTGGTGATCATCGTAATGACTTGAAGACACAACTCAGCAGGGAAGATGGACAATTGGACAGGACAATCTAAGGACACGCCAGGACCTTCACAGAAATATATTCCGTTCATCAAGGTATACGTATATTCATAAAGACCATTCAAAATAAATCATAAATATGCCACAGTCCAAAGTTTTTCCTTCAAGTTTTTCAACGGGTTTCATTACTTTTTTGTCATAAAATACGTATTGGCCGCATTCGACGTTGCGTTGACGGTCGATATGATGGAGTTGTTGTTTGGCATCGTCGCGCTAAGCCCTCCGCCCTGCCGTGTGATGAATGTATGCCACAACATCCCCGTCACTTCCCGGCGTTCACCGTCCATCAGTCCGCCAACAAATCCCGCACGCAGGTGCGTTTCATGACCACTCGCACGTTTTAGTGCTGGTAATTGAGGTTGTCCGCGAGTTTTAGACCGGCACATCTGCAGGGCGCTTGCCCAACTTCCCTCGCCTGCAACACACGCCAAACGTCCCTGTTTGCCCCGCTCCGCTCGCCGGCTACTAGCCTGATGAGCCGGTTTACGACCTGTGCCGACCTCGGAGTGCTATCGCCGCCTCACGACAGTGAACTGACCTCGCTGGCAGCCAGGGCGGCCAGAATAGTTAGTATCGTGCGTCGTGCGTGTAGCCTCTCGAGCACATTTCACCTGTTCGTTGCTACTCGAAAACGGGTAGAGAGCGCACTGCCACCGCTCAATCGCAAGTATCGTGAAAACTAGAAACTTGGCGACCCTTCAAACAAGCTCGATGTCACTCGCATTTTCATCTGGGTATATGTGTGCGCAGCAGCCACCATCTCACTTCATTGTTACGTGACGAAGTGTCATGTCACCCAGTGGCAAGCCATTACACTGCCCCAGCCAGCGTGACGCGTCACGGCGCTCCCGTTACGTCACGTTACGTTACAATGGCGCCTTGGGTCGTGCCGTCCATTAGTTCAGCACGGCGTCAATTGCGGTAGTTACTGTACAGGTCCCTGTTGGGCCAATGTGAGGTTTATGACATCGCCTCCGGGGATAGGGAGCGAAATCTGGGCCGACGTCTGTTGTCAGGTGAAGTGGGGAGAGAGGACGAGGGGAGAGGAGAGGAGAGGAGAGAGGATGAGGGGAGGAGAGGAGGGAGCGCTTGATGGGACGGTGAGTCACTGGGGATGGCTCAGAGGGTTGCTGGGAGCCTTAGAGAGGTGACAGGTTCCATGGAGAGGCATGGCACAGGTATATAATTGCACACAGCAGTATCACATTCATATGCATTGGCACAGCTTGGAATATGACAATCGATTTACAAAACACAGATACGCTATTGACGGGCATCCGCTTTTTATGTGCTCGACGATTGCCGGAAAGGAAGTTAACCCTCGCCCTGGCAGGGGGGGGGGGTCGATGCGACCCCCCCCCTAAGGTTTTTCGGAGATAGCGTGAAAACGGCGGCGCGCAGCGCCGCCAAATTTGGCACAGCCTATGGGGCAACCTTTTTACATATGACCTGAAAATTTCAGGTCCGGGTGACCTTGGGTCAGGTCACCAGGTCAGAAAAACCGGTACAAGGTCATGGTCAAATTTCAATTTTCTTTTTGCACCTGTCCAACTCACAGTTTTGCACTGATTTCCTTCAAACTTTCAGGATGTGCTAAGTTCACCGAGTTGTATAGCATATAGTTCGGGTTTTTTGAGGTCACTGACCTGAGGTCAGTTAGAGGTCATTACGTCGTAATGTTAAGCCTATGGGAAAATACTAAATTCGGAAAATACTGGAGATATCCGCTTTGTTCTATCACTTTTGTGCTTTGAAACCACAGTACTGAACAGCAGGTCACTTGGTGTTTCTTTGTTTGGTGTACTTATCCATGGGTCAGGTCAAATGAGGTCAACTGAGGTCAAATGACGTTTTTGCCAATAACTTGGCACATAATGACGCTAGAGCTTAAAAAATGGTATCATTGTGTTCCTGGTGATCAGCCGAATCGAATGATATGCGATATGATGCAATTTGGTTAACTTTAACTTAATTTATTAATTTAAGTTTACTTAAAATTTAAGAAAAACTTTAAGTACACTTAAGCAAGCTATAAAGTATATCATTCGACGCGCCTTGACGTGCTGAGTTCACTGGTGCTTTTCTTTTTGCTCTATCTTAATTAGATCAAAAGTTATAAGCGAAAAACTTTTGACCTGTTTTTAGCGAAATTTTTGCATTTATACCCCCCAAAACCCCCCTAAATATTGACCTAGAGCAACCAAATTTGCACAGGGGCGAGAACTCCAGAGGGCCCACCTACCTACCAAATTTGGTGTTTCTAGGTGCCATAGGAGCCAATCGCGAGGGGGGGGGTCGCATCGACCCCCCCCCTGCCAGGCCGTGTTATGAAAAATGCCCTGCCAGGGCGAGGGTTAAGCTTTGTTTCTTCATTTTTCAGTCTTTGAGGCTTATTGTAAACTAACTCAGAATTTTTGGCATCGTCACTGTCCACAGACCTTTATTATTTTGCCACGATTTATTGCAATTGACAGATGTTACGATGAGGAAAAAAGTTAAATGGCTCCTACCTGTAATAATGATTTGTCTGCTCCGAATTCGCCATGTGACAATTACCGTCTAAATTAGTCAATATCCGCTGGTAAAATCACGGCTCGGGGCATATTATTACCATTACCAGGCCAGCTGGTGTGTCGCCTAATGACCGGTTGACTCGGCGCCGTCTCTCGGCCCGTCAGGGGTCGGTGCCCTCACGAGGGGTCCGTGCGCCCCGCCTCTGTTGGGGTCCGGTCGGTCGGGGGTCCACTCCCCGCAGCGAGCGTCAATGACTGATTGCCGTAATGCCCTGGACGAGACCATAACAAACTGACCCAGCCCTCTCCCTTCAGAGGGACCCCGGCGCGCGCACGGCACATGTCTCGGCGCGCGCTGACTGTCGCACAAAAACCGCGCGCCATCTGCTTACAGTCGCGGCGCGGAGCCGACAGACGTGGCGCAGATACGATCGGCAATATACGGGGCAGCGAATCTGATCGTATCGTCGGGACCGTGAACTGTGCCAAGTGGTTCGACCACGGGCCGGCCCGGGAGTTCACAGCACCTGTTTATTCAAAACCCGGCAGCCGCCCGCGGTGCGGACGGATCGACAAAAACTGTCACCGGGGGAGGGGGCAAATGGAGCGGAGGGGGGGGGGGGGGAGCTCATAGGGAGACAGGTGGAGGGTAGTGGCGAGGTGGCACCCTTTGTTTCCAAGGTGATTCATGCTAGAATGTCCGAGATTGTGAGGTCTGAGCGCTGACTAATCATAGGTGTCAGGCAGGCTAAAAACGCGTGCCGTAGTGGTGACGCATATTGAAACGTAGGTCAGTAAGAAGAGATTACCTCTGTGTTGAGATTAGCAACCGTTACGGGACACGCAATATTTCGTCACGATCTGTAACACATGCCAGTGAGGTTTCCGTGACCATCCTTTTTAAGATTTGTCACATCAAGCACATATGGTTATTGGTTTGTAATGGTAAGCAGAAATAATCAAATTAACCCGCGCACCGACGGGGGGGGCGGATATCCGCCCCCCCCTGAGGTTTTTCGCGGATAGCGGGAAAACCGCGGCGCGTAGCGCCGCAAAATTTGGTATGACTATTCTCTCATCAATTTTACACATGGTGTGCAAGTTTGAACCTCCTAACTTTTAAGGTCAGGTCACCAGGTCACTTTGAATGACCCAACCTCAAGTCACTTTTTTGCAACTTTGTCACCGTGCCAGAGCTACAGTAGATGTCGGAGGCCTTTGAAAGTCGCAGGATGTTATTAGGTCATTAGTAGCTACAATTTGTATATCTCGGAATTTTGATGTCGGTGACCTAAGGTCAGGTCAATTTCGCGACCTCCCCATTATAAGTCAATGGGGGAAAAATCAACTCCCTGTTTTTACCACTAAAACGGGTCGGAATGGCCCCATATACCATACATGACTTCACATACGATCAACCTTCACTACCTTGAGGTCTGTTTTGCTGTTGGGCAGCTGTAAGGTCATGTGACTTCACCAAAGGTCACCAAAGGTTTTTTTGCCAATAACTCCTTACAGGAACAAGATACAGCCGCGCGGATGGTCTCATTGTGTTCCGCTCGTCAAGACGCATCGAATGATATACATGATGACCTCGAGGTCACGTGACCTGAGGTCAACCTTTGACCTTGACCTTTCGAGGTCAACATATATATCATTCGATGCGGATTGACGAGAGGATCACGATGATGCCCTTAGTTTGTTCCTATCTTGACTACTTCGAAAGTTATTCGAGAAAAACCTTCTCCATATCTAGCGCCGCCATTTTGACTTTTTCGACCCCTGTGACGTCATCTTTGACCTGACCTGAAAATGACCTTTGTAAAAATTGTAGACCTTGTCCGTGCGTATCCGATGCCGTTTACCGCTTGTCGCTATCTTGCTTCGTTCTCGAGATCTCAGGGGGGGGGGGGGCGGTCATCCGCCCCCCCCCCGTCGGTACTAAGTTGGCGCAGACCCCCGTCGGTGCGCGGGTTAAGAAATAGACACAGTGTAAAACACTTAACTACCGGACGCCGATGGACATGACATGCACATTGCACAGTGCACACGTTTCCTTGTGCATGCACATTTGAGCCTTGATGAAGGTATTGATCATGGCTTTCATTATCGTCCGGCTTCTATTACCACTATTCGGGTATTCGTCGTCATTCCTATGGCATTCTATCATTTTCGGTATGATGTATCCATCACTGCCGTATGTCCTCATAAGTTATATGAATATCTTTCACCTTCGTCTCTTCTTACACTCCTCACGTAATTGGTGGATATTCCAACCGTCCAATGTGCAGACCCACCGACCGTCTGACTCACCACACTCTCTGCGCGGGGTCTCATTAATCACCACACCTCCCCAGCACCGTGGCCGAGCTATCTGTTGCACGAGCAGCGCCCCTCTCGCCGTCCAGCCGGCGCCGGGCTGGGCCCGTCTGCCTGCCCGCGGACAGGTCCGCCGCCCGCCGCCCGCCGCCCGCTGACAGTTGACCTGTCGTCTCTGTTTGGTTTTCCGAGCGAGAATCCAGCTGTAAATTACCAAATCGTCTCGGTAATTGCCTCGAACTGTCCGAGACAGAGATGTATCGATTTTACCGGTAACAGATACGGGGGTGATGTGTGTATTTACGCAGGCCCCGCCTCCCTCCGACCCCTCTCATCTGGCTACGGACCAGACAAAAACACAAATTAAGCCGGTGCCGAACTGGGCCAGATAGTCCCTATTGTAGCGGCCCTAATTCTGGCGCCGTCCTCCCGCCATCGGAGGATCAGAAACGGGATCGCTTTTTGACGAACCTCATGAAGCCCAGATAGCGTCAGAAAGACAGGATAGAGAGCAACCAGAGTGATACAATCAGCCTCGCGGCGCCGCCCTGGGCGCTCGGCTGAACTAATGGCAGTACCGCATCATAAATACGCCCTCCCCGCTGCTTCAAACCGTAATGGATGCGCGCCGTCCGCCGCCGGCGACCCGACGTCGGCTGTTGGCGCACGCGCAGTGGCCGCCACCGGCCCGATTGGCTCTGACAATCAGCTGACCGGTGACCCGCGTGACCCCGGGTCGAGCGGCGGTGGTGGCGGCGGCCCGCTAAGGTGTTTGTGGGAGTCGAGGGGCGGTACAGGGGAGGGAGCACGCGCTGGTTATGTTGTTTGCCTGAACCCGGAGATCATGATTGTTTGAAATGATGCGTTGATCGCGCTCGGTTATATCTTGGAAGTAGGGGAGAGTGGGGTAATTTGGCCGGTGGTGTAAATTGGCCGCCCCCACCTGTACGGTGTATAATAAAAGTGAGTGAAATAACTCTAGTCTCTATTCATTTGTCATGGGAAGAAATAACTGGAGGACAAATGTCAAAACTTTGCCCCTCGTAGTTTTATTCAAAATTAATAAAACGTTAATTTCATTAGAAAATGGTAACTTTTACTTCTGTTTACAAAGTTGTATAACATGTAGTATTTGGGCTAAAAACGAATTCAGACATTATAGCGCCATTCTTGGGGGTGTTCAGCGGTTCCAAGAGCAATTTTATCTAATTCCGTAAAGCCGTGATGACTTTATAGACAAAATTTTTTCAGAATGGCAATATGGGGTAATTTGGCCGGGACTAGCGGGGCAACTTGGCGGGTGCGCTCATGGTCACTATGCTGGGACGGCCGAGTTTTCATGGTCAATTGTACCATAAATGACATGATTCATGACCAACTTTGACTACTTTGATGCCTTACTTCCGATTGGTCAACTGTAAGAGCATGTAACGTCATCAAAGGTTACCAAACGTTTTTTGCTAATTAATCCTTACATAAAAATGGTACAGCCGCACAAATGGTCTCATTCTGTTCAGCTCGCCAAGGCGCATCGAATGATATACATGATGACCTTGAAATCACGTGACCTTGAGGTCAAGCGACCTAATGCAACGTGACCTGAGGTCAATCTTTGACCTTGACTTCTCAAGGTCAACACATATATCTTTCGATGCGGACTGACGAGATAATTACGATGGTACTCGAAGTTTTGGCCTAGCTTGATTACTTCAAAAGTTATTCGTAAAAAACTGTGATCGCATCTAGAGCCGCTAATTTGGCTATTTTGACCCCTGTGATCCCTGAGCCAACCTCCAAAATGCGGCAAATGCGTCATAGGACACACGTCATTGCTGAATCTGAAGCTGACTCGCAATATAACAGAAAATCCCGACCGCAGACTACACCGGCCAAATTGCCCCACACCCCCGGCCAAATAACCCTGCTAGTGGGGCAATTTGGCCGCCTTGCAGACCTTTGTAATACGTCACAATTTCAATATAAGTAATTACTCTATCATTTCAAGTTCACTGTCCAGTAAAGTAAAATGAATGCAACACCTGCCAGCGTTGAGAAAATGCAGAAATGTGTCGTCAATTTCAAGTTATATCGTTTTCTAAAAAAAGCGGCCAAATTACCCCACTCTCCCCTAACCCCGTTTCAAAATTAGGTGATTCTACATTGAACATCTACAAGTGCAGATTTTCAAATTAAAAATAAAATTAACTTTGACGATATGTTGACGTATTTCTAAACAAACTTCTCCATATTTCTAAAAAAAAATCAACGCAATTAAGGATTTCAGACAACCTCGCTACAACAAACAATAATACCTAAATGGGTTTTGGCCAAAGACCCTGTCCTTTTCACACATCTTATTGTGCACGGTTCGGCCTTTGCCGCCAAACGTTTTCTCCTCGATTGTGCTAGTGTAAAGCTAATCAATACACGCATCTAAAGGGTTTACGGACGCGGAACGCCACCACATAACCAGCTGCTAATTCTGTTTATTGTGTTTCCATGGCAACTTGTAAATTGCGGTGTGACGTCACTCATTGCTCGAGTTTTACGTCACAGTAAGTGTAGATTGCGTTTTCAAGAGCTGACGAGCATGATCGTTGGTGGTGGTCGATGTGTGTGCTCAGACCACCGCAAGCTGTGTTTGTGAGAACAGGACGCTGGTGGTTAACTGTAGCCGTAGCGAAGCTGGCAGGACGCTGGGTAAATATTGAGTAGAGTTGTCACAATTTAATTTTCGGAAAAGTTTAATGGGAATTGACGCGTCACTTAGCAAGAAAACGTGGTGAAACCCAATTCGCTTTTGACCAAATACGCCTTGAGTCGAAACAGAGGTCGACTCCGATTGCCTTAGGCTGCTTCAGGGCATGAAAAAGACGTTTAAACGCTCGCGGTTTCCTATTGCAAGTGTAAATCTCGTGTGAGCAGCAGGCGTTGAGAGCTGCCATATTATTACCATCCTTTTAGAAACAATGTGCCGATTCATTTGAAGATGCCAAAGACTCATGAGTAGTATTGAGGACCGAGCCGAGCAGCGTTGCTGCCATGGGTTAAAAGCCTTTGTTCTTCTTTGATTGCATCGCTAAGCTGATCAAGCAAGCAATGTCGACACTTGTCCGACAGGACGAGGATGCGGTGCGTCCAAGCAGCGTCAGAAGCGCTCCTAGAAAGTCCAGCAAAGCCTGGCAAGTTTGTCGTGCTCCACAGAGTACCAGCAGGATGCCCAGCAGCATCCGCGAAGACGACCTCGAAAGCGGAAGAGAGGACTTAAGCTCAAAAGAGATCAAGGGTGACAATGATAGGAAAGGAGGAAGGGCCCTAAAAGCACTTCTGCGCAGTGTGGCAGTCCTCGTGTTTCGCTGGACGGTACACATTTTCCTGTTGGTGTTCCTTGGCCAGCAGCTGTATTCGCAGTACCAGGACTACGACTCCCAGCCCGTCAGCTCCACCGTGCTGCGTCGCCAGGCCCCGTTCCCGCGTCTGACACTCTGTCCCGGCACACCACTGCGGGACACTGTGATTCGTCTTGAGGCCGAGACGCTCCTCACCAGCGGCAATGTTACGCTTGACCAGTTCTACAACATCAGCACTCTGCAGATGCTGGGGAGTGATACGCGCGACAACAACTGGGCTAATCTGATTCGCGTGGAGAGTGGAGCGCACGCAGTGGGGAATGTACCAGGTCGCAGTCGACTTGGCAGTTGGGGCGCGCGCTACTACCTCACCTTATCACGGCTAAGACACAAGGTTCATCCGACACGCTGTTTGACCTTCGAGCCCAGCGAATATCTGTTTGCGCGCAGCAAGAACCCGCTTCAGCTGGAGCTGATCCTAGCCTCCGCGCCATCATTCACAGAGACTAAGCGTACAGCGTACCGTCTGTTCGTGCATGGAAGCGAGGAACCAAACGTTGGCGATCTGGTCGCCCAGGAGCTGGGCCCTCACGTGCCGCAGACTCTGGTTCGCGAGCTCGGCGTGGGGAGCACCCTCTCACTGCGCCTGACCGCGCGCCTACTCCGTCAGGTGAGCGTGCGGCATCGGCCCTGTCGCGACGAGCCCGGCTACTCGGAGACACAGTGTCTGAAGGAGTGTCTGTGGCGTCGTCTTGCCGGCTGCCGCACATGGTCGGCGCCGGGGTGTACCTGCCCGACATGAGCGGGCCGCTCGACCATCTACCGCTCTGCGCAAGACCAGTGCAGATGCAGACCAGCATGCGGACGCGTGTCATCAGGTTCTGTACTCGACAGTCCAACGAAAAATGTCAAGAGCTTCGTGTAAGGCCTTGGTACAAACCAGACGGCTCAGCGCCTCTGGTACCGGGAGCGACTGCGCTTGTCAAGAGATCTGATTCTACAGCATTTTAGGCGCAAGTTCAAAAAGTTAAAGACCAAATTCAAAACGTTCACGTGCAATTCGAGTGTAAACTTTTTGAATTTGGTCTTTAACTTTTTGAAGTTGCGCCTAAAAAGGTGTAGTATGTCTCCATCCTTCAATCTCAGCTCCTCTTTCAGTGCGAATGCAACACACTCTCGAGAACATGAACCAATGAAAGCCGTCTCCAAGTTCCGCGTCTTCAATTTATGTAATCCTCCGCATGACCTGGAAACATTTGTCGAAAATAATCTCCTGACCGACGTGCGAGGCTGCAACTGCCAACCTGCTTGTCACCAGACACTGTATGACCTATACGGAGTATCGGGTCCAACGCGCGACGATCAATATCACATTGGAGCTTGCCAGACGCGCATAGCCCTGGCGATAGACCTAACTGCTGACGAGCTAAGGGAAGCCATTGTATTCACGTCTGCCACCCTTCTGGCCAATATAGGGGGACTAATCGGAGTTGTGACGGGCTACTCGCTCTTCACCTTGGCTGGCGCCGGTGAAACACTAGTGCACAAGGTCGTTCAGAGATGGCACTAGCGCTGCTCACGCAACCACTCGGGTGTATACTTTGAAAACGGTGTTTAAGGAACTCGATGCATCCTTAGAAGTCTTATGAAAAAGCAACGTAGCTAAGTGTTGGCATTTTACCGCTATGACACTTCAGCACTTTATCCACACATTCGTGCGACTTTGAATAAAAATATAGCACATACGCCAACGCAAACCTCTTTGATCAGCTAACAGTTCGCAGCGAATCGAGCGGCGTCCTCTTAACATCACCGGGTCCTCAAGACATAAGTCTGCTCACGTGTGTGTGCGTGTGTTTGCGAGAGGGCGGTCGGTGGTCACCGTGGCGCCACGGGAGCCACAGCAGGCGTATAATGAGGGCCGGACACCCCGGCGAGATGTGTAACACGCCGTTTACCCGCCCCGTCCCGCGGTGGGGAGGGATAGGGTGCGGGGAGGGGTAACGAGTGAAACTGGACCTGGCTCGGAGAGACTATGGAAGGTGGGGGGGGGGGGAGGTCAGTGGATGGGGAGGATCAGGTCCTCACTTGAGCTGCACTGTGTCAATCAGTGGTGGCTGAAGTCAGGCCTCCCTCGGTGTAGGAGGGTCGCACCGCCCCGACACGGACTCCAATTAGCGGTGGAACAGACAGGCCTGCCCGCCTGTCAGGAGGGAGGCGGCGCCTCACGAGGGAAAACTGACCGCACACGAGTTATGATTTCAATGTGCTGGTTAATTGGACATAATTTATGCCTTGGGGTTGAGACGGTTCATTGGCAACAAATAAGTGAGAGCTCAAATCGAGCATAGAGGCAAAAGACGGTCATTTTACTTATCTGTAGAACGCATAAGTATGTGCTATGTATTATTTTCAGACATTTTATGTAGCAATCAGTTCTCCGATATTATAAATTTATCAATCGATATCATTTTTAGTTATTTGATGTTTCTTCTCACTGCTTGTCATTTCAGACGAGAAAACTAACCGAAGTTGATCGAAATCTTTTTCGACAAGTGTTATAGCGAGTGAGTGGGCCACGTGGAGGCCGGCTGGCCGGCAGCCGACGGAGCGCCGCTGCCCCGGCCCGACGGGTCGGGTGTAGGGTTTCAGACCTAATTTATCTGTTCTGCTTCCGGCGGGACTGTTCTGTGAGCTGCTCTGTTCCTCGGCCGTCCCGGGCAGGGCGTGACCGTCGCCTCCCGGCGGAGAGAGGACAGTCTGGCGAGAGGTTCGGTGCGGTGTGCACGTGGAGCAAATACACTGGAAACTACAAGCTATTTCGGCAAGATGGCAGAGACTCCAACCGACGCCAGGCTCGACGTCCGTCTCATAGACGCCTATGACGGAACCACGGACGTGGTGGAGTGGTACTCGCAGGCGGAACTGCTATGCGAGTACCGCGGGGCTTCCCTGGCCCAGGTGCTGCCGATGCGCCTAAAAGGGGGTGCGTTTGCTGTGTGGTCACAGCTGCCGGCGGAGGAGCGCTGCTGTGTGGAATCCGTGAGAGATGCGCTGTTCGCGGCGTTTGCAATGGACGACTACGCCGCTCATGCGGCATTCACTGCTCGCACGCTGGAGCCGGGGGAGAGCGTAGATGTCTACCTGGCGAGTCTCCGTCGGTACGCCGCTCTGTTTGGTGGTGTGTCCGAGCGGCAGCTGGCGGCGGCGTTTGTGAACGGCTTACCTCCGTCCATTGGTGACACCGTCCGAGCTGGTGCCAAGGCGGAGAAGCTGACGCTTGCCAGTACACTGGCCCGGGCGCGCGCCGTACTGGGCAACAATCAGGTCCGAACGGCGGCGGCGGCCCACAGCGCCGGTGGGCGGTCTCAGGAGCCCATACCGGCAGCAGCAGCAGCGGTCCGCAGCGCTGGCGGACAGCGGCAGGAATTTCAACAAGCGGCGGCCGGCGGTGAGGACAGGCGTGGGAATCAGCAGCGGAGCCGCTCCTACCGTCCGCCTCGGCGCTGCTGGACCTGCGGCGAAATCGGCCACTTGGCGGCTACCTGTCCGCGGCGGCCGGGAAACGACGGGGGAGCTACGTCAGCGCCAGCGCAGTGTCCCCAGCATTAGGGCGTGTACTTCCTGTGGTGGACATTTGTGTTGATGGAAGCGCTTGCCGGGCGTTGGTGGACACCGGGTGCACGGACACGCTGTTGTTCGAGGGGCAGTGCGGTAGCTGGAAGCCGCAGCCGGTTAATATGAGAACAGTGAACGGGGGGAGCCTCCGGTGCAGGGGGGTTGCCAGTGTCGTGATTGAGTGTCAGGGCCAGCGAGTGAGGCTCGCGGCTTTGGTTGTGCCCGACCGTCCGCTTGGTGTAGATGTTGTCCTCGGTATGTCGGGAATCACGGCCCTGGGCGGTGTGTGTGTGCAAACACCGACAGACGTGTCGTTCCGTGTGGGGGCGGCGGCGGCGGCGGCGGCGGCGGCGGCCGCGCCCGCGGCCGTGGGCTCGCAGGCACTAAAAGTGGACGCCCCGGACTTCACGGCCGAGTTCAGCCCGGATAGTGTCGAGTGGACTGTCGGCTGGAAGTGGACGGGTGGCGTCGGTCCTGACTGTCTCTGCAACACGGTACCGGAATACAAACTACCGGTGAATGCGCGGCCGGCGTTCGACGCAGAGATCACGGAGTGGATAGAAAACGGGTGGCTTCAACCCTATGACGAGGAGACAGACGGGCCGCCTCGGGGCCTACTCCCACTGATGGCAGTCGAGCAGCCGTCTAAAGTCCGGCCGGTGCTCGACTACCGGGAGCTGAATGGCCACGTCACCGCTCACACAGCCGACGCCGACGTGTGCGCCGACCAGCTACGGAAGTGGCGGCGGCACGGGAGCCGCGTGGCGGTGGTCGACCTGCGAAAGGCTTATCTGCAGCTGCGACTGGAACGGCGGCTCTGGCCGTATCAAACAGTCGTGGTGAGAGGCCAACGTCATTGCTTGACGAGGTTGGGATTTGGCCTTAATGTAGCGCCTCTTGTGATGAAAGCGGTCGTGAAAAAGGTGCTCGAGCTTGATGAGCGTGTGCAGCGTGGCGTTCTCGCGTATGTAGACGACATGCTGGTCGATGAGGACATTGTGAGTGCCGAGGAGGTGGTGCAGCACTTCCAGAGGTACGGTCTGGAATGCAAGCCACCACAGAGAGCTGCAGACGGTGCGAGGATGCTCGGACTGCGGGTCAGCCCGTGCGGCGGCGAGCTGCGGTGGCGGCGCGACGCAGAGCTCCCGCCGCCGCCTGTCAAGGTCACGCGCCGGACTGTATTTGCCTGGTGCGGGCGGCTCGTGGCGCATCTGCCGGTGGCGGGCTGGCTGCGGCCGGCCGCTGCGTGGATTAAACGGCGTGTGAACTCGGTGACCACGGGGTGGGATGACGCGACAGACGATGCAGTGTTGCAAGCGCAGGTTGCCCAGGTGGTGCAGCGGCTGCAGGAGGCTGACCCGGCTCAGGGCCCGTGGCGACTGACCGGCGACCGTCTCGTGGTCTGGACGGACGCCAGCTCGATAGCGAACGGTGTCGTGCTGGAAGACCCGGGCCGCGGCACGGTGGAGGACGCCTGCTGGCTGCGGGCTGAGAGTAAGGCAGACATGCACATCAACATGGCCGAGCTTGACGCGGCGCTCAGTGGAATAAACATGGCGGTGGCCTGGGGAGTGAAGGTCATTGACCTGCGCACCGACTCTGCTACGGTCCACCGCTGGATCTCCGATGCCCTGAGCGGCCGTGCGCGGCTGCGGACCAAAGCTCACGGAGAGCTGCTAATCCGTCGACGCATCGAAATCATCCGACAGCTGGTGGACGAGCTGCAGCTCTCCGTCACGATCGGCCTGGTGCGGTCCGCTGACAATCCGGCTGATGGGCTGACGCGCGTGCCTAAGCAGTGGCTGCAGAGTGCCCGGGACACCGACCCCGCCCGCCGGGTGGTGGCCGCTGGTGACCGTGAATCGGGTGGCAGCGCGGTCAGCACCAGCTCTGAGACAGACCGCGCCCGTGCCCGTCGGATTCACGAGACGACCGGCCATCAAGGGATCAGACGGACTCTGTGGTACGTCCGGAGAGAGCTGGGCCCGGCGGCGAGACGCTCGATGGTGCGGGAAATTGTCCAGCAGTGCGATATCTGCCAGTCAATCGACCCGGCGCCCGTCCGCTGGCAGACCGGCTCGCTCGGTGTACAAGAGACGTGGGAGCGGCTGGCCATGGACGTGGTTAAACACAAAGGCCGAGCCTACCTGTCCTTGATTGACTGTGGCCCTGCCAGATACTGCATCTGGAGGGCCCTACATCGGTCCACCGCTTCCGAGATTGCGCAGCAGCTGGAGGAGATCTTCATCGAGAGAGGAGCACCAAACGAGATTCTAACAGACAATGCTAGGGAATTTCGTGGCTACGAGCTGGCAGCGCTAGTAGCACGGTGGGGAGTGGATCTGCGATTCCGTGCCGTGCATGAACCGACAGGCAACGGCATTGTGGAACGGAACCACCGGACGATCAAAGTGATGGCGGCGCGCCAGAACGTGTCGGTTGCCGAGGCCGTGCATCGCTATAACATGACGCCGCGGGACGGCCGGAGCGCGGCCACGGCCCCGGCGGCCGGCGTGCTTGTCAGGCCCGGCCGTGACCTCCCCGTGCCCAGTGGTCTGTCTGCCGACCGACGACCAGTGGAGCACGGCCGTGTGCGTGGATCATTCCGAGTGGGTGACCCGGTGTGGGTGCGGTGTCGCGGTGGCCCGACCCGTTGCACTGACGTTTCACGGAGCGGTGTGGTGACACGGGTCGTGTCACCGCAGCAAGTGGAGGTGGACGGGACGCCGTGGCACGTCAGAAGCGTCCGACACCGGCACGGGGCGGCACCACCGGCACCGTGCAGCGACTCCGAGGACAGTGATGGCGACGAGCCGCTCTGGGCAGACTGTCCTGAGCCGCCACCAGAGACAGGCGCCACTAGTGCCGACGGAGCGGCTCCGCCGGACGAGAGCCGGCAGCCGACCCCTGTGGCCGAGAATGGTGACAATGGGCGAAACGAGACAGAAACCGTGCGGCGAAGTGAGAGAATCCGCCGGGCACCGGGAGAGTTGTACGGCAGCGCCGTCCCCGGTGACGTTCTGGACGAGATATTGTAATTTTTTGTCTGTTTTACTGTTTACTGTTGTCTGTTGTACTGTACTGTTGTCTGTGTTGTACTGTTCTGGTAATCGCGTTGCTAATTGGTGTTGAGTTTGTGCGCATTGGTATTTGAGACCATCCCTACTCGGTCGTGACTGTTCGTTTTTTTTTTGTTTGAGTGTATGTTTCTCGAGAAACAGGGGGAGGTGTTATAGCGAGTGAGTGGGCCACGTGGAGGCCGGCTGGCCGGCAGCCGACGGAGCGCCGCTGCCCCGGCCCGACGGGTCGGGTGTAGGGTTTCAGACCTAATTTATCTGTTCTGCTTCCGGCGGGACTGTTCTGTGAGCTGCTCTGTTCCTCGGCCGTCCCGGGCAGGGCGTGACCGTCGCCTCCCGGCGGAGAGAGGACAGTCTGGCGAGAGGTTCGGTGCGGTGTGCACGTGGAGCAAATACACTGGAAACTACAACAAGCTTATCGCACGATTTTTAAATTCTCATTTGAATATGTGAGGACGCTGGACAAAAGCCTGCAAAGTGCTTGACACATATAATATACAGGGAGAAAAGACAGAGCGTGGAACACCATATAACACGGAACGCAATGTTTTCAAAAACAAGCAGTTTCATGGTCATCCCATCCCCGCACACAGATTTAGGTACAACAGAAACACATGTCCTTCAGGCTCCCCTTCGCCCCTCGCCCCCCCCTCCCCGTGTCACCGTATCTCACCGGCCCAACTCGTTCTGCTCACCCTAAACTCACCGTGTAGACATCAATTCTCTGCCGATCGGGCCGCATCCCATGCCGACATTTGTCTTCCTAACCCACCCTCCTGAACATCGGCACGCTTAGACCTTTTCACCCCTCTCCTCCCCCTCCCCCACATCGTCCATCACCCCCATACGGCACCGCCATCGACGCAGAAATACACAAAACGGCGTTTTTGCCGGCGTTCTTTTCGACGTTTGTCTGTGAAACGGCGCACGGTTCGGTGAAGAATGGGCGCCGCCCGGCCGGCCGTCACGGGCCGGGGGGGAGGGGCGTAACGCGAGAGGCAGCCGCGGTGTCCGGTGCGCCCCTGCACGTGCACGTGTGACGGTCCGTCACGTCACCAGTCACCCGTCACGCGGCGGGCAGCGGGCGGCGGCTAATGGCTCACACATGGGGACGGTACGGGCGGACGGCAGAGAAGCGGAGGAGAGGGTGACAGGGGAGAGTCTCCTCAGACGGACGCTGTGTTTGGGGGAGATGTCGGCGGGCCAGCGAAGGTGAGCGATGATCAGGATGGCATCTGTCACTGACTTGTGGTGATCGACAAACTAATACAGTCTGGGTCAAGGAGATTAAATCGTTTTAGAAGGTTCAGATGTTCAGACGGGGCTTGAAATATTCAGCTTGTATTTCAGTTTCATTTTAAGTTTTTAAATAGTTTTACGTTAAACATAAACACATTTATCACAATACCTTTGGCCTGCCGGAATGATGCATATGCCACATCATCTCATACAGACCATCGTTATCACTTCCAAGGTCTTCAATAGCTTCACTCCGTTGAACGGTAGGCTCAAGTGTCCGTGCCCCACCACACGTGTTTATTTTCGAGGCGGGAACCGACAATAACCCGTAATTTTCTCGGCACTTTGCATAATACATGCCTCACCTAAAGCGAGCTCCAGATGAAAGCGTGCTGCAAACATTTGAACTGTAATTATGCCACATTATTGCACAGCTGAAGCAAGATATTTACTCCAGTGAGCTAGAGCTTTCTGCTACACAACCCTATTTGCCATTTGAAATGACCACTTTCAACTATCTGTATCATTTTTCCAACGGCCTGCGTTTAGTAGAAGTGCGGCAAAAAGAGTGTCTGTGGTACATAATGGGCCTATTGATGTGGTTTTAGCAGCAATTTTCACTAGTTGAAATGGTGCAATCAGAGAAAATTGTCGGCGGCACTAAAAGGGCCTGTTCGGTACGGATCAATTTTATCCAGCTCCCGCGTCTCGTACGTCGTGTGGTGCAGCAAGTTGTAACAACTGCTCCCGTCATCAGCTACCTCATCTAGCGCCTCGTCCACCGTCAACGCCCTCCCTTCCCCTCCCCAGCTGCTCTCTTCCCTCCCCTCGGACCCTCACACCCTCCCCCTCCCGCCCCTCCCTCCCTGGCCTACCGTTCGCTGCCACCGTCCTGTAGCGCCTCTAGCGGCCGTTCGGAGAAGCTCAGTGAAGCCAGCGGCCGACGTGTGCCCCGCACGTGCGCCAGTTGCTGACGAGAGGTCGACCGGGTCGGGTGTGGCGACAGGATGTGCGGAACGTCAAACTTGTTCGTGGTGGCCGCTGTGCCGATGGCGCCTGAGGTCGGCATCAGTGAGGACAGAGCACCGTTCTGGCTCAACAGAATCTTCGGTTCCGGGAGGAAGAGAAAGACATCGACCTCCAGAGATATCGGTGAGTGAACATGCGGACTTGTGGAAATCTGGCGCCTTATTTTTGTGCTACCGCAGGGCTGAACTTAAGGATTGTTCCATTATTTAAGACATAAGTAAATGATTTGTGATATATAGATGAAGTTATAATTTTATTTCATTTTTTCCATTTTTACGTGATTTAACACGTTTCACGATATAGCATGAACGTCAAAAAGATAAACTGCGTCGTAACTTGAACTCGTGATTTTCTGTTCGTCAGGTACTTCCATCACGGAGGAGCAACTGCTGCTGGAGTCTCCTCCTTCGTCGCCCGGCTCTCCGGGCTGGGGCGGCCGGATGAGCCGTCTACCGGACTTGGTAACCAGTTGTGACCTGAGGTCACCGGGCCCCAGCGGCACTGTGTTCGTCTTCCCCGAGACCCCGGCTCCGGCTCCGGCCCTTCCTGCGGCTCCGGCTCCCATGCCCGCCGCGCCGCCGTCTCCGGAGCTGCTGGAGCGTCTGGCCTGGCCGGTGCCGGCCTCTCCGCGTCTGCCGGCTTCACCGAGAGCACCGGGAGGCGCCAACGACCTCCCCGCCGCCGCTGCCGCCGCCGCCGCCGCTGTCGATGAAGACATCGCCGTCGACGACTCTGTCGCCGACGTGGGCCGATCTCTGCGCCACTGCGCCGACAACCTGAGCCTGTCGCTGCTGGAGGCCGGGCCGAACTCGCCGCTGCTGCCCTGCTCGGTGGAAATGGCAGCCGTCTGCGGCATCGCCTGCATCGCGGCCGGCTGCGTCTGCTACAAGCTGTGCAAGTAGCCGTCGAAGCTGCCGAAACTGCCGAAGCTGCTCGTCGCCGGCAGCTGCGGTGGACGGCAAACTCGTGTGTGATCTCAAATGGAGCCCTCCGGCTGGGGCCGGGGGCCGAGAGATGTCCCGCGGACTTGTGTTAATACGGTGTCCAGTTCGAAGGGCATCTCGATATATAAAACTGATGGTCTCATCGTCGCCAAATCGCCGGGGAAGCGCCGCGCGAGGGTCCGAGACTCGCCGTAGATTATAGTGGACGCCCGCGGGCGGGTGTCGGGCCAATTGTCTCCGTTGCCCAAGTGTCTTTCGGCAGCGCGAATGTCGGTAGTGCCCTGTATGTCTTTCAGCACGTGTTGGGTGTAAATACACATGTTTGTTATCGAACCTGGGCTGTGTTTACACATCTCCGAGTGCCGGGTCAACAAACGTCTGAGCCGCAATAGCCGTCGGCAGTCACGGCCTCAGTCCGAGGGTCGGATATACATCAGCCCAGTAACAACCACTTACCACACTGGTCGTGTTTACGTTCACGGCGTTTTTAGTCATACCAAAATAGATGACACGAGTCTGGAGTAGGGAAACGCGGATTTGGAGCATTAGGGCTGGGTTTACAGGAGCGACGTCGAAGATTACAAAATACACCGTTATAAATCCCACTCACTCTGGCAAGTGGCAATGGCCTCTTACGGTTAATTCAGCCGACTGACGAGACGATTTTATAAACTATATTAGAATAGCTTATTGATAACCTAAATTTAGCTACTTACCGCCTGGAAATTAAAGTGCTGAACTATTTCATCGTTTTATAAAAGTGTATAAAAAAGGTAACGTTTCAGTTTTTCCCGCAATACAACCATGACTAACCAAATGACTCAGTCGTTGAGAGCAACAGTCCGATCCGAGGATAACCTTGGATAGGACAGTTACCTAACAAGGTACTACTGTATCAAAACACTTGAGTTTTTATTTACACACATCTACACCTGTGTGCTGCTTGGAGTGGTCCTGATACGCCCCCGCACATTGTCCTCCTGCACCCTCATAACCTTGTGCGTGTCTGAGCCTGCCCCAAAAACCAGTATTCAGAATCCTACGGCCCAGATACGGCGCCGATACGGGGCGCTACCAAAACACACCGGGACTGGCCGCGCTGGTCACCACACACTGCAGCAAGGTGACGAAATCTCACGTCAGAGTGCAGCGTCTTGAATCACGCCACATCCAGACCGGACAGCGGGAGCGGCGCGAATATTACGCAGATATCCGTCACTGGCTGGACAGGACGTCCTGCCGCTCGCTCCCCCTCCGTCACCTCCCCCCCCCCACGGCTGTATACGGCAGCAGGCGCCTCCCTGGCTGCCGAAATGCGCGCTCCTCTCCGCAGACTGC
This sequence comes from Amphibalanus amphitrite, assembly GCF_019059575.1. NCBI lineage: Eukaryota > Metazoa > Arthropoda > Thecostraca > Balanomorpha > Balanidae > Amphibalanus > Amphibalanus amphitrite. Next base: position 824,761 of record NW_024881633.1, read on the forward strand.
CAGTCGCCCTTTGACCCTCTGTGGCGCGACCCTGCAGAGTCGCCATGTTGTGATAGCCGCACGCCGCACGTGCAGACGGCCTGCATCAGGAAATGCCATTGCAGCCGGGCGTGACAGCACGCGGCGATGGACGACGGCTGCACGCTTTGGAGCAGCGACGAGAGGACAGATGGGGTCATGGGGCAGACAGAGCGCTGCAGGCCGCGAACGAGTCCGCAGTGAAACTCGGAGCTGACGACCGGTGCATGAGATACGAGCCAGTATGAATATTCAGCAGTGACTGACATGAAATGGCAGCTGATTGGATCTACAAGCTCTGCGAATCCGTGTTCATTGGTAGAATTGCGCTCGCTGTTTACAATTCATGGCCAGACAAACGCAGCATTTTAGGAAAGGTACGGAAGGCTGTAGTTGAAAGAACAAATGTTTATTTTCTCCTGGTTTCATTCAGCAATAAGTAAACGGTCACTATCAAAAGCTCTGAATAATCTTTCTGACGAAACACTAGCTTTGTTGTGATCGTGCAAGGCCACTACATCAAGGAAAACACGGTAATGACCACGTCCTATCTGCCGGGTGCTTTGTCTAAGCTTCTTTTCACGTTTTGCTACGCTGGCGTCGTATCGCGCTCGGCAATCGCACAGCACCTGTTGCGACCGACCGTTAGTGGTCGGTTTTTGCAGTGTTTTTGGTTTCCCGACCGTATACCTACCGGGAGCAGGTGAAGTGTCCGGTCCGGTGCCTGTCATGTTCTGCGCTCGTGGTTGGTTCGTGAGCTGCATGACTGAGAGCGAGACAGTTCTTGTAATTAGGACAGTTTGGTGGTACGGTGAAAAACTCGGTCACTCGTATGAGATTTACACGGGGATTGGGTGATGTTTGCGGTGGTAATTAGTAGCTATCGCAGCATGGTGAATAATGAGGCGATCTCATCGATAATCTTTTCAATCTGGATGTGAAATCAAGAAATGGCATTAAATGACACAGGTGTACTTTCCAGCTCGAAGAAAGCAGAACCATTTTTGGTGTCGAGCTTCAGGCAAGGACCCACCATTTTCATAAACATAAACATTATCTGAATTGATTTCAAACCACAGCACCGTACCCCAAAGCAGCATTTTAGCACGGACATAATAACATGCTGTCACAAAGCACCACCTACCATCACACCGACCACAAAACATAGCATGACAAACGAGCCGCCTGACACGATGTGCTCTCCGTCCGACAGCTAGCCATGCGTGTCGCTAATCCCGGGCGTGAGTCTGCCCAACGACCGGCTGTCAGCTCCGTGATTTACCTGGAGCCGGTAACGACTGGAGGAGCCGGCTCCCGATCCCTCCCCGTTGCACGGATTGGGCTGCCAACTGTGGTTAGGCCGGCGGTCAGCCAGGCGGGGACGGCCCACACATTAGGCCGGGGTGGCTGCACGGCAGATCGATGGGGCAAAGTTTGTTCCCACGCCTGAACAGGAAATACGTGCGGTTTGTATCAATAGCCAGCACGAATATGCTCCTCAGCAGCGAGCGCGATGTGGCTAAGATTGTGTATCGAACGATATGATGCTCGCTAAAAGACATTGATGATACTTATGGTCATCAGATTACCATAAACATATGCATCGAGATTTGGGTTACCTCGTAATTCAATGTAACATACGGACGATTATAGTTTAGTTACTGTATCTAATAAAACACAGTCACGGTCACTTTTTACGTTTATTGGGCCCCTGTCTACGATAAGCAGATGCTGACTTACTCCTGTATTCTACCTGCCGTGCCTTTTTCCTCTCTTTCATTTCTACCACCTGTTGGGCGCCTGACACCTTTTGGGTGTAAATTAGCTACCTGTGTCCTCGGCACCCCCTAGTCCTCTCCCCTAACTCGCAGAGAGGAGACCTGAGGTAGACGAGGGGAGCAGCCAAAAGGCTGCGGACGCCCCGCCGACGGGGGGTGTCCAATCCGACTGTTTGGTCTACCAGCGCTGGGACCCGGCCGGGAGCTTTTGTCCCCGTGGGTGATTTGTTTTCGCCAGTGTGCGCGCCCCGTGTCACGGCCGGCCGGCCCCCCGCCGGCGCACGGCGGGTGTACGTCTTTCAGCCAACTTAGCGCATTGTGGCTTGATTTGCCGGGCCGGGTGACGGTACCGGCTGAATTAATTAAGGAGATCTGGTGGCGGACAAACAAAGTGTCAGCGGCGAGGAGCAGAGGCACGAGATCACTATCGATTTGAGTAGGGTGAGCATCTCCCCATGCCGCCAGCGAGCGACGGTGTTTACGCAGTGCAAAAACAATCAACGGCGCATGCGACCGTCGCAGCGACCGAGATCTCGACAACACGGTACACATGAGCACAGATCAGCGACAGCAGTAGCTACTTATGTTCGTCGATCTGCACACAAATCTGGGCGTTTCGGCAGAATATGGGCGGATCGTCGCATGTTGTGTGCACTTTGGGTGCTCATCTTTTAAGTGCGGTTGAAGTGAAGCTACCGAGCACGATACTCCACTGACATGGGCTCGCCGCCGGCCAAATTACCCGGACTCCTGTGTGCTGCAGTGGGGTGTTCGTGCTGAGCGTGCGGCCCGATCAGTAGGTATCACTGCGGAGGCGCATGCGGCTAATCAGAGGAACAGAGAGCCAAACGCCAAGCAGCATCGGTAACGACTCTTAACTACACACTTCTAACAAACCATACACGCAGGCTGTGTCTGGAGTCTCTAGGCTTTCGTGAAAGTTGTGTCGAGGTAAGTTGTTCGCCTCTTTTGTTCAGTCACTGGTAAAAGGGCCCATTCAGTCAGAAATGACCCTTCACTTGTCGTGACTGATGACAGCTCTGATACAACCCCCGAGCAGGGATCTTTGTACTAAAACGCTTTTCTCCATCAGAAAACTCTGTACAGACAGGTAGGAACAGGTTTTCAGAGCACACGCCGTGTGTCCAAGCGCGATCTTGGGTCGGATTGCTGTTTTGTAGGTATACACTTTTCGTCGCACCTGAGCCCGCAGCAGGAGGTCCGATCAGGACCTGTTGGTTCAGTTGTTAGAGGGAGGACCCAGACCCACGTGGACAGTTCCCAGGTAAAATGTTAACCGTCTAACTATACTGGAAATTATGTACCCATGTGTGCACTGTGCAAGAAAGCGCACCAGAGAAATTGCTGGAGATAATTGAAAAGTGAAAAATAGCTACAAGCAGGATGGAGTATAAGTAAACTTCTCCCTGATCACCTGCCAACAGACCATAACAATCGCACGTGTGCCTCTCAGTCCCCGCGGCGCACGCGCCCACTCGTGGCCACTCGAGTACCACCTTTGAGCCACCCCGCTGCCGGCGAGTGTCACCTTTGACCCGGCACGGACCTGGCGACAGCCCCAGGCACCGCCGCCGGCCCCGAGCCACCTCAGGCGCAGCTATCGACACCATCTAGTCGTGCTGTTTTTCCCGAGCGGGCGCGATCGTGTCATTAGGTAAATACAATGTTATTATGCGTGTTTACCGAGAGCACACCGGGTCGGACACTGAGCGTAATTAACGACGGCGCAAAACAGGTAGACGATCGGGCGTCTGGAGGATCGGGCTCGGTGGAGGAAGGGTTGGGTGGGATTTGTAACAGGTCTCTACACGTCTGGGTGGCTCCTGTTGGGTGGGGGGGGGTTGCTCCTCAGGAGGGCCACTGACCAGCTCCCGGTTCTGCGTCGCCCCCCCCCCCCGGTCCTCCTGTGGGTGTGTGGGAGGGAAGGCTCCCAGCGGCGGAGGGAAGGCTCCCCGCGGCGGTGGGCGGGGCCACCAATCAGAGCAGGCTCCCCAGCCGTCCCCGGGAGTGGAGGGGAGGGCAGAGGGGAGCGGACGAGAGCGGACCACAGCGGACCCCCGCCAGGCACAGGGCAATCGGCAACGTAACAGGGGTAATTATTGTGTCCACTGACAGCGGCCGAGCGTGATTTACACACACTGACGAGATTGTAAAACGCGCTAAATAAACCATGCTGTGACTGCTGTGACTTGTGTGGGTCGCGAGGATTGGTTTCAGGAACCAGGAAAGGTTCTCTGCTCAGCGCTCAGCGCTCACTGGTGTAGATGCATGACTCATGCACTTTGCAGGACGGGGAAGATCAGGCTGAGGATATGACGGCCAAGAGAAAGCAGGAGATCCGAATGTCCGATTTTGAACAGCAAAAACCTCCTCCGAGTGGTTGATTGATAAGTGACAGCACATTGCAAAATATTGCATGAAATATCAGGTGGAAGTATTATTTTCTTCTTGCTATTTCGCTACAATAAGCAACCGCACAAAGGGTTACGTCGGACAATGTCAGTGCATAATCGAAGGTTTGTTGTCAATAGTTAAAACACTATTCTTTAGAATTGTGTTTTTCTATTGAAAAACAAATCTGAGTTCCCTGACAATTTGGCAAAAGCTGCCTGAGATCAGTACTCTACAAAAACGCTCCAATGGCTTAATGATATGCCATGCATTGGAGATTGCAACTTGCATATAGCTCATTACTAGCGGACCATTAATCAAACCTGTCAAAAATGCATTTGGTTTGTTTGAATGTCAAATTGCTGCAATTTGGCAGCAAGAGCTAATCAATAGTCAATTCGGGAAAAATTATCTTGTATCGTGACGATTAAAACGGCTTCCAGTAAATATTAAAAGCACAGCAAACATCCTCGTAGTCACCGAGACATACATCATTTAAAAAGGAGCTCATTTTGAGAAACTTAGAGTAGGTACGCTTCATCAACCTGATCCACTTTAGGGCAGCCCCAATTCAATTCAACCTTTGAACATACCCAGTAGAGCAATCCGCGGCCAGGCTGTCGTTTTATTGCGTCACATCCATCACCAAAGCGGTGCCTCGTGCCCGTCACGATGACACAACAAAGGATCCTCCGAGGCCTACCGTTACCGGTGTCGGCCCGGCCGTTTAACCACTTCCTCGTATACCTACCGGTGCGTCGAACAACGGCCGTCGAGCGGAGCGGCGGCAGGCGGCGCCGTGGCAATCACTCCCGTCCCGACATTACATGATGATCTCATTCCGTGAATCGGTGCAAATCCTGCACGGCTGCCATCGCCCGGGTCGGCGCCGGCGCCACAGCTCCCCTTCCGCAGAACCGTGGGAAACCGTCTCGACTCCGACTTTCTGTAGGCGATAATACGCCCTGGGGCTCGACGGCAGGCGCCATGCACGGGTTAAACACCTGCCCCTCCCCCGCCCCCGCTCACCGGCCGTCGGCCGCCGGTCGCAGGTGCACATCTCATGCAGGGACGAGCACGCAACAGGCTCCATGTGGCCGGCGGCGGCGCCACTGGCGCGACCCTTTGACCCCTCCTCACCCCTCCCCTCCCCCTCCCCGGCCGCCGCTCCGCCGCACCTGCCGCCCGGACCGAGTGGGGAGGGGGGGGGGGGGTAACGGCGCCGCTCTGGTACAGGTTGCTGTGGGGAAGAGACGGAGGGACGGGAGGGAGGGAGGAGGAACGATGGAAGTAGAGTTGCAAAGTTTTCCCAATGGGCTGCTACCGGCACCGCCCCGCCCCACAAACATTTTCTGGGATACCGGCATGCTACCACGCCCCAAGCAAAAAAAACCGCCAAATTACCGGCATACTAAAAAAACCTGCATTCTTGATTCTGGCTTACCCCTACATGAGATGCCACATTTTGGCAATTTCAGTAACCGCCCCACCCAGCAGCCACCCATTGTCCAACTTATTACAATTCAATAGCCTCTTAGTGTCCAAAGTTTGAATCATATGCTGATAATTTTTTGTGCAAAATCAAAAATACCGGCAAGACATGCCAGATACCACGAAAAAACCTGCGGTAGTGAAAAATTACCGGCATGCCGGTAGTGCGGTAGGGAAATTTTGCAACTCTAGATGGAAGCCACCTGTCCACCGCTGCCGGTTTCGAATTCAAACCTGAGACGGCACCGCCCCCGCCAGACTGTCGTGACGACGGTACTGACGGCCCTGCAGATAATCAGTAAGATTACTTTGTTCGGCGTTAGTTGAAGCAGGTGGAGGGAGAAAAGTGGAGAGTTTTTCGGAGTGAGGCTGTTGGTGGTTTTGCCGTTTAGAGGTGATGGGCTAGTTTTTATTACGCTCCAATTGCGCTGTCATAGAGGATCTCCTTGAACCAGAGTAATCTTTGAAAAGACCTCCTCTGTACACTTAGCCATTTTCGTAAATTAATTCGCATCTTACTCCGTTGACACACGCTACGCAGTTTCATTTTCCTCGCTGAAGTTCAATGACACACAACCAGTTTAATCTATTCACATCTCAAACAGGTGCCCTGAGCTGTCCATGACACATACAAACGGTAACTGCTGGATCAGCTCCAACGATACGTCACCGGGCGTCACCTTCCCGGCTGGTGCTCGAGTCGCGTGCACACGTGCACACTGCACGCTGCACAGTGCACACAGTCCGCCGGTGGCTGGGCGGCGGCCCCGCCACAACTGCACTGCGCAGTTTCCTCCGTATTGGAATCAGCGGAACTGAGCCATTTTAGTCTGAGCTCTTTGTCAGATTGTTCATCGCAGAGATAATGTACGGGAGGGGAGGGGTGCACCCTGCACTGTGCAGACCTTCTTTAAATGTTGGCTTAACCAGGTAAAGCCTTTGTTCAGCTAAATCGATCTTTGCTAAATGCGCATGGATATTGCTCCACTCATTAACGTTTCGGGCCAATTTAATATATGCCAATGCCAATAATCCAGCCAATAACCTGTTTCCTTTTGGTATGCCTAAAACCGACTAAATCGAAGAAGATCGTGATGGGTGCTTTTGCATTTCAGTTTTTCTTTCCTCATGAACCATGTCTGAACAGCAAACATAAGTTACCGCATGACTGAGGCGCATTTCCGCACCAGATTGTAAGCAAACCCGCTGGTGTTGTTCCTATGTCCTGCCGTTGCAGTCTTCGCCAAAGGTCAAGTTCACGGTCTGTTACGCCCAACGGTGCATACTCGTGTGACGGTTTGGCGAGGCTGCATGACGCATTGTAGTATAAAGGGACAGCAACAGGTAGGTGGTGTGAGGGATTGTGTTCATTCAGGTGTGAAGAGCGAAACAGCAGCAAATAATGTGGGATGGTGGCAGTCTTCCGTGGTCATAGCCTGCAATGCATGTGGGGGACTAACGTGCAGCACGAGATTCTTCAATATGAGTGACAATATTCAACAGTGACAGCCAGTTTAATGATAATAAACACCACTTTGATGACAAACGATCGCAATGTCATGACAGACCATCTATTCAACGTTGACTGACAGCTTACCGTGATGATTGACATTTCAAGAAAGGGGTAAAAGACCGAACAAGATCCCACCGTGCACAGAGAAGTGAGAGATGCGCGAACGGGAGAGAGTAGTGCAGGATGACGAGCGAGACAGAGTCGCTCTGTCCGCCACATGTTCCATCAGTAAACAGCAGGTAATTAATTATCGTACCGAGTCCGTCCCGCACCGTACCGGCGCCGGGCACCGCCCCAGTGCGGCTTCGATTTCACACGTAAACAACAGAGGGAGGAGGAGACGGGGAGAGGGAGAGGGATGGGAGAGAGGGAGAGAGGGAGAGAGAGAGGGAGGGAGAGAGAGACAGACAGAGACGGGGACAGAGACAGAGACAGAAAGACAGACACACAGACAGACACACAGACAGACAGACCGACAGATAGACAGTTGAACAAATAACAAACGAATATGTCCGTAGCGACATGAATTTATGTTTGTAGAGGTGTTCCGCTGATGTCATCTTCAGTGGCGGTTGTAAAGTGTAAACAATCTGGTAAATAAGGTACATAATCTGGAACACTTAAGAATTCGATAATTTTCTCGTCGGCACCGGAATGGATATTGGATAACGAAAACTTTCGAGATAATTCGGCAGCCCGCTCTGCATTGTGACCTGCAGTGACACGAGCCCCTCATCCCCCAGCCCCCCCCCTCTGTGACACCCTGATGAGTACTCTGCGCACGCGCTGCAGCCCGAGTGAAGACCGCTGTCCGGTGGGAGCGACGGGCTTCCCGGCGCGGCAAAAAAGCGCGCCACGTCAGCCACCGGAGCGCTGAGGGGACAGCTTTGGCGCCACCCGGCCGCTCTGGGCCGCTGCCAGCCAGCGGCCACCGTCGCGTTTTGGCGGGAAATTCGCGCGGGTTTTCCGGGCGGGCTCTGCGCCAGCGGCCACCACTCCCTCCTCTCGGTGTTTTTGTTGCTGCTGAGCACGGCGCGGAGCACGCCGCCCGGCCGTGCTCCGGTGACGTAGTGCGGAAGTTCAGTCATCGAGCCCGCTCTGTCAGCGTTTGCGGTCGGCCGCCACCGCAGCTGCGGGGCGCGCGCTTTGATTTTTCTGGCTCCGGATTGGGGCGCTCGTCGAGCCCGTCGCCCGGGGCTGTCACCGTGACGAGCGTCTGAGTCACGAGTTGAGCCGTGAGCTGCACGCGGCGGGGCCAGTTTCCTCCTCTTCTGCGGGTTCTTTGCTGCTTGCGCTTGTCTAGGATATCGCTCCTTTCGCCGTTGAAGTCCGATCTGGAGACACGCCTCCCTCCCTCTCCCCTCCCATCCCCTCCCTTAAACCCTAGTCTACTCCGAGAGGAGCTGTGCTGTCACTCCTCAGCCACCGATGTGACGCCATTAGCGTGTATTTGTCACGGGACGGGACCTCGCCACACGACGGAGACGGAGGCGGCGGCGGCGGCCCTCCACAGACAGCGCTCGCGCGCACCACTTGTCTAGTAATTACTGCGCACATTAGTGAACGGCTCGCGCGGCGCCCCCGGTCGGTCCACTCTCAGCAGGAGGCAGCGACCCACCGTAGGGGGTATACCCCGCCCCTCCCCGCCCCTCGACCGTCCACAACTGCGCAGAAGGGGGCGGGCTGACGATGGCGCGTGCGCTCATATCAAATGGATATCACAAAATGGCGACTGAGTTGAAAATTTAACTGTGCAATGCGAGAGGATGGATGATCCTAATATTTGGGAGGGTGATAGGCATATTTACAAACAAAGCGCCCCAGTGCGGTGCTGGTAATGGAATCGAATGAGCCTGATGGCTAACAATTACGAGTTAGGTCTACTTTGAGGTAACTGAGCTTTATTTTCCTACGCGGTGATATGACGTGTGGATGAGGATATGGATAATATGTCACAAATTGCAAGGGCATCACTTTTGCGTGATTGTTAACACCAGATAAACAAATCTGCATGTCACCATCATCTAACTTTTTAACAGCTTAGCGGCTTTATAACTACGAACATGATACGCTCTTATACGAGGCTATTCTTCCATGTTGCAGTGCGCATGGATGCGCGACCAATCTAGCCACGTTCAGTGAACCAATATTTAATTAACCATCACGAACCCGCTATTCGTGGTTTAGCCCGTCTAATTCGCTGAGGTAAAACATGCGGTCAGGAAATTAAAAGCGGCGTCAAACATTGTGAACACCTGTGCTAATGCACAAAATAACACCACAGAACAAAACTGCGCACGACACGGAGCACAAAAGTGTCGTGTCGTGGCACGAGGCGCGGTCCGGTTTGTCCCCGTGTCCAGATAATCAGCCGTGATGCTACACGTGTTAGCTGTCATCAGCGATCGTGGCTCGTGCGGCGCGTCTTCTCTCCATGTAACCACAATCCACCAATCACTGCTCTCTTATCTCGGCGCTGAGCATTGTCACGTGACTGCAGGCTCTCCTGGCGCCATGCCACTGGTGCCGATCACGTGACTGGCGCGACGGGCTCCGAGAGAACTAACAAAGAGACTCGGGATCTGACTGCTGATAGGCTGCGCGGCGAATCGGCCGGCGCCGCGCGCGGTCCTCTGACCTTGACTGCCCCCTCCGCCACCGGCCTAATCCGGGAAATGGAGACGGTGGGGGGTGGGGGATGAGAGAGAGAGAGAGAGAGAGAGAGAGAGAGAGAGAGAGAGAGAGAGAGAGAGAGAGAGAGAGAGAGAGAGAGAGAGAAGAGTTACGAAAAGGATTATCAATCTACATGCTCACAATGTCATTGCAACGCTAACGGTGCACACTGGAGCATCTTTGCAGGTCATGAGCCTGTCGGCATATAACAGAGCCGACATGTCCCGTTTCAAGCAGATAACACCGAACAGCACTACCAGCTGCGCCGCCCTGTCCGCTGTGCAGTGAGTAGAGTAACGGTTCAGTGTTCTCTCAATACGGCGAATGCAGCGCAGTAGCAGATCACGTGCCACTCCGTATAAAGAAACGACCGGGTTCGTGTTATGTCGCAGTTGTAGCTGCATGACCATTGACCAAAAGGAGACAAATGTAGGCACGGCTATCGGAAGCTTGTTGACATGATGGGGACCTGCTGTTTACATTTTCGTAGAGAAGCCAGCAGCTGTGCAACTTGCAAGTTTGCTAGCACACCTATTCTGAAGTTTTGGAGAGCATTATCGTGATGTTATCAACGCACATCAATTATCATAATGCCTTGAACGGTTTCCATGATCTGTTTTCCATGGATGCTTCCATTATATTAACCCTCGCATGTGTAGGGGGGGGGGGGTCGGATGGACCCCCCCCCATGGTTTTTCGCGAATAACTCGCGTAAAAAGCGGCCGATCGCGACGAAACTTTCAGTACCCTCGCATTGATCAATTTTACACCTACCCTGAAAATTTCATGACCCTGACCCAAATGACCTTTGACCTGTGACCTCTTTTCCGAGACCATGTTTGGCCGGAATCGCGATTTCGCGTATGTCGGCTCGCACTAGCCGCGTGTTTGCAAGCTTCTCGTGGTTTCAAACGTTCAAACATGTGATTTGATGTTACTCCTGTGTGTGTCAAGGTCACCCGAAGGTCAGGTCAGGTCATTGACCTTTGGTGACCTCGGGTGACCTCGGCTCACTTTTTCGAGTTTTACATGTTTCTAGGCTAGTTTTTGGAGCTGAATTCGAATTTAGCAACCATTTGAACATTTACGAAGTAGCTTTGGTGACTTCGTAACATGTTACGAAGCTGTCAGAGGCGGTTGACACGTACTACGAATACCCGTCACGACGCCTACTGGTTGACCTGACCTGACCTGACCCGACCTGGTCTAAATGCTTCAAGACATCATCTGTGATCAAAACTAACACGATATTCGTGATCAGCACCCCGAAAAACCTCTTAGCAGCCACACTTTACGACTTTCTAACAGGTCCCGATTTTCCCGGTTTTCGGGTCATTGACCTGACCTGGAAGGTCAACCAATGACCTAGGACCTTAAAATTGGGTATCATCGGCTTCCTCTCGTCACGGGCAACACGCTGGTTTTTTCCGCGAAGCTCTAGCTCGATCAGGGGCCAAACGGCAAGGGGGGTCCAACCGACCCCCCCCCCCCCCCTACACATTAGAAGCTGGCAAACGCCGCACACATGCGAGGGTTAAAATCAAAACTGATATGCAGCTTGAATGATATCGATAAAAAGTCAACTTCTCCCAAACACTTTTTACACATGCACAGAACTTCAATAGACATCTTGACCTATATAAACGCCAGGCTGTGTGAATGCCAGAAAAGGAAGTGAATGGCGTGACTATCGCGTGAATGCAACGGATGACGTCGCTGGTCTCTATGTTTACCATATCTATGCTGATAAAAATGCCACCTCATGTAGCTAAGTCATTCGTCAATAAGATCCATAAACTTGATTACATTTCACCCCTCTGGTTGCATCAGTTCTCTGCAACATTTGCCCCGCTGCCCGCCTCTGAATACGGTCCAGGAAGTCTCGGGCGGCTGTCAGCGTCCAGTGTCCGCCCCTCCCACGGCTGATTAATTCACTGTGCCGCCTCCCCACGCCACCTGCGGCTGCACCGGCGGCAGACTCAGCGCCCCGGGCGGTCACATGACCCCAACACGCGCCGCTGACCGGGAACCGGCGGCGACCACGTGACCAGCGCGCGGTGGCCGCCGGTGGCTCCCTGCCGCGCGTGGAGAGGGGAGGGGAGGGGAGGGCTGGGCCGCAAACACCACCGAGAGGACACAAGGGTCACTGATCGTTTCCATGGCCGGAGAGAGAAGTTATCGAGGGAGGGGCTGCTCCAGACCCCATTGGTGACCAATAAATCACGGGGATCTTTCAAGAGAACGACCGTCGACCAGCGGTCTCGAGACGAAATATTGGTCAAAAGGCATGATCTACATTGCAGATTATTTGTTGTTGGTCAATTCTTCGGATGATTTCCAAATGCGTCGAGTGGAAGGAGAGCAATTCGTACCCACCTGTGATATATTTGGTCGCATCTCATCCCTCTTGTTTCTGTGCAATGTGCATGTCCGATGCCATTAGGAGCACAAGCATAACATTAAAAAATGATTGTTAATTTGCCTCGGTGAGCCGCCTTATCAGCTTCAAAATCGCATAAAAAAATCACCAACCTGACCTAACTGGTGTTTTAAGTTATTGTTCAAATTAACGGTGCCATTGTTTTCTTTTTCGATTTTTGCTCCTCTCTCCGGGGTGGATCATTATCGTTGGGGCGAGCCTGACCGCCGACCTGCCTAATCTGGACGGCCCACGCCATTTTTCGCCACACCAGTTTCAGACAATGCCCCGATGATAAGCAGACTTGACAGATCAGCGTGGCCGCAGATCCACCGCTGATGACTTTTCGTGCAGCGCTGCAAGAAATCAGCCCGTATTTTCGTCCGGGTCAGGTGCACCCAGTTGGAGCGTTTTCCGAGACTGTCCGGCTACCGAGACTGTACGACCCGGTAAGGAGGCTGTTTGGCCCAAGCAACAGCCCGGGCCAGCCAGCGCCTGAGGCAAAACGTAGTACTATAGCACGGGTCTGCAAACATTGGCAGGTTCTTAGATTAGCGACAGACACTGCACGTCAATAGTGCTGCAAGCACTCACAAGGCCAAGACCACGAACAAGGAAAACTGATTCACAGCTCACCCAAAAAGACAAACCGTTGTTCCTCGCTGTGCACGTTTTGTGCAAATTGGTCGCCATTTTTAGTGTCCACTAAGCCGGTGCAGCTGTGCTGATAGCCACCGCTCGGTAGCCCTGGGCCCGGGCGGAGGCACCGAGAGGCCCCGGGCGCTGCCCGCACCGATAGCACTTACCTAATGCGTAGTACGAATTGGGCACCGAACGCGGCCGGTTTGGGTGCCGCGCCGAAGGAGCGATGAACTTTGCGCGGTCACCGAGGGGGGGGGGAGGGTGTCTGGGTCCGGGCGGGCGCCGCGGGGAGGTCGGGTAACCGCGAGACACCACTGCCGGCGGTGGTTTATTGTCGAGCAGAGGTGATTGCTCGGAGGCGACTGAGGCCGTCAGGCGCCGTCACCGCCCGCTCGCCTGTTCAGATGATTTCAAGGCCCCGCCAGCCGCCGGCTGCGTTCTGAGTGACAAGTAATTATTTTTGCAGACGGTAGCGTGCGCTGCGTGTCTGATCGGTCGTCTCGCAGAGATGTTACCACACACTTAAAAGTTGCGTGTGTTCTTGCACCCCCGGGGACAGCGATCACGTTTCTTTTTGGAAGGGTTATTTTCGCTGACACTGCAGGGTGCATCGGGAAATACAGGGGGCTGCATTTTCAGCAGCAGTCGCGGACTCACATTAGTGGTCACTTTAAAACCTATTTGAAAGAAAACTGTCAGAGCTTAGACTAAAGACAATCAACGTTCATGATCATTAAATAAAGCGTACAGTGTGCAGCTCCTTCGGTTCTCCAAGAGGTGTCACACCCTCTTATACCTGTCACCTTGCTCTATCCATTGGCAAACACGAGTACCTGCAGTTAGCACTGTCAACGCATCATGAGTTACAGCAGCCATTAATGTCACCAACACCAAAGAAGGTGCACCAACACCAGGGCCTCGTTTCATAAAACTCTGCCGTAACTTACACCTTTCCGTAATTCACACCCTTTCAAACTACGGAGCGCAAATAAATCCGTTTCACAAAGCCACAACTGGAATTGTTTACACCTCCGTAACTAAGCACATTTGCGTAGTTGCCGTGATTTATCAAGCGTCCTACAAATTACAATTTCATGTCAACACTTATTTTTTTACGAGAATTTATAAAACAATTATGTTGAATTTAAATCTTAAAAATTATGTATGAAAAAAACAAAATTGATATTGATGACCATCCTTTATTAAAACAATATATTAAAAACAGCAGAAAGCCAGCTAAGCAGAAGTGCCTAACTACGAAAGTGGCGCGGCGCGGCGAATAAACAAAATTCCGATAGTGGCCACAAAAAGCGGCTGGTACAGAAGATTTGCAGTTCCTTTTCCTCATTTTGGCTGTTCTTTCTTCCTCACCGGGCTCAACATTATAAAATATATTAAAATTAGCTTCGAATCTTCACATTAATTCAAAATCACGCAACATTTTTGTGCGTAGTTTACACCACTGATATCAAGAGCTTGATAAAATATTTGGCGTTAATTACGTCGTTTTATGAAACCCAAATGGCGTCAATTGGTCCGGAATCGAGCATTTGCCGTAAATGAAGCTCCGTACTTTCGATGGCGTGAATTACTCCGGTCTCCGGCTTTATGAAACCGAATTGGCATCAAATACGCCAAATCTGGCATAATTGACGGAACGCCGTAAGTAATTCCTTTTATGAAACGAGGCCCAGCATCCAGCACCAACGTCCAGCATTTAGCATCCAGCATCCAGCAACAGCAACGTAGAGTCAGCAACACGGCGAGTCAAGTAGTCAGTCGTGAATAGATTTCCAATAAGGCAAACGTGAATGTTTTCTTTTGCGCTGAGCAAGTGCTTCGAGAAGACGGTGTGCAGAAGTTGCAAAACGTGTAAGTACGCAGGCCTCGGATTCATCCTGTTTTGTTTTGTCAGGAAACTGACAGAGCTATACCTCGATAACACCAGATTGGCTTATGACATAACTTTCAACCTGTGTGGATATAAACATTGCATAAATACTTTATACAGTATAGCTACAAAGTGCAATTGCAGCGCGTTGACCACATGATAAAAGCTGTAGTTGTATTTAGCTTAGTCAGACAAAGGCCCCGAAATCTCAAGTAAAGAATATATAAGCTTTTAGAGTGCACCTGTCTGAAATAGCCACTTCTAGTTGCAATGGAGCTGCTAGTCAGCGAGCTTAAAATGCATGTCATGTTCTTTGTGTAAGTTCTCAAGACTTCACTGAACTGATAGAATCAAATCGTTTCTATTTCCAGAACGTATATCATGATATCACAGCGTCAGCCTCAGCGCGGAACCAGGAAGCGCTTCAGGCACCCCGCCGTCAAAACGGAGGCGTTTACGGCTTACACCGCGTCATCGTGCCCAACTGTCCGCTCCGTAAGACAGCCACCATGAGCCAACACAAATATTATGACGCCACGGCAGCGCTGTCATGACGTGTCCCACTTCCAGTTTGGGGCAGGTGCTACCCCATCGCCGGGCGCGCGGCTATGCCCCGGGGCGCTGCTCCGACCGGGCGCTGCGCACGTGGATCAAGCATGTTTGCGCGACCTTTGACCCCGCGGCGGGCACACCTGGCTGTCCCAAAGGCTGGAGGCGCCCGCCGAATGGTGATGTGATCGAGCCCGGACCGGCGTCAGACAGAGTGGCGGTCGGCTCCGGTGTCCGACCACGAGCGGAGAAATCCGATCACTTCCTGATGGGGTAAGTGATCTGATGCTATATTCAGCACAAAATGCATGTCAGCGTGATGCAATAGCGTTTGTTTCCGTATGGGAACCAGTAACCACGAAATCATCCGCTCTATCAAAACAGGCATGGTTTAAGCCATTCGATATAGTGACAGTATCCCTTTTCATTGACGCTAGCTCAATGCACCAACCGTACCTATATATCATCAATCGTACAATATCATAAACCAAGCTTTTATGGCTTATAGAATTAGGATTGTAACCAATAGGTACAGATATATTATTTGGGTAGCGACCAAAGATATGTCGCTGCCGCCAGCCATGTAGGTTTTCACTGATACTGAGCTTCAAGATAATGCTTCGACCGTGCACGAAACTCAACTATATGGAGCCAGACATTTTTACCCTGCATTTCCAATTAAACCCGTGCCGGCTCGTTTGATATAGATCCTTGTGTCAATCCGTCCAGAAAAACAATGGTCACGTAACCTGCCTGGGTCGATATTTGCGTCATGTCCATTTAGTCGAGTCATGAACAATGGCTGCTCGAATCAATTGCGTGCCCAGAGGGTGTGACGTAGGGGCACCAATCACCGCCCGGCTTAGTGGTCACGTGAGGTCCCGAGGCGACACGGCAGACGGATTGGAGCGATAGCCCCATCCCACTCGTGCAGGGTTGTGCCAGGGGACTACCCCTGTCCCAGAAAGTGTACCGCTCGGAAGAGGTGTAACACCAGCATAAAAAGAGGACCCTTGCGGATAGAGATGAAATGCGAATGCTTTAGCTTACCAAGTTGTGTTTATATAAGAATAATTTTTTTTTGCCACCAGTAGCGGCGGAACACCTTCAAATAAGGGGGGGGGGGCACTGCCGACTTTTGGTCCCATTTCTTTCCATGCAACGCCCATAGGGCTAATGTTAAAATGCCAAAATCAAAGGGGGCACGGTGCCCCGGTGCCCTCCCCGTTCCGCCGCCTATGCTTGCCACGTCTTTTATTTAACTTTTTATTTTGTATTATTATCTCTCTCTCTCTATATGTCTCTCTCTCTCCTCCCACTCTCTCTCTCTCGCTCTCTATGTCTCTCTCTCTCTCTCTCTCTCTCTCTCTCTCTCTCTCTCTCTCTCTCTCTCTCTCTCTCTCTCTCTCTCTCTTTCGGTGTATCGCCCGATAAAATCGACCGTTCCCCGCATAAGTATTATTCCCGCTCAGCAGTCTCGCTTACACTAATCCCCACGCTCACAGCCTCTCCGGACGTGCTATATACTGTGGCTTTGTGAGCTAGCCAAAGAGCCCAGCATTACTAGCAGCGGGACCAGAAGTCACGTCATGGCATTGAGCCGGGGACGGGTGATCTCGGCTGATGCGACTTTGTCAGAGAGGAGTGGTGATGTTTGATGATGAAGCAGGGGTCTACCTGACTGATGCAGAGCTCAGTGAGCCAAGTAAGCCTTGGTGGGAAAGATAACTTATAAAGTGATGCTTCCTATATTATAATGACATTTCATGCATGTTTCTTTACAGGTTGTGGCTGTCCTTCAGACTATGAGAAAGAAACAAAAGTGACCTGACTGCTTCAACCTGACACAGTCTGCATCTTCTGCCACCACTGCCACCTTGCTGGCGGTGGATATAGCGGCATCTGTGCTCTTCACATGTGAAAAGCTGCAGCTTTGGTGAGTTTGCCCTGGCTGCTTCTTCGTACCCCTTCACGCCGAGCCCAACTTATACGGCCTTGGAGCCCATTGGCTGATGGCACTCGTGACTACATTTGCTGTTAAATCAACATCTCCTTGCATAATGGTCGTATGACATTGTTACGGCACTTACCTTTCAAACCTCTTCATTACTTTTCTTGTTCACTCATGTGAAAAGAAAATTTACCTTTATAAGCACAGAAAATAGCAGTGACTTACCTTTACAATCATGCGAGATACACCAGTCAAGGAATCAGTGCAGCAAATCAAAATTGATTAGCGGACTTACATCATCAACTCAGCTCGACTAGCCGCTGAAAATTGTCCAGTGGTATAATCCTGGGCAACACTAGCGTCTTGCAACCGTATCGGCTTAGTGTCACAATATTTTCCCGTTATTTTTGTGTTTGATAACAGGAAAACTAAATGTCACGCCATCTTTCCTCAAACGTAAATTGTGGGGCACGTGCCGCCTGACCACTCAGTCAAAAAACCACACGGTTATCCGGCTTATCGGCCAAACCGCTGATTTCGTCGTGACAAAGGTATTGTCTTCAAGGACATCGGGCAATTAAATCGCCTATATGGTGGCTAAGACGCAGTAATATTGAGCCTCCAACGTTGGGCAGACAGGGTGTTGTGCATTATCATGATTTAGAGATCGTGCATTTACCATGGCTGGCACGAGCTACCCACTGGTGATAGCGACCAATCCAGCATCGCCCGGCATACGCTATAAGAAATAACAATTGATTACAGTTGGATAGTTTGTTGTGTCCCAATCACAGCACGATCATGTTGGGAAGGAGCTGCTCAAGTTATAATGTGCAGACCTGCAGCTTACATGCAAACATGTTTAGCACTTCCATGAAGTTTTTTTCTGAACCACTGTTCCAGGAAGTATCCGTGAATGTGCTCTTTTCAATTTTTCCGTACTTGCACAGAATCAATGTAGAAGGCTGCAAGTAGTCTTACGACATATACATATATGCCTTGATATAACAAAACACTGCCACCCCTTATAATGAGAAGCCGTCTATTACATTGATAATCACCGTTCACCTCTCTCCCTTTAATGGTATCCACATATCAGATGACCCTCAAAATCAATTTGTCCATCCTCCTAAAACTTATCAGCAATTAGTAAAAGATTGCCTGAAAAACGCGGCAAAGCTCCCACCAATGTTTTCATCTGTGTCCTATTTGCTGCATGCGATGTAAAATCGCTCAGTGTTAGCTACTGGCGCCGGTCGAGTCCTCACAATCTAGCACTTCATCTGAGTCGCGCTGCACGTTGTGCACACGCTGCACACACACACAGAAATATTGAGCGATGTCAAGTTCAATATACTCGTAAATAGTTCAAATAGCTTCAAAGTTTTGCTTCACTTAGTAAAATATCTTTAATTTAAGTATTTTCGTGATAAATAAGCAAGGTATCCGTTGCACAACGCCATAATAAGTAAGGGCATCAAGAATAAGTTTGTTTTTATACGACGTTTATCGGTTAACTAACAAACATCGGCAGTTTTATTACACCACACAAGCATCTTTACGCAAAACAGGATAATGTAACAGCATAACAGATGTTCAAATACCTAACTGATATGTTTCTATGCAAAGCAAGTGTATCCATACGCGAATGAGTGTTGTATCACACTGGTAATTGCGGTACACATCCAGAGCACCGTTCGTTTACGTCGACCCGTGTAAATTTAGCGAAATTTTGAGCTCACGCTGACGCATATTTACGTCTGGACAACGAGTTGCGTTGGAGAGGCCGAAAATAGTGGCGATTTCAGGACCGCAAGAATGGACCGTCACGGGAATGATTCTTTTTGAAACCGTGCACTTTTTTCTGCCGAAATTTAATAGTTACTACAAAATATTTTGTAATTACATTTCCACTAATAATGAATGCCATCAGCGTTAAGTTTTACTGCTATTGCATTTTGTCAAGAAGCATATAGTGCTGTTATATTGCAGTTTTTGCGCGTTTGTTACAAAATATGAAGCGAATAAGCGTCAGTGTAATTCATCATATAGCCTTGAATTCATCAGTGCCAGAAGTTAACTTGAGGGAGAGCTATGCTAATTGCTCTTGTCCATCCACTAAAATTTATAAAATATTTTGCTTTTTGTATTCCAAAAGGAGAGGGAACTATTTCATTTGTGCCTTCATGTCAGAATTGAAGGTGGATCATTAAATTTTCAACGCAGTTTACAAACAAGCATTTGGTCTTTCTCGTATATAAGCAGTTGCTAAGAAAAGGTTGATCAATCCTGAAGTTCAGTCATCGTACCTCAACTTGGCAGCAAGATCCCCCAAGGACAGAGGATATATTGTATACCTGTCCTGTTAATCAAAACATTTTTGTGCCTGCAAAGGCTTAAGTTATCTGTGGTGTGTTCGGAGTTAGGCTATATGGCCGTTTTTGTTGTATGTTTATGTGGAGATTGAATATAACTGTGACTCTGTGCTTGTTTGTATACTTACTACAGTCAAACAGGGAACCAGCACATTCACATAACATACCTACTCACATAGCACCTAACTCATGGCTGTGTCCTGCAGGATTTGTACTTGTTCATGTCTCAAGCATTAATAAAGCACTAAAGTAGCTTAGTTATCATTTCCCACATTTTTTCTGAGCATCTAACATGACATACAGCAGTGCAGAGCAGCTTCAGAGAATGCACATCACACTTTAAATGCACAGACTCACACCAGCCACCCAATGAGCCAGTTCCTCAGTTGACTGTTTCCCTGGATGCAGCTTGGCAAGGTGAGCTAACTGTTGGCAAGTTGAAGGTTAGCAGGTAATATTGAGTTATGGTGAGTACCTTGGTGAGTACCTACCTACAACTGGGTGCACTGCTACTGCTATGCAGGTCTTGGCTAGGTTGCAAATATGTTTGATGATTGATGTTAGGTCAGCTGTTAGGCTAGTCAGGTATGCCCACTGCTCAGGTCACATTTTTATGGACACTTGGCAAATTAAAACCTAATCTAAGCTAACCCAACTAAACCTACACAACTACTGACTATAGGAACCAAGCACCTACCTACTTGTGCTTACATCTCATAATACCATGTCAAAGTAAAGTTCCTTGGTGGAAGATTACCCTCAGTACTTTTTATCCCAGCCTTGTGAAGACAACTAATACTTCTAAGTTCTGAGTCACTTCTGGCTATCCACAGAAAGAAGCACTGAGAGCTTTGCCATTGTATATTGGACCAACAGTCACTATCACAAATGACTATGAACACACACGATCACATCGTTGCATGGATTGTCACATTGACAATTTTACTAAAATCCTTTTTTCAAAAAAAATACAGTAATGATTAACATCAAAATCAACATAACATGGATTTAGTGATCCAAGCTTTCTCCTCCAGTAGCAATGGAATGATCGCATTTTTCATTTGCCAGACACTGAGTACCTGATGCACATTACCATCAGCATAGCATTTAAGCATAGTAAAGCTGCCCGAGTCCATTCATTCTAGATTTTTCACTTGATAGTAAGCACTAATTTATCTTGCTGTTGTAAGTTATCATTAAATATTCATACCAATACATCAATATGTGCCGATCAGTCAACATTTTCTAGCATGATACTGCTCAGCGTGCTCTTCAGTATTGATCCAAGATCTCCTGCAATATTATAGCTTGTTTTCGGCCAATAAGCTCTTTTGATTTTCCTTTTCTTGCTGATATATGAGCCCGATCAACTTGCGTTTATCAACCAAAAATTTCATAACTTCAAGTTGAAGTTCAACTTGATATTGATATTGCTCAGGACTTCTGTCAGCCTCCTGGATACATGGCATTGTTTTCAGTCAACATGTTACTTAAATATGATATAAGTCAATCTTAAGGGATTCAAAACATCCAACAAAACAACGTACAAGAGTACGGAAACCACTAGATAAACTTGAAAAGGGCCTTGGAACAGAGCCAAGTGGTGCTCCATTTGTTTGTTTACAATGATTGTAGTGGTGATGTATTTTTAGGACTCTGACGGTCAGCTTATAAAAAATGAAACGTTTTTACAAAAGTTGTAGGGCAAGTAATATTTATCTGAAAGAACTAAAATTATCAAAAACCAAACACTATGAAATACATGAATCAGAGCGAAAAATTAACCCAATAATCCAGCCTAATCTTCGGCTCCTAAAACTGCGACAAAATCAGCACTTTTCCCCGCAACTCGTTGTCCAGACGTAAATATGCCACGCTGACGGCGGCGGCGCCATTTTCGCAATCTGTCAGTTGTGCGCCGGGGACCGCGGGGGCCGGCGGAGGAGTGTTGTGGCTGCAGTGCGCAAAGTGGGTTTGCCCATTCTTGTGCGATCAGTGAGATAAAACAGTGCTGTGGTGCTTATCTAGTTGGATAATAAGCTGAGTAATGAGTGAATAAGTGAAATACTGCATTGTGGTCATCGTCTGATAACTGCAATCAAGACCGAATCTGAAATCTGAAGCGGAGCGACATTAGAGGAGCTGCTGGAAATTATCCAGCTTTGTCGGAGTGCTAAGGTGGGCTTGTAATTTTTCAACTGAGCTGCTGTCGTGTTATGAAAATAATGGATGCACTTTCATGCTTTTCTTGGGTTGATTAGGTATAGTTAGTTATAGGTACTAATATTTTGCCAGATAGGCAATAGAGAGCCGATGGCTAATTAAATGATTGATTATTCTGGCACAGTGAAGTAGTGCGTACAGATGACATATTTTTTCATTTATTAATTACGGGCAGTTGACGGGAGACGGGCGGTGGCTGCGGCCTGTAGCGGCGCCCCATGCATTGTGAAATATCAGCTTATGTGTATGATAAGGCTGTGCTTTTGCGCTAATCTAACTTTTATTTCCGTCAGATGTGATGTCGATTCTTATAAATAAACGACAAACAAACAAATAAACGCCTGTTTGCAGCATGGGGCAGGCATTGAGCATCACGATGTTTCGTTCCATTTAGCTAGGCTCGCGGCTGGCGACAACGTCCCGCCGCGTGTCGCCTGCGTTACAAATTTTGCAGGCCCGACATTAGCTTTACCAGAAAAAATTGTTATAACAACCGTCATATTTGTGTAAAATTACCGCCATGAATTTGTGTACGATTACCACGCGAGTGTTCCTTTTGGTACTTTTTACCAAAAACACATATTTGTGCGTAAATGTAACGCGAGATTCGCGGTAAAGTTACACTGAAAGCGGTTCTCCTACACAATAGTGAAACACTCCGAAGCTAGGAAAACACACATATAAGTGTTCTTTTACCTAGAAAACAGAGTAATTTTACACCAAAAAAATGTTCCTTTTGGTACTTTCAATTACACCGTTTTTCCGCTCAATATTTCTGTGTGTGCAGTTTTATAATCCCCTCCAGGCCAACCTGTGACGATTTTCCTGTTCAGCGCTCCCCATCCTCTCAGTGTGGTCTGAGTCATGGGATGTAGTAGAGGGGGGAGTAGGGGGGGGGGTTAGGGGTGAGCGAGAGTGGAGGCGGCGGGACACCGCGCACCGCTAGTTGAACTGAGCGCTCTCGTCATGATGCAGTGATATGCCTACATTGGGCGTAGTTTGGTGTGGTGCCGCAGCGTTGTGTAACCGGCTGTCATCCCAGCCAGTGGTGATGTCACAATGTCGCGTGGCCTTGACCAGGACTGGTGACCTCTGCTCCTGGCGAGCGCCACCACACCGTGATAGCTCAACAAACCGGATTTGGAACGAAATGATAGTCTGTCCTCCATAAAAAGAATTGCGCAGACTCCGATCGAGTGGTAATGCTCATCGCACAAGTACTTTGCTAATTGAGTGGCTTTGTGCAGCTAAAAAATAAAGTCAATACGGTCCTGAGCTTAAATTGGCGACGCAGCTCTACTATACCCAGAAGCTTTTGTCTTTATTGGGGTCAAAGTGTGCGTGATTCAGATTCAGTTGAGTGCTGTTGTCAAGAATCACTCGAATTGTGTTTTTAGATCAAACAGATTGCGTAGTACGTTGTTGTCGTACTATGAATCCAAAAGTAGATTAACTTTATGTAGCTTTTGTGATCAAATGTCCCTGATGATCACCTAAGGATCATCTCACGTGATCACTGATGGATCAATTCACCGGAGTGGTGCAGAAGTCAGCTCAGTTGATCGGTTGGTCCCAAAGTGCAAGGATCAGTCATCAGAAACCGAAATCGTAAGGTCCATTAGACAAGAACCAGTCAAATATTAGAACAGAATCGCTTGATTAGATAAAGAATAAAGACCGGTTGAGGCCACGATCAGTCAAACTATGATGTTACAGTCAATCAAACATATCATGATTGTAGACCAGAATCAATCTAGTCATAGACTAAGATCAGTCAAACCATAGACCGGGGTCAGCTGGACCCTAGTCTAAAATCAGCCGGACGCAGACCAGGATACGATCCCTGATATTCAACCACGATATCAATCACACGAGCTGTCAGCCATCACCCGATCTCCGGGCATGATAGGGCACACGCGGGCTTCATTAAATTCACGACTGAGACTGGATACAGAAATCTGCTGCACAAACTCCGGCTCACGTCCAGCGGAAACGTGCACGACTGCAAAACTTGTCGTCTGCGGATGTGGCGCAGACACGACAAATGTTACGCAATGACGCTACAAGCGAGAGCGACTGCTATGGTCGGGCACTGCAAGGAAATTGACCTGTCTGGGACCGTGTTTACGGTGAAGGAGGGACACAGCTAGTGACAAGGTCCAGTCGCCCGTCAAGTGTTGCTATTTGAGTAAGCTGTGTGCTGCGACATGACTTGTCACCGTGTTTATGTGCGTTGCAAATATGCATTTCTGTTTGAAAAAAAATGCATATGTGCATTTCTTTTGGTCTGAAGTGGTCTGAAGGACCATGTAAGATGTTTTTAAGTATAACGAATTATTGTTGTCAATAAGTCGCTGATACATGTGTCATGCACCATAGTGCAATGCTCAAATAGTTACAAATTACGAATTGCGCTTCATAGCATCAGACCCTTTTCAGTGATTCGTTAAAGTTATTAGGTTTAAAGTAAGCTGCGGTCGTAACGGGAATTAAGGATTCATCAGCGTTACGGCGCCCATTTGGCCGCCGCGCCGGCCGGTCGGCGCCACCAATGCAGCCGTCTCGCCCACCACCACCGCCGCTGCCGTCTCCGCCGCCGCGCCGGCGCCTGACCGATTATCTCAGCCCTCTCAGGCTTCGTCGTCCGTCTCTGGCGCCCGTCTCCGGCGCCCGAACACCAGCCATTATCCGGTAAGCTGCACGCTGCGGGGAGCATGCAACCGTGATTAGCCGGCGCGGACCGACCGACGGGCTACCACAGTTGAGCGCCGAGAGGGCCCGGCTCGGTACTGCCGGTAGCGACGCTGGGATGGGGATGATCCGGATCTTGTTTCAACGGGAAGCGACAGTTGGTGCAAGGGTCATGCACATGCGTCCCTCCCACTCCCAATTTAACTTTAAGTGGTTTGAAAGTTGGGGCACTAATCTGCAATAATGGCCTTTCGATTCAACGCCAAGTCTTGTAACACTCTCAGTCCCAACTCTCTGTCATGATCCCAGTCCCAATCCCTACCCTAGTCCATATCCCAAAACCAATCCCACTCTAATTCCCAGTCCCTGTTCCAGTATCTGTCCCATTTTTCAGTCCTAACTCCTGTCCCAGTCCCAGTTCGCCCCAGTCTCAATCCCAGATCTAACTTCAGAAACTGATTATCCATCCAGTCCCTTTTGTTCCCTGTGCGGCCACAGGTCCCAGCTGTATAGGTAGGTACTAAAAGTCTCAATTAGCACTGTCCCCGTTCTGATATAGAGACCATACGTAAAAATACTGGCGATATCGCTGTCTAAATTAATTGCGCAATTCGTAGATCATTGTTCCGTTCTTCCCAGAAGTCGAGTGTAGAGCTTCGATGAGGCCCCACAGCTCTCGAGATGACATGGCGAATGCATTTATATTGGAAATGCTTATTTTTTGCATGGCTAAATGGGCTCTTCTCATGCTCTAATATGTACACTTTTTTCAATGTTACCACATCCTATCTCGGTCCCTCTTACATCCTCTGCTTTTCTTTCCCCCCGCTCTCTCTCTCTCTCTCTCTCTCTCTCTCTCTCGCTCTCGCTCTCTCGCTCTCTCTCTCTCTCTCTCTCTCTCTCTCTCTCTCTCTCTCTCTCTATCTCGTCCCTTCCCCTCCCCTCGTTCTCTTTTCTTCTCACACTTCCCTGCTGCCGCTCCGCGCCCATTATGCCAGCACGCGTCTCTCTTTCTCGTCAGGGCGCGGCGCTGTCGGCCGCTCAGCTTGAGCAGGTGTTTGGATTTTAATTGCTTTCGTCTGCACCGAAGCGTGGTCTCCCACCATCCTTACATCTCTCCACGTTATGATTATACGGCAATAAGCCGCGATAAAATACGGAACCGGTGCCGGCAGAGCTGCCGAAAAACCGACTCGGGTCGGCGTAAAAACGGCGCAGCACAATTATAAAAACGGTCCGATGCAAACATTACCCGGCTACCTGGCGTTAGCGGCCGGTCCGGCGGCGGTGTGCCGGCTCCTGGCGGGTCAGGGCGGAGCGTGAGACTGCCCGCAGGCTGCTGGCCGGCGCCGTAATTTATTGCCACTTTGTACGCCCCAGTCTGGTGCAGTAACGGACCGGCGCGGCCGGGCGATCAGGGCCGGTTTTTGCCGCCGGTGATCTGATTCGAGGTGGGATGATGGCGGTGGGCTGCCGGTGATCAGTAGTCGGTCACTGAGCTGCATCGGTGACATATGACACCGCTTGGTGACGGCACTGGGCGGTGACGCCCTCGCGGCCATCCCCCACACAAAAACTGGGAGCGGGCAGAACAGCCGGCTCCAGTTTCTTCGGCAGAAATCAATGTGCCACGCTCGCGCGGTTTTTTGCGCGCGCCCGGCGGCAGGTGCGGGGTCAAAGGGCGCGCTGCGGGAGGAGGAAGTAGCGTGCAGGGTCACAGGGGTCACAGAGGTCGTCAGGGGTCGCCGCGGGTCACTGGGGCCAGACAGGCGCGGATTCTATTGCCAACGGTCGCCGAGATGATATGTCGGTGGCGATACAAACAAGTGTGGCTGTGTGGTGCGCCGGCGTAAACTTTGGTTCGTTGCCTCGTCCCCTATCACGATGCAACCATATGTATATAAGATCTCTATGGATGCAACACGCTCTTGTGATTCATTCTTTTACTTGGGGACCTTTACATAGATCGAACTAATAAAATTTTAGGATCACCCACCAGGCTGATATTCTCCATTTCTGATTAACGTGAATCTCAGTCACCGATTTGTGATGAACACTGAACAGTCCCAGACACCACAGCTATTGACAGCCCGACAGGCAATATGAACGTACCGTGGCTTTGCTGCCGTCAAACACATGCTCTACAGGCATCCTAGAGCGAGCCCATTTCCGCAAAGCTGCCGATCATGTTCCTCCATTTTCTGAGCAGGCTGGAGGCGCTCGGAGACGAAAAACAACCATCGAGTTCGGGTCTGTGCCGACGCAGCTGGCGCACAATTACGAATTACCAGTTAATGAGCGGAGCATTACCCGTCGCAGGCAACAAATTAGCCTGACCTCTGACACGGCGCCGAAATTGCCTCCGTCGCCGCCGAGAGGCTATGATTAATGACGTCAGCTAGACAACAGGTGAATTAGGTGGGGCGACGACGGCTGAAGACACGACCAGGTCATTCGGGCGTGTGCCTCGACCGACCGCTGCTACTCGCTCTCAGCTTCCGTGCTGGCTTGGCCTCTTTTTTTTCGACCGCGGCCGCACGGTGCCGTGTAGCGTGTGCCCTGTGGTGGGCGTCGCCTATTTGATCTGCCCGCTCCTAATCCCACTGGTGCAGATTTTTACATCTGCCGACCGCCAGACCACAGCTGGGGGCCGATTTGGGTCCCTCTCCCGCCATAGCCATCAATTTGAGGACCAGATTGCTGCGGGCCACACTCGCCCCACGAATTGGGGGTCGCATCTGACCACAAACCATGGCCCGTTTGCGGCCAGCTGCACGTGCCTCCCATCAGCGGTCATGACGCGTGACGCCAAGTGACGTGCGTGATGCGAGTGACGCCAGTGACGGCTCTGACGTAATGCCGGGCTATGGGCGGTAATGGTTATCGATGGTGAACCACAAATCACACCCGCCGGTTGCTGAGCACTGCCAAAAACCAGGTCACTCTAACCACAAAATGACCAGTGACCGCCGCGCCCCAGGTCAGGGCCAGGGTCGTGAACTTGTGCACGTGAATGGGGTTAAGCCGGACACACGGACACGGACACACGGACACGGACACACGGACACGGACACACGGACACGGACACACGGACACGGACACACGGACACGGACACAAACACACGGGCACGGACACACGGACACGGACACATGGACACGGACACACGGACACGGACACACGGGCACGGATACACGGACACGGACATACGGACACGGACACACGGACACGGACACACGGACACGGACGCACGGACACGGACACATAGGGGTGACTGTTGTTGCCGACAAACTGCACTAGGTAGTTGGTGTTGCGTCTCATTTCGGCTCTGATCGTAGCTGCCGGGCCGGGCCGATTCGTGATCCCGGCCAACGCCGCTCCGCGCCGCCGCCGCCCCATCCCCCTGCCACGCCGCCGGCAGATGGGCCGTCCGCGAGAGACTTTATGGCAGTGATCGGGTGACGGGACGCTCCTCTCGCCCTGCGACCGTGTCCTACAGCTACAGTTGTATGAAAGGATGCGCTGTTACCGGAGGGACTGACTCGGGGGGAGGGGGTGGGCTGGCGTGGCGTCGCACGTGGAACTGTGTCCCCGGCGGGTCGGAGCCGTTAGGCCGACATGTGCCGACCGCGTGGTAGGGTTACCAGGACGCTGTGTAGTGTGTAGCTTCTTTGTTATTTCATCACTTCCGTCGCCATCTGTGTCCTCCCGACCCAGTACATAAACGGGGCGGGAGCAACCCTCGCTCTCACTTCTTTACCTTTCGGCGCCGAGAGAGCACTGCCTCGCTCTCTCTGGCCAACTCTTCTTGTCAGTGATACTGTGTTGTCATTAGAGGTGTCAATCGGAACCGAAAATTTTGGAATTCCGAAAATTTCCGAATTCCGATTCGGAAATCGGACGGACAAGTGACAAACACTTCGGACATATTCGGAAAACTAGTTGAAAATAACAAATTTCTTAAATAAGGTAAAGTTTAAACTTATTTCCATTATCAAAATGCAAATTGCAAAACATGTCATCAAAATTGGCAGGGGATATGTAGTTCATACATCATTAATAATTATAGTGCAAGATGAACATAAACATAATTGCATGTAGCAGGTAGTTCTGAGTCAAATATATACCTTACCTACCTATACTTTGCCAACTTTTAACTCTAAATTTGAAAATGTGTTTACGAATGGCAATAGCCAATAGGTGACATTGTTGTCAGTAAGCCGATCATAAGATAACACAGTTATTAATATGATGTACAATCATTGACCTGTGGGAAGCACTAGACACCAAAGCAGTAAAGAAGGAAATCCAAAAATAGATTTGCCTCACTTGAAAGTTAACAGAAGAGGCTGAAGAAAATTGCAAATATCAAGGTGTGCCAAGTAGCACAAGAGTCTTACCTAGGACCTCCTATCATAAAATCATCCCCTTCCACCCCTTCCCCCCCAAAAATATCCGTGCCGAAATATCGAATACAATAAATGCTACTTAATGCCGATATCCTATCCAAATAAACTGATTACCAAAAGATGATGAAATGCGGCGAAAGCGTCATAAATGTCACCTAAGGAAAGATGGCCCCCGGATGAGAATCAGAGGAGACACAAAATGACGTCTAAAATAATAAATACAGTCAGTTTGCTTAACAATTGAATAATTTTCGAAAAAAAATTACGATATTTTTCAATGCATATTGAATTTATATTAAACAACTAATGGTTAATGCACTTCAAAAGGACAAATTATCTGATAATGACGTCATATTATTGATTTACTTTCACATCATCGACTCAAAGCCGGATACCATGTTCCATTCTACCGAGAATGGTAGCATGAAATGTGTTTTCCTTTTTACCGAGGATTACAAATTTTTGCTCGTGAATTTCAGTGAATTTGTGTTAAATCATAGAAAGTATTTTCGTTTTTGTGATTGCTTATTTTGTTTCGATATTCAGAGATGTGTGGCTCACTGAAGAGCACGTTTCTTCCAGATGTACCTACCTATCTCACATGTTTCTTCTTACATGAACTTGAACTATTTTGCTTTTGCAAAAAGTGTTCTTCTTTACATGTCAGCCAGTGTGATATAAGATGAAGATATGCATTATTGTAAGTGACTAGCTTCATGCATTATTGCTGTATTAATTCATCATCAAGTGGCTTAGTGTCAAAAAAGGGATG
Source organism: Amphibalanus amphitrite (assembly GCF_019059575.1). Taxonomy (NCBI): domain Eukaryota; kingdom Metazoa; phylum Arthropoda; class Thecostraca; order Balanomorpha; family Balanidae; genus Amphibalanus; species Amphibalanus amphitrite. The sequence goes on from NW_024881633.1 coordinate 854,566, forward strand.
CGGCAAGAAGTCAATATTTGAGAACACAAGTTTGAGGGATAAGGCAATGTTTTGCATTATTCCTGCCTACTCAGCTTCAGTTGTAGGCTGTAGCGCATTTTAAAGAAGAATAGGCTTGTCTCAATATGCTGTGTTTGTGTTGTATATCAGATTAGGCCTTTTGCCCAAATGCCCATTCCCTACTGCATATGATATTGCTTCAGCATTTTTAGTTGCCAATATTTTGCACTCAAAACCAGATGGCAGATATCTGTTATTTAGTTATCATGTGGTACATAATAACATATACCTAATATAGGTCAATTCCCCCATCCTCTCTTTCCATATCCAGCTTTCGGACAGTTTTCGGACAAATCCATGCCTTGGACATTTTTCGGACAAAAGCGAGCTAGGATTTTGGACATTGGACGGACATCGGACAATAATTTTCTGAAATTGACACCTCTAGTTGTCATCGCCTATTCGCCATCTGCAATACTCACCAGTTCGGAAGAATCTTGTGTTTGTGAATGGTGAAGAGTGGAGTGCAGCGGCGGATAAGAGCACGGGGAGAGTGGCACACAGTCAGTTCGCACAGTCTTCTATTTCACGGTGACCGGGTCTACTTATAATTCCTATCTGATTCCTTATTTTCCTAATACCTCTTGCTCTCTGAAAAGAGGGTTCCTTTGTCTCTCTGTAAAGAGAGCTCTATATTTAGGTCTTAACATGCTCTCTGTAAAGAGGGTTCCTTTGTCTCTCTGAAAAGAGGGCTCTGCATACCCTTTTAGGTCTTAACATGCTCTCTGTAAAGAGGGTTCCTTTGTCGCTCTGAAAAGAGTGCTCTTAAACCTTGATCCAAAATTATATCCATTCATATAGCATCCACTTCTTAGATTATATATTCCCGACCGGGGCTGGGAAAATGCGTTTTATTCACCGAGGTTTTTGTGCGGAGGACCGAGTGCCGGTAGGCACGAGGTCCGTAGCAAAAAACCGAGGTGAATAAAACTGCATTTTCACTGCCCAAGGTTGGGAAGAGATTTACCACATGCCGTACCGGCGCAACAGTTAATATCATATTCATTTGATATTTTACACTTTATTCTTAATATTGTGTTAATATTATATTAGTACTATATGTTCATATTTATAGTCACCGTGGTGTTTTTCATTATTGAGCTGCATTGAGTATGAAAGATGAAATTCCTACTTCCCCCTTAGGGTTTGAAAAAGCTGTTTGAAAAAGAAACCCTATTTAGGGTTTGAAAAAGCTGAGGATGAAGATGATGAAGCGCCAGAAGTTAGAATAAAGATATGGAGTCCAGCAGGAGTGAGGAAACCGTGAGGAAAACTGAAAATTGGGTGAAACGCTGAATCAAACGCGTCTTAGATCCCAGCTGGAAGAATATCAAATGTTTCATTGTGGCACGTTAAGATGCTTCACGCATTTAAATTGTTCGTTTTTTTGCGTGCATTATGTAGAAATAAATAATAATGATTATTCCGACCATGTTCTGCAGCAATAAATACACTGGCATTGGAACGATAGCCTTGTTTAGTTGAATTACGTTGACAGCAAAAGTATGTAAACACGCAGTCACTTACTTTTGCTGTTGCTGTTAGTGAACACACAATCCGTAAATATCTTCTTTGAAATTGGTTCTTCCACTCAGAATATTCAGTAAAATTTTGTCTGGGAAAATCAAAAAGCCCTAGGGCCGAATCGTTTCCCAAATACCTTCAACATTAGCCGAGGCGGGCCGAAGCCATTTCCCAAATGCACGTGCTAATGTTAAAGGGATATCTCGGCATGTGGTAATATAAATTCCCAATTTCGCCTCATTACCATATCAACCCATATCCTGTCAGGCCCCGGTCGCCACACCAAATGATGCGAGACGTCAACACACACACAGTTATACAGTCCACTGAGTCAAGTTGAAGAACGTCTGCAACAACTGTTGTCTTAGGCAATTCTCAGAGTTCTTTTACCTTTTCAACGGCAGACAGGAGGACTCCTAGCCAGGAAGTCAGCCAGGTGTTGGTATGTCTGGTGTTATCCCGCAGCCGTTGACTCAAGTGTAATACTACTTTGATTGGCCCAGCTTGCAGCTGTCTAAAGCAGCAGAAAAAGTGCGATCGGACCATATGCAAATTTCTTTCATCAAAGAGCGGCATTGATCTTGAATTGCCGCCGGCGGCCGCAGGGGTCACCAAAGGTCACCAGGTGTCACGGAGGGTCGCCAGAGGTCAGAGGGTGTCGCCAGAGGGCACGGCAGGTCACCGTTCGGCCGGCAGGTGCCACTGCCGCCAGGTGTGCGCGACTCGGGGACAGAGCATCATCGGGGCAGCGTGACGAATGGATAGTGAGCGACACACAATGGAACGTGGCCATTTTCCGGCGGTTGGCTGCGGCCGAATCTGGTCTGATGGATAATGATGACCAGATGAGTGGCGACCGTAAAACAGCGGCCAATTGGCCGGCCCTTTTACGGCCTTTGTTTTACGCCTTATTGCGCTCTGTGCCACAATGCTGTGATTATTACGAGTCCCATCGTTAGAGAGTGCCTATTGTTGCAAAGAGCCGGGAAGTGATGCTATTTATTGCTAGCAGGGAGTTTGCAACGCAACAGATGTGAACAGAAATACGGAATATTTAAAGATAGATTTTGCTGAGATTTGAGGTTTGACCAGACCGAGTTTTTTTTTTACTAGACATAAACTACTTTGCAGGATTATTTTGACGTTTGTCATTACTTTTAAACGTACTTTTCAATGCATGAATGTTACATTGTTCTGCACCTGAAAGCCTGGAAGCTTGGCAGTTGGCACTGAGTGCGGTGAAGGTTACCATGCTAATGGCAACCAGTCATGCCTTTGTTTAACATCACACACATGTTCGGCCGCTGTTTCATGTTTGACCAAATGTTCCGTGCCAGGCGCCGCCGTGCGTCAGTCGTCACCGGAATATGACAGCTTCTATCCCCTCGCTAACCGTAACCACCCCACACTGCCAGGCAGTCGCCAACGCTGACTTAGAAAACCGACAATCCTTTCCAGTGTTCACCTAATCACTTCGCATTTTATCTCTGAGTCATCATGCCGCCGCCGCCACTGCCAGTCGCTGCTCGCCGCTCGTCGCTCGCCGCCGCCCGCCGCCGCCCGCCGGTTCCCTTTGATGTTGCCGCTCCACACGTGGCCAGGCTCGCTCTGTTACCCCTGTGCCCCCTGACCCCCCCCCCCCCACGCCGCTTCGGTCGGATTGGCATGGTGGGTGGAATGTGACCCTTATCTAGGGTAAGGGAGCCGACAGCCGCCGGCCAGGTATGCCCTGAGGTGGTTGAATGCCCGGAACGGGTGCGTCCGATTCAGGAGCGACCAGCGTGACATGCTGTGACCTGTTGCCGCCTCAGATCGCGGAACCGGTCTCAGACGAAATCTGTCTGGCCGGAAGAGGTGCGGTCGACTCGGTCGACTGGAAGATAGCGCCAGTGTTTTGCGTGGGAGTCGCCAAAGCGCCGCCGCAGCCGCCGCCGCCGCCGCCGCCGCCGACGCAGTCGCCGCAGTCGCTGTCTGCGGACTCGGGAAATGAGTGGGTTTCCCCTCATCTCACCCACGACTTCTTGCGACGCTGCTGGCCACCTTTCGTGAAATGGTGGGCGCTCTGTTCACCAAGAATACCTACTGGTCGAGCCGAGATACGAAAATTAGCGCCGAACCACTTATGCGTAATTGGACACAGCGCTCATGTTTTCATTATTTTATTTGCGCCTGAAGTGCCTTGAGAGTTGTTGGCATTAGACAAAAGATAAGTGCCCGTTTGCATGGCGTCACAATAAGAAAACAAATATTGGTCATCGCTGACTAAGAGGATTATATTACTAGATAACTGATAAAAGATATCTAGATAATTGTGTCACTTTACGTTATCACAGAGGGTCAAGAGCTTCCTGCAACAGCGTACATTCGCGGCACAACACAAGTGAGTAATGCACTAATACAACTCAAGTCGACAACTGACCAGCCAGGGACCCTATCATCTGAAATATCTAGACGATCTCGGCGCTGCAGCGACAGTCGGCGACCAGTCTAACTGGCTGATACCGCAGCAACACGCTCGTACCCAACAACTGATTAACTGTACTGCGCTAACCTGATAGACACGGTAACAACACCCGATCACGGCACAGCACTACCACTGCTGCGGTAAACCCCTCAAACAGGAAAAGTTGGCCAGTCGCCGGCTACGACACTTATCGTCACATTTGTCTAATAACTACAATCGTCTTCCTCGGGCCATCATAACACTCATTAGGCTGGTGTGTGTATCATTACAAACAATCCCAGTCGCTTTTCATTGTCGTCGGGCGGTTGATTACCGTCACCTTTCCAATCTCAGCGTACGGCGGTCGTAGCGGTCCCTCCCACTTACTACAGTAGGCTGTCGTCCCCATCAGTGAGGTGTATTATCCCCGCTCTAATGACGCCGACCGGCTGACAGGCTGGCTCGACCGCCTCGGGCGACAAGGTGACCGATGACGTGCGTCCCAAAATGGCGCCCGGCGCCAGCGAACGATGACGCGAGAGACAGCGAGACGGCGGGCGCCTCAGGGGCTGGTGGACGGTGGTGTGGTGCGAAAGGCTGGGCGGGGTGGGACGGGGTACGGTGGACTGTGGAGAGCGAGAGTTAGGGGAGAGTGCTCGGAGAGAGAGGGGGAGAGAGAAATTTGCAGTTCGGGACGTAGTTATTTTTTGCTGCATTGCTGCAAGTAATAAAGGTCCAAAAGCTCCTAATGGCAGCGTGGGTGATTTTAGAGACGTTCCGAAATTGTCTTACTGTTGAGATGCCAAAGTATGCCAAACACACATGCTGCTAGTTTTTTTTTCTTCACATAACGCAACGAAAATACGCAGTAAATAGATCTTCCACCTGACTTAGTGGTTCTGCAATAACTAGTGCACCTGCAACTGTTACACAAGACCACACGATGCATCGCATATTCTGAGCTACAACAGCCAGAGGACATCATTACAATCCTGCAGTTGTATTTGCAGATGTTCTCAGTCGGATGACATTCGTTAATGAGCGCAAAATTCGGAGCTCTTCTCTGTCATCCCTGCAGCGAGCCGTGACTGGAAATCAGCTGCGCTGCGCCCACCGTCACGGGAGCAATCTGTGACACAATGGCCAGCGCCCGTAACTCAATAACCACCGTCGTTCGGTGTTTTCACGTACCAATGATCAATTTATTTCGCATCTGAGCCGACAAAGGCCGGCTAACGGCGTTAGCGGAAGCTGTCGCGCTGCCAAACTGGATTACGAAGCACCTGCTGGGTGACAGTGACTGCCGGGATGATGATTTGCCCGAGTCGGCTTTGATGATGTTTGGAGCGCGAAAACAAACAAGCCAGAAACAACAGCTCAGGGAGGGAACCGTTACCTACGTAGGTAATTGTTTTCACTCATCTGATGATCATTGCCGTTGTTTTATGTCTCATTTTTTCTTAAATTAGTGTCGAGAAAGTTTGAGGTGCTAGTTTGAAGTCTGGCAACCTGAGGTTGAAACAATGGATATTTCTGAAAAAAAGTTCATTTAGCATTGACCATCATGCAATATGGCCAGTATGTGCTGCGACAGTTTTCAAGCACAGTGACTTACTTGATGTTGACAGTCCATGATCAGCTTCATAGCTTCTTTGTACAATTATACTGAAGGTCGCAATATTTTGTGACAGGAAATGCTGCGATGCGACCGATTATCCAAGTGCGTCATGGGCACTCATTAATCAATGTTTGCGGTTTTTGCAGCTGATGTTTTTAAGCTCATATTTTGCTCCGAATCCGTTTAGCTTTTGTGCTGTGCACGAGCTCACTCCACCCCTCTGCAGCGAGGCTAATCCTTTCGACAACTGTCCTTCGGCTTTTTTTCTGCTGCTGCAAGCCCGGCCCGGGCTCAGTGGGTCTGGCTGCGTCCGTCACCTAGCAACGCCCAGCCGTCACCTAGCAACCGAGCGCGACCGGTGCCTCGCGCCGAGCGGCGGCAGTTCAGAACGGAAATGCCAAAGCGGCGCCAGACGGACCGAAGGGAGGAGGTCGACCTCCGGGACCGCCGGCCAGTCGCCTCACTATCAACTGCGCAGTTTCCCCGACAGGGCCCGGCGACAGCCCATCGCCCGCGGCATAGGTCCTAGAAAAAGAGGCTGAATATAAAACGAACCGAAGCGTGTCGCGGCCGCGGGAAGAAAGTGTGATCGAATGTAGCTGTTCACTTCTCATTCTACAATATGTGCATCCTTGACCGGAGAGGATGAACACTAGAAATGTTTACCATGGATCGTGGATTTGACTAAATGCATGGCTTTGAGACTGAGGCCCGTTGTCTCCCATCAAATTGGACATGGGTATAGCAGTCGGTGGTTCGTGCCAGGACATATTGAGTGAAGTTCGTGCTATCCAGGGTCATTCAAGCATGCCAATCAACGCTGCTGGCGTCAATGGCGTTTCATACGCGTGGTCTCATGCCTAATGCCTATCGCATCATTCACTTCACCCCTGTCTGTGGATCTCACGCGCTGTATGGCTCCCCAGTCCATACCACATGTGAGTGAGACCCATCTGGATATGAAATGTCAGGGTGGAGGTATCGCGCACATGGCACTGAGGACGGTGCAGTAGGTCGAGTTATGACCCATCACGTAGGTACATATGCACTATGCAGGCACTGCTTGGCTGGCCGTGGCGTGGTGGGCGGCGGGCGCGGCAGTCTGCACCCTCCTCCCCCCCCCCCGGTCACCAGTGGCACTGGCGACCTGCAGTCTGCCGCGTTCGGACCGCATTCCTGCACATGACACCTCGATAGCGTTATTGGAATGACACCCATTAATGGAATGGAATGTGGTCACGTCACTCAACTGGTGATATTGCTTACGTCATACGTGGGAGAAGATCTGCCGGGGGAGCTGAGGAAGCTGATATGGACAGAGCTCAATCATGCTGCCAACATTCACATGAAGGAAAGGAAATATGCGCCTCCCTCGATAACTAAACTGCAACTGGATTGAAAGTGGCTAGGGTCTTATCGAGTCGTCAGCCTGGAAGGGGCCACTCAGGAAGCACACTATACTAAATAACGCTACGTATAACGCTGCCATTGTAGTTAAAATACAAAGCGGGGGGCATGGCGAACCGACAGGGCTCACTATTTTGGTGCTTGATAGCCGTTTTCATGACTGAAAGCTAGCACACTTTTCACATTTCTGGTCAAATTAGGCTCATACTCGTAGTTGATTTTAAGTAGTTTCAACTTAACTCCGGTTGCACTATAGTTGCTTATAGGTATACCTTTTTATCAAATCATCAGACATCATTTTCCAATAGAATATTTAGATATAACCATGATATGAATAGAGTATTTGTTTTAAAAGAGGTTTGGTTAGATTTAGTCAAGCTTGGTGCATTTGCCAGATAACCCTTCGTCAAAACGGCTAAAAATAGCCCGACCCATGCCGCCGCCTGAAGGGCAAAACGAGGTGCATGATGTAATACATCCATAGCCGACACATCACACCCAACAGCAGCGTTTGGACGGACCCACAGGACAGGCACTGCCGGCCAGGCCGGGCCGGCGCCAGCGCCGGCCCGGCGCTGGCGTGACGTCAAAATGACATCATCGATGGCGTGTTGTGGGCGGGGTTAGAGCGCCCAGACGGAGTGGCGCCACTCGACCGGGCGGGGGTGGGGAGGGGGAGAGGGCGGAAATACCAACCAAGTCAGGGCGGGTCAGGGTCTGCCTCGGAAGGACCACCTGAGTGAAGTCGGTATAGAAGAGCACAGGTCCGAACTGGCTGGGTAGAACCTAAGGTTCTAAAGTGAACTGGAACAATTATTATTTGACCTGACGAAGGGGACACGCCCGACCAATTGCTATACGCCGTGACCAGTCAAAGGCAATAAACCTGGGGTCACCCAGATACTCATTGTGCGCTGCTCTACCCGGGACCCCGGCGACAATGTCGCCTATTCCCTGTAACGAGCTTGAGCCGCAATTTATCTTTCCGGGACTGTGAAAAGGCCGTTCTTTGTTGGTTTCAATTGCGCCATTTCGCGAGAGGGGGAGCATTAGCTGGGTAAGATCGTTTGTCAAATTGTAAAAACGGTCCCTGCCACGACAGGTGTGGCCACAGAGGCGCTCTGAGCGGGCGGCGCCAATTAGGTGGTCCGTGCTGGCTGGCCGTGGTTTTTATACGGGTCTGCGGCTCCTCCCACCGGCACCAGAGGGCTTTACATATAGGGAGCGAAAGGGGAGGTAAAATCTGGCAAAAAGCTGGAAACTTATTTTGAAGGAAACTCTTAACATACGCAACTTGGGGTCCGATGAATTTGGGTTTTTCATCGTCCATGAACTTCCATCTCTGTTGTTTGGTGACACTTTGATCAAACCCCTTTACCAGGCAACGACGCATAATGTAGGCATTCACATGATTTGCAACGTTCGTTTTATTTTAGCATTTTGTTAGAATGAACCGTCTTTTTGAAAGAAAAAAAAAATTGCCAAGCATATTGCAATAAACTAAATTGTTTCGACAAACATATACTAAATATTTTGTGCTTTCAATAGAAAATATGTTTAGCAGTTTTTTTAACCCTAATTACGGAGCGAGCGAAGCGAGCGTAGTCTTTCCTTAGATTAACGGAAATTTCTGAGTATGAGCGGCCGGCCGGCCGGCCGGCCGGCCGTGGTCACGCTTTTGCGAGGCTTATATCTCAGCAACCACTTGACCGATTTACACGCGGTAATTTTTGTAGGGTAGCTTCATTCCTTCTACCAAGTATTGGACTATTCCTGATGCATGTGGGTGACCCCTTATGCACGTGCCACGTGCAAAACGAAGAGGTGTCCGTTTTGTAATTGTTGCAATATCTCGGTAACTACTTGGCCGATTGCGCTGAAAGTTGGCATGTAGGTAGGCACCCACTAGGCACTGCATATCCATGTGCCAGAGTTGGGGTGCTGCTGCACGTGCGCACGTGCAGGGGTCGTTTCCAGATCTCGAGAACGGCTGGACCGATGGCGCTCAAATTTGGTACACGGTTAGGGACCAGTTAGTAGGGCGCCGTGCACAAGTCAGTTGGGACCCATTTTGCACGTGCGCACGTGCAGGGTGCCGCTCCCAGATCTCGAGAACGGCTGGGCCGATTGTGCTCAAATTTGGCACATCGCTAGAAACCGGTCAGTAGGGTGCCGTGCACAAGTCAGTTGGAGGTACCCCTCGAAATTTCGCACGTGCAAGACTCACCCCCTCGCTCGCTCCGTTAGTCGCCCCAAAAGGCGCTATACTGGTATTAACTCGCCAAATACTAACCCTCGCCCGTAAACGGCGATCTGCCACCTTCGCCCATGCAGGGGGGGGGGATTGGTGCGACCCCCCTTGGCGTTTGAAAACGGAGCGTTGTAGAGCTTAGCGGAAAAGACCAACGGATTGCTCTCGCCGAGATCTCGCGATTGGCGGTATATTTTTTGGTCCTAGGTCAACATTTGACCTACTTTTGACCGGTCAAAGGTCAAATTTTCGGAAAAATAGACTTTTTTTCAACTTTCCACGGCGATTGCGGCAAAACGGTGGGAGATATCGACTTGAAACCTTCACTATCGTGTTCCTTGATCAATTCTCTATCGTTTGGTATGTATTTCGTTTCCCTAGCTCTAAACATGGCGCGTTGGGAGCGCCGGAAGTCGGCAAGGTCACAGTCGGCGGCAGAAATTCGAAAAATCAAAATTTAAATTTTTGAAATCTGATTGTATTTTTGGATTTGGGAGGTCCATTTGCTCCCTATGGAAGCTAATATTGCTGCATATTCCCATTGAGGTGACAAGAATTAGCAAAATAGTGGTTCGGGCGCTTTTCAAAAATAGTACCGGACGCTGTTCCTCTTGTGACGTCATAGCTCCGTGACCTGACCTGACCCGGTCAAGTTTCTTATACCATATGATAGCCAATACTTGCCCCAACATGCATGGGAAGTTTCATCACGATCCATCAACCGATGTCCGTACCACCGGCAGGAAACCTCGGGCGTTGGCACTCAGTTTGTGAAAATCCGGCCGGAGGCTGTTCCCTTTGTGACGTCATAACTCCGTGACCTGACATGACCCGGTCAATTTTTTATCAAAAGATGCACAAGGTTTGCCCCATAAGGTACCCAAAATTTGGCGGCGCTGCGCGCCGCCGTTTTTGCACTATTTCCGAAAAGCCTCAGGGGGGGGGGGGTTGCACCAACCCCCCCTACATGGGCGAGGGCTAATATACATATACCTTTCGTTTTTTACGCTATATCCTTTCGATTTACTTTGCCATCTCGACTTAACGGGTTCTTATTTAAATATATCTATTATCGTCGATGGTCTTAATGGCAGTTTAGTTCTTCCTCCGTTATCCAACAGAGTGCAATGACTTGTTGTGCATGCTGCGCAGTGCGAAATTTCGTCCTTTTTTGCTGCAAGGAGACGCGACCATTCGCAGCACGATCCGTGGAAAAACACTGCCATTCCAAGGTCAGCAGGCGTGCTCCCTAACTTGGAACTTACTGTAACTGCTCTGCGGTCACAAATGTTTACAGAGCTGCACCCGTCTCAGCACATGGTGGCCCGAATGTCTGAGACGGGCCAGACGCCATCCACGCTATTCAAGCAATGTAAACACAGTGTGATGGTGTAGCTGAGGATACAGCGGCTTTTTCTGATAAAAACATCTGTCATCTTCCGAATGTCAGCCAAGCGTGAGCGTGTTTGGATATTTGATACGTTGTATTGGCTGCTATCAGCTTATGTCAGTGCACAGTTCCACAGTTTTTAGGAATTGTCATCTATGTAGGTGATTTGAAATGACGCAGTTTTTGCATCATTGATATGACGACGAGACGCTACGCGCTATACCTAATATCTATAGAAATATCATGAGAGGGAAACAATCTTCTCAGACCACCAGGTCAATCAGATTAGGATCATTCAGATCAATCAGGTCGCTAAGTTTTTAGCCCATGAAGTACGAACAGTGCGTCCAAGAATGAGTGCCTTCGTTTCCAGGATTGTTCGTTAATTCATAAAATGATGAGTAGCTTTAGCGTCATCCATTGAGCGATGGCCTAATTCTTTCACTTGTGATTCACATTTAACCGTTACAGAGTTACGTGTTACGTGTTACGTGTTACGAGTTACCGTTCCGGTGACACGAGATCTCCCCTACTGCAACAGGTAACGTCACGCCCCCCCCCCCCCGCTCCCCCCCCCCCACACTCAACCCACTCCGTTCCAACAACCATGCACTTAATTAGTCATTTGTCAATTAGGCACGACACTGCTCTTTGTTTTAGCTCGGACCAATTTGTCCGACCACCGCCTTTTCCTGTTGCCCACTTTATGGGAGTTGCCATTGATGTGCGTGTGTCCAGACACTACGGCACGCCAGTGACACAACTAATGACACCGCCATGGGGGCCCGTTCCGAGGAACTGGGCCCGTTTGCGCCGAGAAATGGCTAAACAATGACGTGTCGCCGCCGGCGTCACTGGCGGACGGACGGTACCTGACGTGACGTCATACGCACGGGTCACCGTGGCTCGCGCTCCGGGGGGGGGGGGGGTCAGTTCAGTCCTCCCGGTCGACCGAATCGTGAGTCACGACTGCAGCTCTGCACTTAGTCACCTGGGTGCCCGCAACAGAAGGAGGACAGCTTTATTGACAGGTCGTTGAAAGGATCATGTTGGTCAGAGCACTTATCAAGGAAAGGTATGAAACGTGGATTGAAAATAAACAAATGACAACTCACTTTGGCCTTTGCACACTAACAATCTACGAATTTGGCTGAACATGGCCACGAAACAAGCGAAGGCGATGTCAATGCTGCATTTTGTTATTAGTAGTGCATGCTGGAAGTTATCGCTCAACTAAGGTTCATTGGTTTAATAAAGTACGAACATGCACCTAAGCATCATAGGTATATGTAGGCACTTCTTTGTCATTTTGTTATAAAAGGTCACCGCTTAGGTACGTTTTTATTAGCTGCATACGGTGAAAAGATGATAAAGACATATATTGTCTAATGCATTGCCTACTCAAGGAGCAAATAAAACCAGCGTCTAGCACCTGCTGTAAACCTAATAGCGTTAGTCACGCGTGGTAATCATCCATGCACATTTAAGCAACGCGTTCTGACAACGTATTTCCGATCTATAAGCCAAGTGCCCATCCACCTTTATTACATTTCTGTGAAGGATGCTCACTCAAGGCGATTCAGAGAATCATTCCAATAACCAAATGTTGTTTGAACTCTGTCGCTGAAGCGACTCTGGGGAAATAAAGTCCCTGTTCCCTGTCGATGTCGACACGAGTAAATGGTCCTAAAAGACTGGCTGTGATGTTTGATTACCTTTCAGTCTGATATGAACTTCCGCATCAAATTCTTGTTCTTGCTGGTTTACTGGAAAATTAAAAATATAGTGTTGCCCGATTATGATATTGGCGAATCAAGGAACGACCATTAAAAGGTAGGCTGTAAATGGGGATGTTTGAGAACAGTCAACAATTAAAAGTTAGCCCTGATGCCACACGCCCTCTAGTTTAACGCTGCGTAGCGCTTCTGGGAGTTCCGGAATAACCACGAGGTGTAAATAGGGCAATCGGGGGTATCTACTCCCTGCTCGGCGCCTTTGTCACCATCCTAGCTTCTGACGAACTCATTACACCTCCTGCAATAACTCAGTGAGCTCAGTGGAATGGTATGGAGGCAGGTGGCAGTGGATGCGTGCCAGGTATGTGCCCCGAGCCCCAGGCATTGTGCAGTGTGCACTGTGTACGTGTGCATTGTGCGGTGTACAACATGATCGCCAGACCCTTGTTCTCGCCACCACACGGCCTTGCAGGCTCTGTGGGCCTTGCAGGCTCTGTGGTGGAAAGACGCGCGCCGCGTGAGATGGACGTTTATGGCGCAGCGCTGATCAACATGTCTCACTAAAACTATTCAAAATTGTGAGCCAAAATGATCTCGCGAGTCGCGTTCATAGTGAAGGTCTGTGGTGCTGCAAGCTTAGAAAGATTAAAGAGAATTTTAGTCCATTTTCCCGCACACACACAAAAAAAAAATGCAAGCTGAAGTTTTGTCAGGATTTTTGCGACACAACTATGAATTGTGGTTATCTTCGGCACGGCTTGCAAATAAAACTGAACTCAACTTGAAGAAAACCATCACCATTTGCTCGCATGTCCATATAATGTGCTCCATATGCGTACTGGGAGTGGGCACCTGTTGATTTTTTTCTACGACTCAACACTCCTCCACCCATCTCGTAAATCCAATCAACATTTCTTAAAAATTCTCCCTATCTAATTAGACCTCTTTGTTGATTAGCCCACTCACCGTTCAACAACTTGAAACAGAATGATCTCTCGCTTCCCTGCAATTACCATTAAACAAGCCATCAACTGGCGGCAGAAACCGGTCGCGCTCCGCCGCGCTGACTTTCATGACAATTTACGGCCCGAATAACGATCAGTGCCGGTAAATGCCCTGTCCCCCGCCATCATACTCAGGCTCGCTGGAAGTTCGGCGCAAAAAATCACAGTACGCCGTTCATGAGTGGAAATTGATAGCGTGCGCACGTGCTGGTTGTCCAGGTGGATGGTCATTTCGCCGGGGGTTTAATTATGCGGACACCACGGCTGTCTATCCCGCATTTGGTAACGAGCATTTGCCGCGCGTGGTTGAAAATAGCGCCTGGGTTTATTGATGTGAACAAGTTTGCGTCTGGGTGCGTGCCTCCAGTGCATATGGATGCACAGTCACATGCACTTATGTATGTTTTAAATTCAGCAAAGGTATAAATGTGCTGCAGCCCATAGGCGGCGGAACGATTTGAGACAAGGGGGGCACCAGCTCAAGGAGCCAAACCTAGGGTACCCCCAAATCCTGTTTTCTCATCGGATTTAGGCCACTTATTTTTCGTCACAGCCCTGACACGATGATTTTTTTATTATTTTTTTTTTTACTAAACGAAAATGGCAGTTCACCCCCGTATGTGTGGTTAACTTTAACCCTCGCACTGGCAGGGCATTTTTCATAACACGGCCTGGCGGGGGGGGGGGGGGTCGATGCGACCCCCTCGCGATTGGCTCCTATGGCACCTAGAAACACCAAATTTGGTAGGTAAATGGGCCCCTTGGAGTTCTCGCCCCTGTGCAAATTTGGTTGCTGTAGGTCAATATTTAGGGGGGTTTTGGGGGGTATAAATGTAAAAATTTCGCTAAAAACAGGTCAAAAGTTTTTTCGCTTATAACTTTTGATCTAATTAAGATAGAGCAAAAAGAAAAGCACCCGTGAACTCAGCACGTCAAGGCGCGTCGAATGATATACTTTTTAGCTTGCTTAAATGTACTTAAAGTTTTTCTTAAATTTTAAGTAAACTTTAATTAATTAATTAAGTTCAAGTTAACCAAATTGCATCATATCGCATATCATTCGATTCGGCTGATCACCAGGAACACAATGATACCTTTTTTAAGCTCTAGCGTCATTATGTGCCAAGTTATTGGCAAAAACGTCATTTGACCTCAGTTGACCTCATTTGACCTGACCCATGGATAAGTACACCAAACAAAGAAGCACCAAGTGACCTGTTGCTAAGTACTGTGGTTTCAAAGCACAAAAGTGATAGAACGAAGCGGATATCTCCAGTATTTTCCGAATTTAGTATTTTCCCATAGGCTTAACATTACGACGAAATGACCTCTAGGCTCTAACTGACCTCAGGTCAGTGACCTCATAAAACTCGAACTATATGTTATACAACTCAGTGAACTTAGCACATCCTGATAGTTTGAAGGAAATCAGTCCAAAACTGTGAGTTGGACAGGTGCAAAAAGAAAATTGAAATTTGACCATGACCTTGTACCGGTTTTTCTGACCTGGTGACCTGACCCAAGGCCACCCGGACCTGAAATTTTCAGGTCATATGTAAAAAGGTTGCCCCATAGGTTGTGCCAAAGCGCCGCCGTTTTTACGCTATCTTCGAAAAACCTTAGGGGGGTTGCATTGACCCCCCTGCCAGGGCGAGGGTTAAGCTGATCCTCAACTACCTATGTGTTTGTCTCTTCCTTATTCTCGTTTGATAAATTCCATTATTCCTACATGTATCAAATTACCAAGAAGCCTTCGCAGTTCTAATCAGTGGCGAATCTCAGGGGGGAGGTCACATGGGTCATGACTTTGGGCCTGGGGTCCCGGGTCACCACATGCCTGCCGGGAGCACCACAGGCCTGGCAGCCGACAGGGGCACCACAGGCTCGCCAGGGGTACCACAGGCCTAGCAGGGGCACCACGGGCCTGTCAGTGGCACCACAGGCCTGTCAGGAGCACCATCGGCCTAGCAAAAGCACTACAGGTCTTCCAGGGGCACCACAGACCTGCCAGGGGCACCAAAGGCCTGCCAGGGGCACTATCGGCTTCGCAGGGGAACCACCGGCCTCGCAAGGGCACCATAGGCCTGTCAAGGGCACCACAAGCCTGTCGTTGGCACTTTAGGATTGTCAGGGGCACCACAAACCTGTCAAGGGCACCTGCGTTCTAACATGGGCACCACATGCTCGCCAGGGGCACCACAGATCTGCCAAGGCCCAGGGACGCCACAGGCCTAGCAAGGACACCACAGGCCTGTCAGGGGCACCACGGGCCTGTCAGGGCCCATGGGCACCTAAGTCATGTGCAGGGCCCACCGTAGGCTTGTCAGGGGGCAGGGTAGGTAGGTACACTCGGGGGCAGATTGATGTTCCACCACTCCCTACCCATCGGGCTCCCATGGCTCAGCACTGGCTGCTGCCAGTGGCAGCACTGGCAGCACTGGCACTGGCAGGCAGTGCTGAGCAGTGCTGAGGGCAGGCAACACTGGCAGCAGCCAGTGCTGAGCCATGGGATCGCCCGATGGGTAGGGAGTAGTGGAACATCAATCTGCCCTCGAGTGTACCACAGTCTTTCCAGGGGCACCGGCGGCCTAGCAGGGGCACCAGTCATCACACGACTAACCAAAAATAAAGAAAATAAAAAAAAACTGAAAATAGGGCACCACCAAAATTAAGTGGCCGAAATCCGTTGAGGTTTTAATTTTGGGTATAGGTAGGGGCACCACTTCGATTCATGACCCTCCCTTGGAGTTTTCCCGAATCCGCCCCTGGTACTAATACATCAAATTTAAGGGGGGCACCTTGCTATTGGTGCCCCCTTGCAGAATTCAAGGGGGGCACGGTGCCCCGGTGCTCCCCCGTTCCGCCGCCTATGCTGCAGCCTGCATATCAAAAACACAAGCACATGTCATATACATATATTTTATCTTGCACTGAACCGTCAACTGCTACTTGATAATATCTCCCTGAGAATCTCTCTTCCTCTCTTTCTCTCTCTCTCTCTCTCTCTCTCTCTCTCTCTCTCTCTCTCTCTCTCTCTCTCTCTATCTCTCTCTCTCTCTCTCTCTCTCTCTCTCTCTCTCCCCTCTCTCCCTCCCTCTTCACTGACCTAATGAGCTCAAACACCACATCCATCGTCTCAGGTGCCAACTCGACGGGGGTCCTCTCGCTCCTCCTATCCTCTGCCTGGTACTCTGCCAACTCTACCAGATGCTCTTTCCGATAAGAGAATAGCGACCAATAGCAGCTTTTAAATCAACGGTTCTACTGTCTTATTCTCAGGCTCGTGAAGTTATCAGATTAAATAAAATGTGATTAACATTATCACATTGATTCCGAAGTGTAGGGTAGGTAATATTTTACGGTGAACATTGCACAAACAATAACATGTTCCTGAATTTGCACGGCTCAGTTGTTTGGTTGTCTCCCATGGCATGTAAACATGGCATAGCACACTATTACAATTGCCCTTATATCCAGCTCATAAAAGCGGAAAACCAGAACAATTAGACACCGCCGCCCATGAGATATCATCAGCTGAAGATATGATCAGTATATATCAAACTGTGTTGTAACTGAGAGCCGCAAGACTGCGTTGCCTGGCTGAGGACTGCACGCAGCCCGCTGGTTGAAGGTTTGGGCTGTTCTCTGGTGTGCGTTCTGCTGTGTTGAGAGCTGCAGGGCAGCACAGCAGGACCAGTAGCTGCAGAACAGCGGAAAATGTACCCGACAGGTAGCTTTATCTCTGCAAGTCTCACAGGGGCGCGGGAACTACTTTCCGACTGGGGGGGGGGGGGCACACCATAATAGAGATCAACCTAGGGTACCCCCAAATCTAGTTTTCTCACCGGTTTTAGGCCACTTATTTTTCACCCCTCGGCTTTTTCAACAAAAAAAGAAAACATTTGCAAAAAAAGCGTGGTATTCCGTCTCAAAGCTGTGGGGGCACCGCCCCCACGGCTCCAGAGTTGGGGGGGGGGGGGGGGCAAGCTGCCCCCACTGCCCCCCGGCTCCCGCGCCTATGAAGTCTCATCACGTGATCGCCGCAGGACAAAGCCGCCGCCGCCGCCGCCGCCCGGCGCCGTACCGTTTTTATGAGTTGGCCCGGCTAGCAACCAATTACGGGACGGTTATCGTGCGCGCGCGCTAGTGGAGGTCACGTGACCGATCTGAGGCGCTGCCCCGGGCGGTGCCTGAGGGGATACTCGACAGGCGGCCGGCGGCGGGCGGCGGGCGGCCTGCGCGGCGGCTGGATTTGGACGAGCGGCGGCCGCGCGACTGTGAGGAAGACAGCATGCGACAGTCGGGGAACGGTGAAGGCGACAGCTTTGTGTGCAGGCGTACTGCGCAGTCTGGCAAAAATCCCCCCTCAGAAATTATCATGACCCTTTCCCAAACTCCGTTTCTCTCCCGAATTCATGCTAAAATTAACTGCTGATTCAAGTAATATCTTGACAATTTTCAAAATTTCACAATAACTGATAAAAGAGGCACAATGGTGTGCATTTGCCCATTTACCTACGATGATCCCGAATAAGACCATTTACTTCAGTACTAACTTCTTTTGACCTCATTCACGGGGAAGCCGCTTCCATGGATGAAAACGGAACTGATAACAACTCCACTCATGCACGAAAACCCCTCTAAAGATAATCCCACTGTCACGTTTTGTCGTGCTATCAGATAGTTTGCAGCGCCCTGCAATGGAAAAAGTGTGCGCCGGTCACAGAGGACGTATGGCAGGACTGGACACGTCTGGAGTTCAGCCAGAGCTGCCGGAAAAGGCTGTCGGATGCCCGGGCTGACCGCTGGCGACGGTCCTTTTCCTCCCCTCACTCTCCCCTCCCTCCCCCTACATCAGACAAGTGGCCAGCGCACGGTGGGTCGCGCAGACGCGATGATGAATTATTCATGACCAAACTGAGTCGGTGCGCGCCCTCGTATGAGTCATTGGCTAATTTACTACGCCGTAGAGAAAAAAGAAGTAGGTGAAGAAACGGCACGAAGACTGGCGCGTAGGTACATCATTTTCCACAAAAATCGCACTTCATCAGCCTTAGGGCACCGGAGTCGTGACGGGAAGCAGAGGTATACTACTGGCCCGGTGTATGCAAAGGTCTCTTCAGCGTGACGTAATGACTGGTTTAATAACCAGTCCTGACACAAGCCTGACATTATTACCGCACCACGTGGTGAATAACCACAGCGTGCTTACTCATTTTACTTGGCAAATTGTGCAACTGTGTAACGTTACGTACAGGCCTACATTTTTTGTTCGCTGTTATGGATCCTAGAAATTGTTACAGACGATGTAGATGCTCAGATTATATGCCTTTTCAATTTTTAAAGCCTCAAGACGCGTCTATCGATTCAAAACATGTATCCTCGTCATGAAGTTGCATTCATAATTTGACATTTCTCTACCAGCGAGAAAGAGCCCTAAATGCGTTGCATCTGCGCGATGCCTAGTGGGTAGCATCAGCACTCAGCAATATCTTGTATAGCACATGAAATTGTGTTCATAACTTTCACCAACTTCAGCAAACGTAGTACCAAAGCTCTCTTTCCTTGCTAACTGCGATTTTCATGCTCTATAAACTAAGATAGTGGTTGGGTTTTATATTTTATTGGTCTAAAACTACAAATCGGCAGTCACACGAAGTACTTATATTACATCTATTTACAGATGAGGTCATAGGGCACAATTGAAAGACAATGGGCAATGCAGTCGGAACAGCCACACATGTTCTGAAAGACACCGTATATCACAACGCAAAACATCACTCTTGGGAGAAAGACTTGGCATCACGTTTTACCGGAATGTTCCGAATGAAAGACGCGCACAATTCAATCCTAAACTACGGTCAACATGGGGGTTAAATGCAGGTTGGTTGGAGCGCCACATCAACTACCACTTTGACTTAACATTCCGAGCCTTTTGGCAAAGGGCCAACCGTCAATTGAGATCAGTACGAAAGCCGCGTGTAGCATCCCCGGACACCACAATCCAATGACAGCTCGTCCAGTTGCAAATTCAAGAGCACCCACATTGTGGCATCTAAAACCAAGGCACTAGAAACTCTTCTACCGGTTATTCTTATCACTAAAGCTACTTACACAAGCTGTACTGTTAGTTATTAATTTTACGCTGAGTTTTAATCAAACTAAGCACCACAAAAACTTATAATGCTATTGAGCGGTACCTAATAATACTATGCTATGAACGCGAAGCAATGAAACACCGTACGTTTTACAACTAAAGTGCTTGGTTACAAGAGAGCACAAATTATCGACTTACAAGTTATGGCAGTTACCTATAGAGCAGTGGCTGAGCATGTTAGTAAGGACATACTACGCAAAACATGATTATCCAGTACGTCACTTCAAGCACGAATGAAAGACTTATAGCCATCGCCATAGTACTGAAAGACTGTCTTATGCTAAACGAATGTCAAAGACAACTGAAAGACTATCTTAACACAGCACAGATGATGAAAGCATTACGAAAAGATCGCTCTAACTAACGCTAATTTCGGAACATTTCTAGTAGACTGAACTAAGCTATAACAGCAAAACGTTTTGCAACGCTAAAATTTTTTCCAACACTGTTAACTACTTCGTGAAAGACTTAACTCCTATTGACTATGAAAGACTTGCCTATGAGGACTTCTGCCCTCCCTGAAAGACTTCATGAGACCGTTGGGACTGCGGATGCAGAACCACTTTGAGCATCACTAAGGTTACTTACTAGGCCTTAAGTATGACTACAAACTATACCTTTCTCAAGTTAAGCTTTTATGAGATCAATGACCGAAGTCCCTCAACTACCCATTGCTATCCAACGCGGTGAGATCACTAAACCACAATCGAACTAAGCCTATGAGATCATTTGACAGTGCATAACTAACAAGACAGTACGCAACGCCTCTATGTACCTAATAAACAGAAGAAAAGGGGGTGACTTAATGTCCCAAAAAAGAACAGCTATAAGGAAACGCTAACTTAAGACCCACTAAATTACAAACTACAAGCTAAAGACGAAAGGCGTTACATCATATCACAGCCATTGAGATCTATGGTCATATGACCATAAGGCAGTATCAAACTTACCACTATCACAGCCCTAGTCCCAATTCCCTCGTACCCCAACCCACCCTAACCCAATCATTCCCCATAGCTACACACTGGAACAATTAATGATGACACAGTACGGGACCACACCCATTCATATCACAGCCAGTATCACATGGCACAGAATGAGATCAGATTAGCTAGCTGAAGATGATGATGAAGCCTCCTGTCTGTTGACTGGACCCTGTAAGAGACTCAGCGCCCTGAAGAGCCGCCAGCAGAACAGTGACGCCCCAACCAGCGTCACGGCCGCTTTCGTCACGGACTCTGTCACGACCTCCGTCACGGACACCGTCACGGGCGCCGTCACGGGCGCCGTCACGGCCTTCGTCACGTTGCAGGCCCGCCGCCGCAGTCTCTCAAGTAGCTCCGCCGTCTGTGAGGAGACATAAGGTTCGATTAGACCCGGATCTGACAGCACACCACGACAGCACGGGTTCCGGGAAACCCCAGGCGAGCCCAGAGTGTTTCGGGACATCCGTGTACAACGCTCACGGAATACACGGACAAGGGGCCGCGACGTGAGTTCGCAAAAATGCCTGAGGGGCCACTTGTCCTGTTTGTATCCCATGAGCAGGATTGGGGATGGACAACCCGAGTCTGAAAGGAACTCGCTAACCACAGGAAGGGAGCTCGCACATACAAGTAGAGAAGTCGGCCGCAGACTGCCTATCGCGATTCTACGCCGCCATAGAAGGAAGTTACAACCGCTATCACATCCGGAATTCATCGTAGTACGCTACGGAGCGAGACGAGCGTCGAGCACGTGTCAGCATGTGTAGCCATAACAGAGGAAGGCAAACACTAGCAGTTACATCATGGTTTGTAACACTATGGGACCAGGAACTGAGGGTCATGATGCAACCAGGCGAGCAGGGCAAGCACAACGCTGACATCAGCGTACAAAAATAGCTCCCGTGGCGTGACAACTCACCGGGTTCTGAGAAGCTTGCCTCGTCGCCGTCAGCGGCGGCCCGCGGGGAAGTCGGACGGGGCCCGCTGGTTCTCCAGAGGTCGTGACCTCGTCGCGTGCAGGGTCACAGAGGTCACCAGGGTCACCGGTCACCGGTTGGTGAGGCTCTGCCGGGGAAGAGGTCATCGACCTTAGAGTGGCCACTCTTCTTCCCTCTCCCTACCCCTCAGCCCTTTCCCCAGCCGAGCATACGGCGCGCGGCGCCGGCAAACGTCACACACGGACCCCAAACACACAACAGGTTTGCCGGCAACAGCTGACGGCCGTGACGTCACGAGATACGGCCAATCGATGGCCTTGAACTCCTGTTGCCGCCCGGCGCCGGCGCCGGAGTTGTGGGGTTCATGATAAGTGGGCGCCGGCACGCGACCCACATATTCCGCCCGACCGGTGCCCGTGAAAGCGTGCACTGACATGCGGCGTGTGCAAGACATCACAATGTGACGGATATCGGGCAGACAGACGGCGGGGACCCGGGACAAAGTGGAGTCAGGTCAGTGTTTATAAAGTGATGTGGGGAGAGGGGCGGGAAGTGGGAGAGAGTAGAGGGTTAGTTCACGGTTGTAACCGTTCACGTAAATATGGATGAGTTTACTAGAGTTGATTCAACAGGTGATGCTTAGGGGATATGTTCTTCAACAAAGATAAATATGCATGTGACGTATTATATTTACTTCGAACTTCGAATCAATAATGATAAAGCAGAGATACTGACTACGTTTATCAATATCATGCTACTCCGGCTACTACGGAGAGAATTGCCTATGACTACGGCAACCTTCAGAGTGCTGAAACCGGTTTTTTGGTGCAGCTAATTTTGGATCCGGTTCCGTCGGGAGCATCACGTTGAAACATGCTCGAGGACACGCTGTGATGGGTTGGTGATAGATGGGGATGGATGGCTTTACTTTTGGTGCCGCGGGAATGACATGGAAGCATAGGATTTACAGCAACATTGATTTTTACCTTTGCTACGAGAGCGGGTCATCGCACGAAATAAAAACTAAATAAAAGTTTTACATTATACGAAGGAAAAATCACATGATTGTCATTGAACCGTGATGTGTAACGTAACCTTACAAATCATTACAAGAAGCATGGCAAAACAGGAACGACAAAGCCGATGGATTGACCCATCCGACCCTTTCGCAGTGACACTTACCTCATCTCGTTTTCAGCTGGGATGCGTCGGACAAGCCACATGACTCCGCCACCACTGCTGTCCTCCTCCCTCCGCCGCTCTGTGAGCCTCCTCTTCCCACGGAGAGAGGGACTCCGCGGCCCGCAGGAGTCCCCCTCCCGCCGCCATCCCTCTCCCTCCCGGGTGCGGTGCGACCTCCCTCCTCCAGCGCTGCGTGCGAAGTGCGCCCTCACGGCTCCCAAGCGGCACGAGCCCCAGCACGCGTCCCGCCGGCCACGCCCCATGACATCATACGGACCAATCAGCGGCCGGCTGGCGGCGCGGCGACCAATGAGCGCGCGGCGCCGCCGGCGGTGGC
This sequence comes from Amphibalanus amphitrite, assembly GCF_019059575.1. Taxonomy (NCBI): domain Eukaryota; kingdom Metazoa; phylum Arthropoda; class Thecostraca; order Balanomorpha; family Balanidae; genus Amphibalanus; species Amphibalanus amphitrite. Next base: position 877,599 of record NW_024881633.1, read on the forward strand.
GAGATGGATCACGGCGTCACGTTGGCTCCGATCACGGCCACGGCAATAAGGGCGAATTGCCGCTGGATGTGCGTGGGATTAGCGACCTAGTGTGGAGGGGTAAACAGGGCTGACGGGTGATGACCCACACACCTGGTCTGAGGCCCCTCGCGACAAGAGGGGTGGAGGCTGGGGGGAGGGGGGGGGGCTGACTCATGATGCACGCAGTGTCAGGTCGGTGACGGGTCCGATGGAGAGTGTCATCTGTCACACAGGACTGCCACCTGTCACACGCTCGTGCTGCCGGGTTTGGGAATTGGGACCCACTCAGTGGAACTAAAGGGAGTGCGAGAGAGAGAGAGAGAGAGAGAGAGAGAGAGAGAGAGAGAGAGAGAGAGAGAGAGAGAGAGAGAGAGAGAGAGAGAGAGAGAGAGAGAGAAAGGAACAGCGTCTTAGATATAAATTACAACTCTTTAGTCGTATGATTACATTGTTAGCAGTCATATCATTTTAACGATTGAGGAGAAACACGAAACATCGCGAGCCAAGACTTATACTTACAAGGTAACTAACTAGAACGAACGAGCAGCTAACTAAAAAAAAGCAGCTAAAATAAAGTTTCATAATTAAGTTATGAAGGACACGCAATGCAAAATGAATATAATGAATTACCAACATAATGAATTACCACAGCCATTTCCATGACCTTTTGCCGGCTGGCTCAACAGCGTTCCGAAAAGCCAGAGCTACCTATACCTAAACGGCTGCATTAGCTCACTGGGATTTTAGCACCGATCGCTACACCCTCTGAGAAGTCTTAACAAATTGCTGTGCACTTTCCCTTCGACCGCTTTATTTGGCTGTTATGACCAGGGTTATGACTTCATCAGCGATTTGCTCTTAACGACCATATGCCACTGTAAGATCAAATAACCTTTCAAGTTTCATTGCACAAAGGCGTTTGTTACGCATGTCTCTATAGGTACTGCCGAACTCCCGATCGAATGGTTTCATGTAATCAAGTGCTTGTTTTGTTTTAAACTTTGGTGCAAGCGACAGCAACGTCACTTTAAAATTAAGCTTTGGAATTGACGATAGTTCCTAACAAAGCACTGAATTACACTTCGTTGCAAATATAATGCTTAAATAAATTCATGTGCGGGACCACTACTTTGTACTTTCGAATGTACAAAGAAACCGAATTTCATCGGTTTCACTTGATGGGCGTAACCTTTTCTACGCAACTGCTATGATAATGACTGGGCTATAAATCACTTTCGGGAGGCCCATCGGCCAAATTTGATCGCGTGTTACATCTTTGGCGCTGAGTCACGCCGGGCGCTTTGGCAGAAGGCATTTCCTGTCCGACCCGAACTTGGCCGCCGGTTGCCCATCGCTGGTTCCACTGGACGATGGACGGTGGACGGCGGACAGTGGACGGTGGACGGTGGACGGTGGACGGTGGATAGTGGACGGTGGACGGTGGACCGTGGACGATGGCATCCTTGAAGAACAGTCAACACTGAAACACACAAATGTGTTATGTCACTTTATGCGCACTGCGCAGCTAGCATTCCTTTCAAATGACAGATCTCCTATCGGGAAGCACCTCCGACGTAATCGCAATGTCACTGCACTTGGGGTCGTTGACAATAAGCTCAACTCAAGTGTTACCCCAAGGACCAAGTGCAGATTCGTCATTGCCACGGTCAACGATCATTGCACCATGTGTTTGAAATTGAGTCATCGGCAAGTACACTGAAAACAAATCGACACAGTGAGGGCATGTTCTGTACTGGTAACACATCAGTCATGTGTTAATCGCACCCAAAACACAATAATGCTGAGTATTTTCACGCTGGGCGGGACCTTCGACACGTTTGATAACACATAAAACAGAAAAATGACACAGTTTTCTCGTGCCAAGCACGCTGGACGAATGTAATGCATCAGTGTATCGAAATCATGTGTTGTCGGGGATAGTAGACGTGTACCCTTGCACAAATACACCGTGTCATCCACCAGTGAGCGACCTCTGAACCTTAACTTCAGATGGGGATAATAGAGGGCGTTTTTCGAGCACCGACTTTTATGCTGGGTTTTTGTAAAAATTTACCAAAGTGTTTTGAGAAAGGTCAAAATGCACAATACAGCCGAGGGAGTCGATACATGATAAATTGTTTACAGCAATATGCGCTGATTACATCTAGGGCAAGCTGAAGCATAGCTAATTAACGTCTGCTTGGAGGAAGAAACTCCTCAGTCTATATAGGATATATTTGAAAAATCGGTGGCCGTAAATTCACCTATCCGTGCTTCTATCCTCAGGATACTGAAATTCTTCTCCTCCAAGCCGCAACCTCCCTCCGGGCTGGACAGGCAACTTTATCTCATGCGGGCTGCTCCCTTGGAGCGGCACCGCTGCACGGACGGGCCGCGGGCCAGTTTAGGGCGAATTTAATCAAGAAAGTGACTTTCGAAAATCTGCTTGAAATATGGCTGAATGTATAGGAAATTGCCTGAATTTTATGAAACCACCTGAATTTTGCACATATGGCAACTTTTAGGGGGTGATTTGTTGACTGCTCAAAGTGGACAAATTGTTGGCTTTCTCATATCCTGCCGATTTGCGGGCGAGAACGCGACTTTTGTAACGCAAGTTTACATAGTGTAATACATATTGAATTGATATAAATCATACACCATTGTTCTTCCCAATGTCTCTAAAAAACGATAGGATAACTTGCAATACTGGCTGACCTATCGTCTGCACGTTACGACTGATAGAATCAAACCAATACATGCATAGCGTTTTCATAACGATGTTTCATGAAAACCGAAGATTTCAACAACTACCGCCGTTTGCCGCCACGTCAGATCTAGCATGATTGCAATTTGCCAGCATTTTTTGACTTGGCCCGACCTTTTTTTCCTGCTCGAACTTGCTCGCCTCACCGGTAGCTCGAGTTTAAATATGACCGACGGCACGCCGCTCGGTCATGACCCAGCCGCGCGCCGTGACCTGACCTGGGGGCGGACGGTGCGTGACCCGACAGGGTCCGGAATGACGTGTGGTATTTAGTCCCGCCCATTGAGTGATGTCACTGTCTACAGCAGTCAATCATCGAGCCTGTTATTATGGGTCAGGATGTGTGTCAGCTAGTCATTGGGTGGCAAATGTATCGTAACCTATTTCGAGAGTATGAAATACATAAGTCCTCTTTGGCCACGATGATTTCGATTATTGGTACCTGATCATTCCTGCCCCGTACTGCTGCTTTCTGTACACCCGGCTGAGGTGCAGGAGGCCTTCAGGACCAGGATGGGGCTGCGCGTGGACGAGCCGCGGGCAGGAGGCAGCGGCAACTCCAACGACGGCAACACCGCCCGCCGCGCCTTCCGCTCGCCGGCCGAGTTCGCGGCCTGCACCGGCGTCGACCAGGAGCTGATCGACCGGGTCGGCACGGTACTGCAGGCTGTCAGCTGTCTGCACCGACTGGACATCGACGCTCTCTCCACGTACTGCCGCCGCACGGCTGAGCTGTACGTGGAGATGTACATGTCCTCCACGCTGCACAAGCTGCTGGGCCACTCCGCGGCCGTGGTGGAGTCTTGCCACCTCCCGATCGGTATGATGTCTGAGGAAGCAGCAGAGGCTACCCACAAGCGGGTCCGCCAGTACCGCCTTCGACACACCCGCAAGGATTCGAGGATCCACACGATGTCGGACCTCCTGGGCTACCTGCTCGTGGCGAGCGACCCGCTGCTCAGCAGCCTGGGTCTGCAGCGCCGGGGGAGGGGAGGGGAGGGAGAGGGGGAGGGGGAGGGGAGGGGGAGGGGAGGGGGAGGGGAGGGGAGGGGGAGGGAGGGAGAGAGAGAGAGAGAGAGAGAGAGAGTGAGAGAGAGAGAGAGAGAGAGAGAGAGAGAGAGAGAGAGAGAGAGAGAGAGAGAGAGAGAGAGAGAGAGAATCAGCTACGTCGTGACGACGGCACCGACAGCAGTGATGTCGACAGCGACGACTGCCACAGCAGCAGTGACTGTTCAGCAGTGACAGCAGTGACTGGCAGAGTCGAACCAGCGCGGCGTGTCGTGAGAGTGTTCAAAGTGTATGTATGTAACATGTGATGCAATACATATGTATCGTGTGTTTATGCTTTTTCGATTATCGAATATATCGAAAGCATCAGGGATGACCCAAAATGCCTAAATATACCCATTTAAACCATTTGAAAAACATATTGAGAAATATTAACAACGCTACGAATAAATTCGCCCGAAACTGGTCAACGGCCCCACTGTGCGCTGCTCCTGAGGGAGCGCACCCCGTAGCCGGGTGCAGTGAGTGCCTTGGGGCTGGGTGGCCTTTCCTCTGGACGGGCTCAGCCCCGGCGACTCACTAGGGTGCCTGCCCAGACCGATGTCTCCCCCTAATTCCTATCATCCTTCCGGCTCTGCAATGGTCTTGTCGACCGAAAGGGCCTAACCCAACAACACAAAGGCCGTAAATTTATCCCGGATGTCTGGACAACTGTATTGAACAGAAATCCTCCAATTTAGGGCATTACCATTTGGCGCTCTGATTGAGCCACCTACGTGAAGCGTTCACCCTTCGGCTCTGAAGTAGCCGACCGGGCGCAACTCCAGCTCGTGTATGGAACGGCGGTCTCGTATGGGTCGGCCGGCCGCGTGCTCAGCCCTGACCGCGCCCTGGCCGTATGGGTCGGCCGGCCGGGTGCTCAGCCCTGACCGCACCCGAGCGCCCGATTCCACTCGGGGCCCGGCTTTGAAATCAGCCTGTCCAGCCCAAGCCAAAGTCCCTTCAACTGCGCCCCGGTAACAAACTATACGTAGTCACCACGTGTTTCCTTCTTTCACTTGCGATTTGTGTTAAATTTAGTAACACATTTACCTTTTATTCTGCAAATGTATTCACACAAGCCTTATGTGTTGAAGACACAATGATATTGTGTTTAAACACAACACGACTGGGTTAACACATTTGTAAATTGACACGTCTGTGACGGGTCAAAAAATGCATGATGCAGGGTACACAAGAAAGCCTAGTTAACACGCTCTGCCTGTGCGTTTTTAGTCGTTTTTTGTGTCATTTTGTTTTCAGTGTATATGATCTGTCGTCACTCACGGCCCACGGGCTTAGAGTATGTACAGCGCTATGAAAGATGAAAGATGAATGATCGTTATCCAAGGTGCATCCTCAGTCCGATTTTAGTACAGATATCACGCCATCCGAACAACGTGCCTAAACTTTTGAACACTGTGAGTCTGTGGACTGAGGAACACAGTTGAAGTCACGCATGTAGTGAGCGCTATACAGCCAGCTAATATATCTACCGTTGCGCCGTAGACAAATCATATGGGACCATCAAGTAAGGCCTTGTCGATAGCCGTTAAGAATTACATTTTTTTATTTTTTTTTCTATGCCGCAACCCATTATCAGGTGACCAGGAGTGCCCCCTCCCTCTATCCCAGCGACACACAGAACCTTACGTTAATACCATAATAACTTAAAATTGCAAGTCGCAGCACTCCCTGCTAGGAAATGAAATGTAACATAAAAAAGCAGAAGGGAGAAAGCCATACGAAAGCCATACATTGCTGCAGACTTTGAAATAAGTTATTCTTTCCCTTTAAGGAGGTAATTTATCGATGTTGCGAGTGCCTAAACCGGTAATTGCGAGCCGAGGGTGCCAATTTTGCTATCTTACCTCAAAACTTAGGTAAAGGTGGTCAGTTATGTCAAAGCTTCAATGTTTTGAACCAGCATTTCGCTTTATCATGGCTAACCCACCGGAAAAAAAAAAACAAAGCACTCATATCTATCAGAGATATGTGATAGACTGGACAATAGATCAACTACCTGTTTCTTCTAAACACTTATCAAGGCGTTCCTATAGCGCCGCTGCCGGGCACCTAAGGTCAAGAGGTCAGCTCTGTGCGGACCGGACCCACAAGCAGCACCCCCCCCCTCTCCCTTTCTCTCCCCTCTGTCCAACAGGAGGGTAATTACTTAGTGAGGAAGGCGGTACCCATCGTAGGTATTGTTATTAATGTGTTCAAGCTCCCAGCGTGTTGGGCAAGCAGTGTCAGGCAGGTCGGACTTGTCACTATACCGCTAGTGGAGACCTGATGCATATCAACATGTGGGTTATTTGACACGTGAACTATTGCATGAACAACACCCGGGCTCCGATTCACCAAACCGGTTTGAGAGCCTCTGAATCACATCTTCTTCCTGACTGGTTGTGCCCGAGGGCAGAACAATAACCGACTTCGGCTGGGGCTGAATCACTGCAGGTATGCAAGGCGTACAAACTAAGAACGCTCTGCTACGTTTTCAGGTTTCCGCAAGGACAACAAGCATGTGACGTCAAATCATCAGGCCACGCTGGTCCGATCTGGCCAGTAGTGGTGTGAGATCGGCACAGGTACTCCCCCGCCTCCCCCGCGCCGGCCCGGGAGCGAGCGAGGTGGGCGGAGCTAGCGGTGGTCCGACGCGAGGCGCGAGCAAACATTGTGCAAAAGGTGCAGTGCGGACGGGCTGAAAACTTTGCCTTGTTGCTATGGGCCATCCCCGATGGCCTTGAGGGCTTAGAATAGGGGAAGCGGGGGGAGCACCGCCACCTTAAGCATTTCTGCTCACCGAGCTGATATGCGTAGTAAAAACGAAGCTCTTTTGCATTCATGTGAAAGTAGGAATGTTTTCCTACATGTTGGCATAGTTTCCAGCGCTCCATTATAAAATTTCGCTACTTTACAGACGTCGAAAACAAGTCCTGCATTTTTCGTCCTCCAAAAAATGTGCGGGTAGCACCGCCACTGATGGCGATGTTATCCACAGATCGGCCTGACGGTGACAGCCACCCTTGGAAGTGTTACTGCTGTCTGAAATAGTAACTCAAACTCATATAAGACACACAAGAATTGGTTGTTAGTTTGTCACAGATCAGACTGTTTGTTGCGGACAATATGCATACAAAGCATGACAAATTCACGTTTATTTCGAAACATCCAGTGAAGTCAAACGTGAGGTTAAAAAACAGACGACGTTTGCGGCCTAACTAAAGCTCTTCTCCGAGCTGAGTGAATCATCATTGCGGCTTTATCCATTTTGCCACCCCTTGGGGTAGCACCGCCGAGCATGGCGGTGTTACCCCACTCACAGTGATGGACCGACAACGCCCCGACAGCAAAACAAGCCGGGACGCGATTCTTCTGTAATTCCTTTCTCAACAAAGAGCACTTCATGCCCTCAAATTCAACGTAAAAATTAAGGCATTTTGACTTGAAATGACCACTTACTTGCTGCTCAAACATGCCAAATGATTACAACGATGGTTTGAAATTCACAAAATGGGCAATTGCGATCTCAAAATCAAATAAATCTTAGCGAAACCTACCTCACGCGGCGTTCCGTTTCCGTTCGGACACCGAAATGGCGGGTGTTTACATTTACAATTCAGAGTTTTGCCGATAGAGAGGATGACGGTGTTTCCCACATGGCGGTGCTACCCCCGCTTCCCCTATATGGCTCATGCTACATGCAATGTTCAAAACTAGACCCCCTCACTCACATGAGTCACATCTAACAGGTGATTCAGATAGTACGTACCTACCTAGTACCTATGTTTGTCACCCTGTTCCTTTATGCCCATCTTTATAGTGGGCAAATCTCGACGACTGGGGGAGGGGGCGATTCTGTTGAGTGCGGGGGCATTTGCCCCCCCCCCAGTTAACATGTTAAAATAGGCCCTGCTTCATAGTGGGTCTCTGGAGGAGGACGGAGCGCTGCTCCTGAGAGGAGGTGAGGGGTCCGCTCCCCGCGCTACAATAACCTTTACGTTTAGCGGTTTTGAAGATGCTGTAGCAAAACAGGAGGGATGCTGTAAAAAGTTCCCCCTTCCAGTGCCTACTTGTCGGTGTCATTTTTCGTCATTTTGTTCTTTAGGTATTTTTTCATAGCCTGAGCCGGTAAAATGCATACGGGGTGTTTTATAATTACATTGCGAATACACTGCAGCACATCACTACCTTAGTTTTAGATAGAGCCTTGTCACCGCCACCCGACCGAAAGCACTTACTGGTCGCTCCATGCATCTCTTGTGGGACATTCTCAGAAGTCTATCGTTCATCACCTGTCACGGCTCCGCAGAAGCCAGTTTGTACCGGGAGTGACGCTGTAACAGCTCCCTCGTGTCTGTATAAATAGGCTGCAGAAAGTGGCATGCAGCGTGCTACCACATGTGGAGCCTGCTGGTAGATTTGTATCATTTTGGCTGGCCTCCATGTCCAATGTTCATAAACGCCATATAGCACGTGTGCGATGTGTTGCGGCCAGTGCAGTGCGCCCTACATTTCTGGTCTACATGGAGTTATGGATATAGGTAGATAGTCTGAATAACCATAAGAAAGAACGGATTTAAAGCGCAACCGCCATTGATGGCCGTGCCTTTTTGTTATCGCCAATATATCCGAGAACATTTATCCTCTCGGCTTTGCAGGCAGATTGTCTCCGTACTTTGTTTTGTAATGGTCAAATCACTTGCGAAGTGACAGGTACAGGCGCTTTAATTCCGTTATTCCGTAATTCAATTAATTCCGTTTGCCAGACTTATAGTTGCGCCATGAAGTTGCGCTAATGGACACAATAGCCTTTCACATTTCACAAAATCCTTACTTTTCCATTATAATTCGAAAATGGGTTGACAAGAGTGCAGTCTTTTTTACGTAGGCGTGTCTTAACATGGGCGCTGCTTTTCTACCCAGCATGAAGGTGCTGATTTCTGCCGAGCTGCGGCAGAAAGTTTCTGCCGAGCTGCCCGAGCTCTCCCAACTCCACGCCGCGCCGGCTTGACTTTGGAGCCGCAACAGACGGCGCGGGTCAAGGTCACTGTTAGGGTTGCGGCGATTTGTAGTGCTCGGGCACTCCCAACTCAGCGGAAATCGACACCCATGCTGCCTAGATGTGCAAACCGGCAGCGGTTGACGTGCCTATATGACATTTCGCCTCACTTCTTACCATACGATCCCCACTGTTACCCTCGGTCATATTGATAAAGTTACACTACCGCAGACCGCTAGCCTAAACTGTGTTCAAAAACGGTGACATCATCACAAGCTCTAGTCGCCGTGTTTATTGAAGCTATCTGCTCCGTCAGCCGATAGTTTATATCGAAGCGTAGTAAACCGTCCAACTCCTGAGGCGAGTGTTTGGGCACTTGAGTTTGGGCCCGTATAACGAAATCTAACGGGAAGTTCCCAGTTGAATCGGCACTGCGCCCTAGCACGGGGACAGGCGGTGCTTCACCAATACGATATGTGCTTACAGTTACATACCGAACAGTCGTGTTGTTATGTCACTGGTCTTATCAGGAGATCTGTACTTCGGTCATCGAGACCCATGCTGAGAATTAGTTGTCGGGTCGAGACGCTGACACCTTGTGATTCATTTACCTAGAACATGTTTCACGTATAACAGCAATACTTCTGCCAGAAAACTTCATCAGGATAATGAAGGCTGAACATGTCCTGAGGATGAAACAAGACTGATGGATAAAATCTAAATTAAATGCGAAAGGTTGCATATAGTGTTAGCTCCCTTAGCAAAATGCTGAAGCCATAAATCACGGACTAAAATCTTTCGGCTGCCTGTGATAGACGATAGTCTCCTTGGCCGCGAAGGTTTGTGTGATGTCTGTTGGATAAGGACTCTTGCTATCAAGCGGTGTGTTTTCTTTTCCATCCCGGATCTTGCGGATCCAATCGCGGCCCCACCTCTCGTTCCTCGGTCGGCGCCCAATTGCCCGACCGCACGTGCCCAGTGACCTCTGACCCCGCCCCAGGGCATCTCTGAGCAGCAGCGGCCACCGCGCGTGGCGTCTACTGCGCCCGCGGCGACAGCCGGCACACACGCACACACACACGTACAACACACTCGCGGCCGGCCTAATGCGGCACTGGCGGCCCGGTGGCGGCACTAAAGGCTGCCGCAGGTCAGAGGTGAACCAAACAGCCGCGGGGCACGCGCTGGTCGTCTCCGACCACAGAAGTGTGCCGTCCAGAGGCGTCTGCCGCTGGCGGCGTGACCAAACCGACCCTGCCGCCGCGCCGCCGCGGGCCGGGCAGTAATTGTGACGCCCTGAGCAGGCAGCGAGAGAGGACAATTATACGTTCATTAGCTGGCGAGTAGTGGTCAGGCGTGCGTACGTCGCCTAAGGCCAGGGAGGGTCACCGTGGCCCAGCGTGAGCAATCAACGGCGTGTGGTCTGCCCCGAAAACAAGACGTGTGCCAAGGAGCAGAGCCAAACAGGTACGGTTTTCCAGAGCGTGTCAGCGTCGATAATTTTATTGACGCTTACGACTACTTGCATGTATATTGACGCGGGTTATGCCTCCCTCAGACCCAAAGTTCACAGATCAGTGGCCATATTTTAGTACGATTGCCTCCCCAGCGCCGTTAATGTCTGCATTACTGCGTGCTCTGAAAGCGGCGCAGGCCGTAGTGTAGTGACGCCTTTTGTGGCGCAGCTTCCCTGCTGCGAGTGAATACGCTAATGGCCTGCGGCTCCCACGATTTCAGACATTTTATCGTTGTCCGGTTTTTGTCGGCAGACGTTTACCGAGTCGGCCTATTCGGCTGCTGGTAATCCGATGGTCCGTGCCGTTAAAAAGCACCAGCCATTACTGGAGTAAATGTGACGCACAGGTGGCTACTGGCGCCCGCGTAACACGGCAGCCCGCGCCAGAGGTCAAAGGTCACCCGGTGAGCGTAGGTTGCCGGCGCCGGTGACAGCGCGGTCCTGACTCACCGCCTATCTTGAGCCGCTGAGGTGGATAATTTTGGCCTCCTATCAGGACTGGCATTTCATGTGTTTATGACCGTTGTTTATCGTCGTGAATAACACGGTCATGTCGTGTCCACGAAACTAAAATATACCCCGTCAAGAAATCGGCTTCTATTTCTGGCAGCCAGCGCGAAGAAAATAACATTGGAGCGTGCTATTTCTAAATCGGTCGACAGTTTGGCCATAGGTAACAAAGAAGACCGATGGGAATTATTTCGGTACCAGGAAGAAAATGCAAACTACCAGAATAGACAGTAGTAAACGAACAGAGTAAACACGCTCTGTGCTTGACTGCACAAGACTGAAACCCAGAGTTACTGAAATGGCATCGAAAATGCATAAATATCCATTTTAAATACAAAACCCGATGACATATCATCAGAGCAACAATCTATAGATTGTTGTCATTGATATCCGAAATGCACAGTCAAGTTCGCAATTGTACCTACACAACTAAGCAATTTTAGTTATGGCATAAGTGCAGGAAATAAAGGGACTTTGATGGTTTTCGAGGGCCCCGAACACCCCTTTAAAAGCTATATGATATACCTATATGAATACATAAAACCTATGCCTTATATATGATACATAGCGCTGTTTAATGGATTACTAATCCGCTTGACTGCACCGTCATATTTACCTTCTTCATCGATAGATACCGGGCCTTTGCGGTCATTCCACCCATGAACTGACCACTGACTAGTAACCACTTTCCACTTTTATCTCCACGACGCTCGACACAATGCAAACATCGTCCGCAGTTCTGACGCAGACGGCCTGCCTGCGTCAGACGGCTATCAGAGAACCTCCCCCTCCCCTCCCCCTGGTCTGACCCCTCAGCATCGCCCCGAGGCGCTAACAACACGCGTCATCTCCCGCGCCGCAAGAACAAAGCCTTCTGATGGCCGCGCCGACAGCCTGCTTTCATAATTGGCTGAAATCACCTGCAAACGCCACCGCGCCGCCGCGCCACTGCGCCGCCTAAGTCGCGTTCAAGGCGGTCCTGTTTTTGTACGGTTCAAGGCCATTTCTACTACGCCAGCTACTACACAAACAAACCGAGCAGCCGTGATCCTGTCGGCTCGCCGGCGGCGGGGGGCGGAGCCGGCGGGGGGGGGGGCACAGGTGGTGGGCCATACTGGGCGGGGGAGGAGGGGAGGAGAGGGTCCTTGTCTGTGACCGTATTGCGCAATGCGCATGGCTGAACAAAGAGCAGTGGGGCCGGTCGCGTCGTCTTGCGGGCGGCATGAAATGTAGTGCAGCGGGCCAAGGTAGTCGGTACGCCCGACAGGGGCTGGCTAACTCATTAGGCTCATGGCTCTAGAAACAAACTGAGGCCACAAGAGAAATGCGCCGAGTAATACATGGCGCAGAGCAGGACACGTGCCGTGAGTATGTTCTGTGTGTGTCCGCGGTTTATGCGGCTGGGGGGGGGGGGGGGTGAGTAGCGCAGCTAATGTAACTTTTCTTTTAAAACTGTAGCTATCACCAGGCTACGTTGGCGTTCATCAATGGCCTGTTGCAGGGATTAGTTGACCAACGGCATCAAATAAGCGGCACGTGCCTGGACCTGTCACCTAGATAGTGGAATATCGAAGATATTGCGTCGTTTAATGCATTATTGCTTAGCTAGCTCCACAGTGGACCTAAGTGATGGCGGCTTAAAATATCGTCAACTGGACAACTATTGCTGATATGTGTGAGAGCAAAAAATAACTGGGTAAAAACACGAAAAAAGCCACTGCTGGTCGACTGAGCCAGCGAGTTATGGAAATTAAAAAGGCCACTATAGACATGGAGCCAACCAATCATTTTAGGCCTAATAGCAGAAAAGTTGTGATTGCCGACAACGCCATTAATCACATGCATTTTGCTGACAATTATCATAATAGCAGGCCATAGCTGAAACAATTGGTCATTAGAAAGCGTTAACTGTCGGGGTTTCATTAATAAATGATTTCAAGTAGCTTTTAGTGCCACCAAAGCACCTTGTCATTGGCTGATTTTTCTCCGTTTTTGGGTTTTATCGTCGCGTAAATCGGCACCCAGTTGGCTGGTGCCAGACAGCACCAAACTCCTAGATCACAGCGTCGGCCCGGCTCACCAAAAATAAAAACCAATCCATCCACCGTCTCGCACGGCCCATAAACATTTAATTAGAGCGAAGGGCATTGTGGCCATTGTGATAAATCACACCGAGGAGTTAGGCTGAAAGGTAACAACAGCCGACCGGCCCGATGGCCAGTATCTTACAATAATAGGTCAAGTGTCCAACAAACAGCCGGCACTGACTATTATGAGAAATGGCGCGGTAACACTATGTCAGCCAGGCTCGGAGCGTCCTTCACACCGATGTTTCGGAGCTGATTTGATTGTTTATGAGACGATGAGTTGAAGGTTTCTCGGATTCGAGAGGTTTCCATCATGAACTTTCCTTCACCTTGTCGGCACCGCTGAGATGGTGCGATTACAAATGATACGGAAGACAGGAATGAGGCAGGCTGATTTCAGCCGTGAAGCGTTTTGTCATGCTTTTGAAGGCCAGCTCTGTCTTGGCTGCAGATGGTAAAACATCATCCAAGGTTTGTACTTTGTTTGCTGGCACAAGGATCAGAGATTTCCCCAGTGCTCTGATAACTGATAAGCACACCTAGGTTTGGCGAAATATACATATGCAGTTGACGGAGACGTTGAATTATGTTCAATTTTCGGTGGAGTATTAGTGAACGCAGCTGGCAAGAGATCGAGTCTTGTCAGTTAGCTTACGGAACTTGGCGCGCATAGGGAAAACTTCAGAGAACGACTAAGTTACTGTAGGAGGCAGGAGCATAGAAGCAAGAAAGCTACGACTGTATACCGAAGCTCGTATTTATTTACTGATTCGTGTTACCTCAGAAGAATGCTAAAACTCAACCGTCCCAATCTTTGAGTTCGCTGATCGGTGTCCAAAAATTACCTGTATAAGTGAACATGGCTCATTCATGCTTAGTAGCTACCACATTTTAGGTAGATTTTTAGGTAGCATTTTAGGTAGATGAGTATGACTCCTCGTCCGAAGGACAAGAAACATGCCCGTCTTGCGACGTCGCGGGCGACACCCAATACTACCGTAACACCTCTAGCTAGTCCAACTGTTCAGTGTTTATCCCCAACCACGTCACCAAGCTACACACACCCGACCACCGGATGCTCTCCTTGCCTCCCGTGACACAGGCGTGGTGCCCTTCCACCCTTAAAAGGTGCCGCCTGGACCTCACACCTGCGTGAGTCATCCGTTATACCTGTGCCACCACCGCCGCCTCCGCCGTTACCCCTCTCAACAGCGCGCAGTCGAGGCCACATGATGTCAGCGCCGCAGGCGTTCTACTCCACACACATCGGGGGGGGGGGGGTGACCTCACCGGTCGGAATAGTCGCGGGCCACCCTCGGGGGGGGGGGGGGACGAGAGGGTCAGCATGACATGTCAGTGTGAAACAGGCGGCAGAGGAGGACCACCCAGTCAGACAACTGAGGAGCGGGGTGCCAGATGCCAAGCCCGATAAACCCAGACGAAGGTGGGGACGGTGTCACTGACAGGACGGTGACAGCGGGCGCCCGACGCACGTCAGCTCGGCTGGAATATGCCTATGTGATGATGATAGGCGAAGGAGCAGAGAGCAGCTTGTTGGTGGCGAAACGCAGATCGTTTGACCGTTCAGAGGGTTAGTGTCAAAAGGCTGGAAGTTGTGGGTTTCCATTCGTGAGACACGACAAAAAAAGAAACTCTCAGTTGCAAATGCATGTTGATCATGTGGCGTTTAGTTAATTTCTGTTGTCGTTGTTTTGGTGGTGTTGATGATGCCAACCAAACATGTTTGAAATTTATTATTGACTAGATGGCATATTTTGCGCTATAACTGTGCGTTTTGATAGATGCGTTTGATGGGGCATTAGTTTGGGTGTGGGAAGTTATGACTTTTATTTGTCTTATTTTGTCGGAGTTGGATATTTGTTTGAACGGCATGGTATGCTGGTGCTGGTTGCGGGTTGTTAGAGCCTTTCTCATGGTTTGCCTTTATCGAACTCAAACCCACCCTACCCTACCCTAACCTACCCATACCCTACCTTACTAATAACCTACACATAGTTACCCTTCTCATACTCGATTAAAGTAACGTACCAAATTTGAGCGCAATCGGCCCAGCCGTTCTTGAGATATAAAACTGGCCCCCTGCACGTGCGCACGCGCTAGCTGAGACTCCAGATGACCTGTGCCAGCCACCTTTCTAAATTGTCCCCAACAGTGAACAAAATTTGAGCGAAATCGGCCCAGCTGTTCTTGAGATGTATAAGTGGACCCCTCACGTGCGCACGTGCAATCGATCCCCCCTACCTGTGACAAACGACCATGCATCGCCAGGTGAGTGCCCCCTCCAACCGCAGTCCAAGTTTCAACGCAATCGGCCCAGTAGCAACTGAGTTGTTCCTAGTACAATAATGTGCTGTTTAGGGGAGAGTGGGGCACATTCGTGCATGGGACACATTCGTTTTCAGCAGTTTATGGGAACACGAGTGACTGCACGAGCTCAAGGTAAATTATGGAAATATGTCTATCATTGCCGCCCTTCGTTCACCGTAGAAGACAACACTGTACCTGCTGTCATGCTTGATAAAAACGCAAATTTGTAATATTCGTGAGCTTTCCAAACTTTTCTCATATCATCCATTTTCGTGATCCTGACTCGGAAATGTGGTTCAGCTTTTCAAAATTGGGGGTGAAGAAGCCCACTCTATTCACGGAACTGCTGCAAACTTGTTTGTTGAAAAAGTGTCATTTTTTCAAAAAGAAATTTTGAAATATATTACTAACCCGCGCACCGACGGGGGGGGGGCGGATATCCGCCCCCCCCCTGAGGTTTTTCGCGGATAGCGGGAAAACCGCGGCGCGTAGCGCCGCGAAATTTGGTATGACTATACCCTCATCAATTTTACACATGGTGTGCAAGTTTGAACCTCCTAACTTTTAAGGTCAGGTCACCAGGTCACTTTGAATGACCCAACCTCAAGTCACTTTTTTGCAACTTTGTCACCGTGCCAGAGCTACAGTAGATGTCGGAGGCCTTTGAAAGTCGCAGGATGTTATTAGGTCATTAGTAGCTACAATTTGTATATCTCGGAATTTTGATGTCGGTGACCTAAGGTCAGGTCAATTTCGCGACCTCCCCATTATAAGTCAATGGGGGAAAAATCAACTCCCTGTTTTTACCACTAAAACGGGTCGGAATGGCCCCATATACCATACTTGACTTCACATACGATCAACCTTCACTACCTTGAGGTCTGTTTTGCTGTTGGGCAGCTGTGAGGTCATGTGACGTCATCAAAGGTCACCAAAGGTTTTTTGCCAATAACTCCTTACAGGAACAAGATACAGCCGCGTGGATGGTCTCATTGTGTTCAGCTCGTCAAGACGCATCGAATGATATACATGATGACCTCGAGGTCACGTGACCTGAGGTCAACCTTTGACCTTGACCTTTCGAGGTCAACATATATATCATTCGATGCGGATTGACGAGAGGATCACGATGATGCCCTTAGTTTGTTCCTATCTTGACTACTTCGAAAGTTATTCGAGAAAAACCCTCTCCATATCTAGCGCCGCCATTTTGACTTTTTTGACCCCTGTGACGTCATCTTTGACCTGACCTGAAAATGGCCTTAGTAAAAATTGTAGACCTTGTCCGTGCGTATCCGATGCCGTTTACCGCTTGTCGCTATCTTGCTTCGTTCTCGAGATCTCAGGGGGGGGGCGGTCATCCGCCCCCCCCCCGTCGGTACTAAGTTGGCGCAGACCCCCGTCGGTGCGCGGGCTAATAACGTTGTGGGGCAGGTTCGTGTACGCACTGCCTGGGGGCACATTCGTGCATATTTTTTTTTTTTAGTTTTGCGATTTATGACTTTATCTGTAGTAGGTTTCTCTAATGACGCTCGCCTGACTCAGTCTCGACTGCTTGCGACGTCGTGACGAGCAATTCACGCGAACTTGGCGAGGTCACGGAGGCCGGCAGTTGGCACATTCTTGTTGGCCAGCCCATTCTTTCTACATTTGTTGTGCAATGCATTCTTGTCGAAAGGAATCAAGTGAAATGACCCCCTGCCAATTTCCTTTGGTAAATTTCTGGTAATGCCCGGTAATTTCTCGAATTTTGCCGGGTGAACGGAAGTGCCCCATCTCTTGAACGAATGTGCCCCATAGGTGGGGCAGTTTCGTGCAAATGTTCAGAGTTAATAAAAGTCATTTTTTCTAATGGAAGCAATAATTTTATAGGATAACTTTTAAAGAGGAAAACTATCTGCAATAGTTCCTTTCCATACTACAATCAACAATTTTGCCATTGCACTAACCAAAGAACAGATATATGGGTTTATCCATTTTTTGCACGAATGTGCCCCACTCTCCCCTACTGGTAGGCGCTTATTTTCAGTGTTTGGAATTCCCCTTTGCGGGCGGTGCATTGCAGCCCATGCTTTGATAGCTAATGTCAAAAGTTGTATGACCTGCCGGCCATAAGCCATCGATCGGATTTTGTCGAAAAATACCTGTAACGTTAACAAAACACGGTCGTATGTTTGAGTCGTTTTCACAAAAGTTTATTGACTTTTCGATAATATTTTGGGTGGATATTGGTCAGAAAAGAATGCTCTTTCCGAAAATGTAGGTTTCATAGCCATTGGTCAGCGTTTTCAATACGTTTTGATGTTGTAAAGGACATCGCGCTCCGCGCGAATCAAATTTTCAAATTAATTTTTCATTATTAAGGAAATCGTACGGATCATCAGCTTTTGTTTGCTATTCTCTGATTACACATACATTTGTCTGCAAAATGGTACAACACTGATTTCATTCCGTCAAGCCGTTTTCCAGCGGCATCGGTTTTCCCGTCATAATGTACGAAATCGGTCATTTTTTCGCAACCGGGGGTATTGCCTTGCACGTGGCGCGTGCTATACTATGAAACCATATCAATACGCTAGGCCCATCTCTCCTCTATCCAGCGGTGGCAACCCCACCTCGCTACGGCAATCTGTCGCCGAGTTTTGGGCCCGGGAAGTGGGCGCCGCAGGCCGGTTTTCGCCCCATCTTCGATTTGACCGTTTCCCGTGTTAACCCTATGGCGCACGCGAGCGCGTGCTGACGGCGCACCCCTGGGCCGATCACGCCCAAATTTTAATACAAAGGCCGCCCACGCCCACAGATTTGGCATGCCAAATTTCACGTCACTACGCCGCGCCTTTCAGGCGCAATAAGACACATAAGTCATGACGCACGCACGCACGCACGGACATCTTATAATTCATAATATAGATAGACTAGCAAGTCGGATGATAACACAATGCTGATAAGTAGGTATTTGTCTCTTGTGTTGATTGTTTTTCCTGGGAAAGATTGTTCCTCAAATTATAAAAGGCAGCTAACTTTTGAAAACCTCATTATAGCTACTATATGAAATCAGTTGATTTCCATATAAACAAGAAAACTGTGTTGTTGAGCCATTTAGACCATTTTGTATTAACCCTCGCCGGCCGAGGGGGGGGGGGCGGGTGCCGCCCCCCCATAGGGTTTTTTCGCGATAGCTCCGAACACGCTGGTGATAGAGAGCTGAAACTTGGCATACTTGACCTTTGATCCAAGCTGCATCTTTTGACACCAACCGCATTTTTTGGGTCAGGTCAGGTCACTGACTTATGACGTCATAAGTGAACCTCTGCACGGTCTTCAGATGTCGCAACTTCGCAACGCCCTCACTGCCAGAGGAGATGTCACAGGGAAATGAAACTTGCAGGATCTAGTATCCATTATGAGTCTCACATTTTGTATATCTCGGATTTTTCCTAAAGGTCATATGAGGTCAGGTCATTTTCGTGACCTCACCATTATAAGTCAATGGGGAAAAATGAAAACTGCTATTCTGGCGCCGGGAACGATCTCCAACTATCTCAAGCACACAGAATCGTGATTTGATGCACTCCTTGCAAGGTTAGATGCGTCACTTTTGCAATGTTGACCTTGCGTGACGTCATTTATGACGTCATCAAGGTCATATTAGTTTTTCGTTAATAACTCCCGATCAAATTGAGCTAGCGAGTCGAGAAAGCCACCAATGGACTCAGGAAGACCTGCCGAATCGAATGATATGCGATATGACCTCTTTCGACCAACTTCGTGACCTGGGGGTGCTGACCTGACCTTGACCTGAGGTCAACACCCTAAGTTGACCTGACCCGAACAAAAAGTATATCATTCGACGTGCCTGAGCGAGGCGAACACGATGCTGCCAAAATCGCGGCTCTGCGGCCGTTTTTTGCGAAGTTATTCACCAAAAACTGAACCGTACCCTGGGGCACTTGACCTGACCTCAGAGGTCACCGGTTGACCTAGGACCTTAAAATCGGGTACCAATCTCTGCGTCTCGTAACGGCGCACACGCTCGTTTTTTCCGCGACGCGCTAGCTCCACCAGGGGCGAAACGGCGAGAGGGGGTCGTACCCGCCCCCCCCCCCTCGGCCGGCGCGTATGTAGAAAACCAATAGGTCCGGCGAGGTTAAAATAAGCATATATGTATCTAGTTTTAGATAATTTCTGCTAGTTATGAAAGATAGTTGTGTATCGTTCCTCACATGCAAAACAAAGGCATCCAACGATTCTTTTGCATTTCAAGCACCGCGGAGAAAGCGATTCGGATTCACGTCAGACGCTCCTTCCTCATTTCGAAGAACGCTTCCCATGCATTATCCGCCGACCAGTGTCGGCTACACGGACCTACTACCCAGTACCCAGAGCGTTATCGCCCGCGCCGCGGCCGCCGCGTCGGTAGCAGCCCTGCGGTCAGTCGACCCACCAAACCAGTCTCGCCACGCCGGGTCCCGTCAACTGCGCATCAACCGCGGGGCATACGGACCCCCCCCCCCCCCCACCTCACACCACCCCAAACGGGGGAGGGGGCGGACAGGCTTCGACCTGTTTTCCATCGGCCCACTTTGGATGTACGGAGAACCCGTTTTGGCAGTACTGACTGAATAGGGGAGAGTGGGGCAAAGCGGCCACCCTAACGTTTCTAACGATGCCGACGCTTGATTTTTAAACTTGGAAAGATTCTTTCTATACCAATGTGATCCCTATTAAATTGTCTTTTATTCCAACTGCGTTTCATTTCCAAAGGCGTTCACATATGGGAGATATTGACAAAACTTTAAACCTATAGCATATTGGTCACTTTGCCCCATCCCTGAGGCAAAGCGGCCACTGGCGACTTCTCAAGTCCCGATATGAGAAACAGAATAGTTGCCTCATGCACGACTAGGGTATTTGATGGTGACAAGTTTTAAGGGAAGATGGATGTTTACTTTGTTATCTTCCCACCTATTGCTAAACAAAGAAAGAATTTTCTTGGAAAAACATTTAATTGCATAATTTGGTAACTCATGTACCTAACCGAAAAGTAGCCAAGATGAATGCATGACGACACATTTGAATATAAATAATGTTTTTATCCAGATGGAAACAACTTATGGCCAATTGGGGGCTGGCCACTTTGCCCCGGCCGCTTTGCCCCGCGCATACCGTCCGAGACAAAAATATTCCAGCTCAGCTATTAGTGGGGTAAAAAGCATTAAAATTGGTAGAAGGCATGTACGATAACCACGCAATGCATGGACAAAAACGCTTATAAAAATTCCAAACGGTTATGGAATAAAATAACATTTAAAAATTGTAAACATAATTGGTAACCTGGCAAGAAATGCTTTTCCGTGTTTCACAGAACAATGGCGATGGGCCTGAAACCCCGGTCTGGCTCATTCGAACGACCGCAAAGAGAAGTATAATTGGAAATCATAAATTGGAACTGACGCCAGCTGTGGAGGGCTAAAACGATGGATGGCCGCTTTGCCCCGGGTGGCCGCTTTGCCCCACTCTCCCCTACCTACATGAAGGGTGATGAAAGTGGTTGTGGATTCACTGGTGAATCTGTGGGGATTAAATTGTAATATTGCAATGAGTCAGTCTGAGATGAGACAGGTCATTTAAATACTGCATTCTGCCTGGTCAGGGATGCCCCGGGAGTAGGTATTCACCAAACTTATATCCAACGCCGGACAATGCTTTTCAACCGACAGGAATAGCGGATGTCTAATCTTGGTATGATACATTTATGTAGGGGAGACCCGAGAGGTATGGGCCGGTTTTGTGAAAAGGCAATTTTCTTCCAGTGGGCTATAGCTAGACCCGATTTTTCACTCTGTGTACGTGAAATTGCCTTTCGCCTGCAACGTGTGCCTGATATTAGGCATCTGGGATCAACTATTTTGTCTCGAGATAACTTTCAATAAATCATGTGCTTTTTCGATTCATCAAAATACACCGGGAGGTATGGGCCATGGCGCGGGAGGTATGGGCCGGTGCCATGTTTCATATTTTTTTCTCGACAATGAGAACAATACTCGTGGCTGGTATATACCTTGATCTCTCTTAGAGCCCAAGAACCGCATAAGCGGCCAACAGCTTACTTCATGGAGGTCACTTGGGCCCATATGTATTTTGGTAAACTCAATCATCCACCATGAAATAAGATCAATAATATTTTTCTGTTCGAATGAAATCTGAAGCTAAATTTTCGACCTTGCGCGACAAAAATAAAACTTATTGACGGGGACATTTAAAGAAAGCATCATTTTATTGATTTCGGATCACTGGAGGTGGGTGGCCCGAACCTCCCGGTAAGGACACCAGAATATGCGTAGCATCTCAGCTCATAATTTTGCAAGAAAGCTTGAAATTACCTATCCAGTCTTAACCTTCCAGGCGGTGGGGGGGGGCATTTTTTTGACCCCCCCCCTTTACTTTTTTCGATATATCTCGAGAACCGCTGCGCCGATCGTCACCAAACTTTCAGTACCCTCCCGGGAGCAGCTAGCGCACATGGTGACCAAAAATTTTTCCAAAGGCTATGATAGGTTGGCCGCTAATGACGTAAGAGTGACGTCATTTTTGCCATTTTCGACCCAAAAAAAGGTTTCGCGGGAAGAGCTGTCAGGCCTACAGCTTTAGAGATACAGAAAAATGTTTTAGACATAAGAGGTGTGGAATTAAAAGGGCTACAAAACTGCTATTTCGGTTTTTCGAATTTTTTGGATTTTGACCCCCAAAAATCAAAAAATAGATTTTTTGAATATAATAGCCAAAAAATCCAAAAAGTTTTTTGCATTTCGAAAAAACCGGAATATATGTGATAGTCCCTACCGCCTTCTATCTACATACCAAATTTGAGATCGATACCTCGTTTTTTGGCCAAGTTATAGCGAAAAAACTGTTCAAAATTGATGACGTTAAATTTTCAAACTCAATTTTTAGCAATTCTAGACCTCGTAGCGCAAAACAAAGACCACCATTAGACTCCCCGTGACGAGCTGCATCGAATCGATACCCATTTTATGCAAAAATATCAACTTTGAAATTTGACCTTTTTTTACCTGACCTTGACCTGACCTCCACCAGAAAGTGACCTAAACCGTACCTGATGGTCTTATAACCAACACCATTGAGTTGGAAATGAAAAACTGGCCATAAAACATGCATCACATAACCTTAGTAAAGTTGGGCTCATGTGGTGACCCTTGGTGACCTTTGGTGACCTGACCTGTGACCTGACCTGGTATGACCAGTGACCTCTAATAGCAACATATGTACTAGACAACTGACGCCTTATCGCTGATTTTCGACAAAATGCGTTTTACTCGGTGTTATAGCGCTTTCTCTAGAAGCCCTGTGAACGGTGAAACATTTTATCTTTGACCTGACCTGTGATGTCATCGGTGACCCCGAGGTCAATGAAATTTGGTTTCCTTCGACAAATTTGACAGGGCTATCGAACGCCGTTTGAATTTTCCGGATCCGTCCAGTAGTTTCGGAGATACGGGGGGGGGCAAAAAAGTGCCCCCCCCCCACCGCGTGGAAGGTGGCTGGTATGCCCACCGCCTGCCGGGTTAAGTTGCATGCTTTACACTTTATGTTAGGGATGATCGGACATCATAAAACGAGCCTGGATCAAATTTATCACAAATTTTCTGTATGTACCGTATTTTACTCGAAGAGGGCAAAAACGCTTTATCACCGCTCATTTCCAAAGAAGACTGAGGAAGATTTTGAAAATAACGTGGGTTGTATAACGGAATGGCTGCTACCAGTTAACGCCATCAAAAGTGTAAAAATACGCAACACTTCTTCAAAACTGTGGTGGCCCATACCTCCAGGGGGCCCATACCTCCCGGGTCTCCCCTATCCCACAAGTTGGAATTGGACAAGAAGTAGCACGAACGAACCGTTTAGGATACAAATGAACTCGCTCCCCATATTGCTGTCTTGCTGAATTTCTGAAGCATAGCCATTTCTATGAAAATCGTAGTTATTGTCAGAATCGGGTGAAGCTTCCTATGCTCCCTTGCGACTAACAGTCGCCCACATTAAAAGCCGGTATTATAAAGTGCACACATTCTTCTTTCCTATCACTATGTTATTGTGTTGTTATCTATCTAAGCGTCAGTCCAGCCTATCTAAGCGTCCTGCTGATAACTCACACTTAACCCATATTGATTCGGAATATGGGTGACTGCAGAGTGCAGTGACGTCAACATTTATTTTTAGCCGACCAAATGGATCTGTGTGACGTGCGTTCTCAAATCGGCTCGTCTTTGTTCTACCGATGAGCGTTACGTTCGCTGTATTAGGGTTGAGTCATTCCCTTAGACAACGTAAATACTTAGGAGGGAAGGGGAGATATTGCAGCATTCTCCTCCGATGAAAACTGAGTGCTGCACACACTTACGGCAGTCATTGCAATGGCTAGGTAAACCCAATGCATTGACTGATGGGATGCATTGACTGATGTTTGGTGAATACTGCCCATGGCTCACTAGATGCCGATTTAAAGCGGTACGTGCCTCGCAAACAGACTACTGAGTTGCTGATTGATAATAATGATGCTCTGTCGGCTAGTCACATACAAGTCGATGCACTGTCAGCCCTAGCATATTGACCAGAATCATGCATAATTGTACCTTTCAGATGAGCGAACAAGCCATCCGTCTTTGGCTGACGACACATTGCCTCACAGCGCTGTGACCCCCCCCCCCCCCCCTCCCGGTCCATCTGTGTCCTCCTTAGCCCGCTCAACGCCGGTGTAAAAAGGTACCGGTTCTCTGAATCACTCGGTCCGTTACCATAGGACTGCGTCGCCGAGGGCGCCGGCTGCTCAGATCGCGGCGATCGACGGCAGTCGTCACTGACTCACAATGACGTGTGTTTGGATTTGGAGTGGACTGGTTACAGCGCGGGACTGAGCCGACACTGGGCCCGTGTCCTAACAGTAAACTCCCGTCGGCATACGGCGCACGTCCACGTCATGTGCTTATTTTACTGCGGCTCGGAAGAATAATTGGCGGAGTTCATGCATGAAACAGATGATTTGCGAGACATACACGGAGTAAGGAAGCGCAAAACGTATAAGTATGGTAATGAGCTTACCATATTTATACGTTTTGCGTAAAGTTTGGTAAACGTATAATACTCGCCATGGTAGTGAGGCTAGGTACTTTATAATTTAAACCAAATGAGATCAAAATGAGACATTGTCTTCATATCCTTACAGTCGGCAAATGCTTATGTCCCGTTTTCAGTTTTCACTCCTCATTTTTTGCATGTTCTCTTGCAATGCTTTAACCCAGCTGCCGGACATTGGTCACGTCAGTGGCGCAGCCAGGGGGGGGTCAGAGGGTCAGCTGACCCCCCCGAAATTTCTGTCAGGGGCCCGCTCGAGAAAGAGAGGGAGAGAGAGAGAGAGAGAGAGAGAGAGAGAGAGAGAGAGAGAGAGAGAGAGAGAGAGAGAGAGAGAGAGAGAGAGAGAGAGAGAGATCCTAATCTACATAATCGGACGGGTCCGCTTCGAAAAGTGCCTAGGTACTGGGACACCACGGGTGAGGGGTAGGCCTGAGGGCCCCGTTGGATGGGTCCGGGCCCCCGGGAGAACGGGCCCCGGAGCCCCGGTAGGACGGAGCCCGGGCCCCCGGGAGAACGGGCCCCGAGCCCAGGGTGGACGGGGCCCGGACCCCCCGGTGGATGGGGCCCAGGCCCTCGGGAGGACGGGCCCGGGCCCCGGGTGGACGGGGCCCAGACTGCGGGTGGATGGGGCCCGGACCCCCGGGTGGACGGGGCCCGGGCCCCCCGGTGGATGGGTTCGGGCCCCGGGAGTACGGGCCCCGGGTGGACGGGGCCCGGACCCCCGGGAGAACGGGGCCCGGACTCGGATCCCAGGTGGACGTGGCCCGGGCCCCCGTGGGGATAGGGCCCGGGCCCTCGGGTGAATGGGGCCCGGGCCCCCGGGTGGATGGGGCCGGGTCCCCGGGAGAACGGGGCCCGGGCCCCGGATGGATGGGGTCCGGCCCTGGGTGGACGGGGCCCGGGCCCCGGGTGGATTGGACCCGGGCCCCGGGAGAACGGGGCCCGGGCCCCTGGTGGACGGGCCCCGGAGCCCCGGGTGGACGGAGCCCTGGCCCCCGGGAGAACGGGGCCCGGACCCTCGGGTGGACGGGGCCAGGGCCCAGGTGGATGGGGTCGGGGCCCGGGTGGACGGGGCCCGGACCCCCGGGAGAACGGGGCCCGGGTCCCTGGGAGAACGGGCCCCGGGCCCCTGGTGGACGGGCCACGGAGCCACGGGTGGACGGAGCCCGGGCCCCCCGGTGGATGGGGCCCAACCCCCTGTGGATGGGGCCCGGGCCCTCCGGGTGGATGGGGCCCGGGCCCTCCGGGTGGATGGGGCCCGCTAGGGTGACCCGCTTGCTCCGCAACGCGAATAAGGGATATTTTCGATCGGTGGGCGTTTGGTTGGTCTTGTGTCCGTGGGTCATGTATACATTTCGGTCGGTTGTCTTTTGACGGCTAAGCATTTTGGTTTGGAAAAAAACATCCATCGCATCAAGGTGCTCGTGTCTGATAACCATACGTCTACTATAGAACTTGTCAAGTGTATTTTATAGCATAGGTTGACGTAGGTCATTGAAAAATGAGAGCCATAGATGAATTGCCATTAGAGGTTTGAAAAATTTATATTTTTAAGAAAACTGTTGCTCGTCTTGCAAAAGCGATGATTGGATCTTGGACAAAATTGAATGCTCTTTCCAACGATGCCATTTTTAATTGTCAAACTTATCAGGTTATGCAGCAAAAGCCGTGTAATTAAGTAAGTCTTGAACAAAAACCATTTTCTCCAGCGATTTGTTCCACATTTTTTTAATCAATTATCTTTTCACAAATTATCCTTGAGAGGCGGTACATTTTTCTTGCCAACAGGCGTTGTTTGAACCCGCTCCGTCTGACAGTCACCTGAAAATAGCATTAAGTCCAAAATCCGTCCGAAACGTCAATTTTTCAAGCATAAGTGCCCTCACGGGTGCACGTGGCGTGTGCCATCCCTGCACCGCTCACCATTCGATAGCCCGTTCGATCCTCATTGTTCCCCTTGCCGATCGGAACCACGGTTACCGAGATACTGCACGGGGACCGGATCCGTGTCGGTCAAATTTAGCCATTTTCGCCCCATTTTGCAAGCCTGTAAAGTCTATGACGCGAATTTGCACTTATTGAGCACGCGCCATGTGCTCACCACCGGCCCGATCGAGCTGAGACCCCTCACAGGCACGTTCCCCATCCTTGTTCTATAAGTTGCGCAAAGTTCAGCGCACTAACGTAGGTGCAACGGTCTGGCCTGTACCTACCCCGGGATAAGTAACACCATGCCGGGACCACGGTGACAGACAGAATCTACGTCACCACATCACCACACCACAATTCAAACCTGGCCCAAGGCAATACATGACCCATGTGAGCACGTTAACCCTCGCCGGCTCAGGCCATTTTGCGTCCTTCGACGGCACAAGGGAGGGAGGGTACGACCCCCTTCCTCGCGTTTGGCGTATGATCGAGCTAGAGCTTCGCGGAAAAAAACGAGCGTGTTGCCCGTGACGAGAGGAAGCCGATAATACCCAATTCCAAGGTCCTAGGTCACTGGTTGACCTTCCAGGTCAGGTCAATGACCCAAATGTCGGGAAAATCGGGACCTGTTAGAACGTCGTAAAATGTGGCTGCTATAGGTTTTTTGTCGGGGTGCTGATCACGAATATTATGTCAGTTTTGATCACAGATGATGTCTTTATGCAGTTAGGCCAGGTCGGGTCAGGTCAGGGCAGGTCAACCAGTAGTGGTCCCGCCGGGTATTCGTAGTACCTACGTGTCAACCGCCTCTGACAGCTTTGTAGCATGTTACGAAGGCACCAGAACTACTTCTTAAATGTTCAAATGGTTGTTAAATTGGAATTCAGTTCCAAAAAAGCTAGCCTAGAAACATGCATAACTTGAAAAAAGTGTACCGAGGTCATCATAGGTCAGTGACCTGACCTGACCTTCAGGTGACGTTGACATCCACCCTTATGCATGGGAGCATCATCAAATCACATATTTGAACGCTGGAATCCACGAAAGGACTGCAAACGCGCGGCTAATGCGAGCCGGCATATGCCGAACCGCGATTCTGGCCAAACATGGTCTCGGAAAGTAGGTCACAGCTCAAAGGTCATTTGGGTAAGGGTCATTAAATTTCTAGGGTAGGTGTAAAATTGATGAACGCGAGGGTACTGAAAGTTACGTCGCGATCAACCGCTTTTTACGCGAGTTATTCGCGAAAAAAACCTTAGGGGGGTTGCATCAACCCCTCCCCATGTGCCGGCGAGGGTTAAAACTTCTTGTGAGCGAATTCACGTAATGAAGAAGAATAAAGGCACAATCTACTACAGCAGCCAATATATGGCTTAGGACAGGCACATGGGACTACTTAAATCTTGTCCGACAGAAGTAGGTAACAGTTCTGATTGCATTATATGCTATGCATATTGCGGAAGGGTCACATTTCGGCCTCGAAAGATACGAATTCATACGTCATAGTAACATATTTCTGTGGTGGTCAATTTGCGTAAAAAACTGAACACCGCCGTGATTAACTACCGAGGCATTGTTCTATCCAAATTTTCTGATTCAAACTCGCTCAGGGTTATCCTGCAGGTAAAGGGGGCCCGCTCAGCAGAATGCGTATGAAATATGGAGAGATTCTGAACAATGGGTGGGGGGCCCGTACACTAGGGGGCCCGCTTTGGAGGCGATGACCCCCCCGAAACGAAATCCTGGCTGCGCCACTGGGTCACGTGACCACATTTTCCGTGTGACCTTGAGTTGGCACCAGATTTTGTCGACAGACATGGCGCAGCTTATTTTACTGCATTATTTTAGATACTAAATATTTAGGCGTGTGGTGATAAATGATACCGTGCAAATAATATTGAATCATCGGTGACATAGTTACCATTGATACTTGAATAGCATCAATAAAATGCAATTAATCTATTATTACTCTTCCATTGATTTTATTGTGTTTGCAGGCATAGGTAGAAACTGAAAAGCTGAGCCTGCAGCTTACAGTTGTTCTATACAGTAGCAGCGGAACAAGGGGGGGGGGCACTGCCGACTTTCGGTCCGATTCTTTCCATGCAACGCCCATAGGGCTAATGTTAAAATGCCAAAATTAGGGGGCACGGTGCCCCGGTGCCCTCCCCGTTCCGCCGCCTATGGTTCTATAACTCTTAATGCATAAATCAATGCTACTGAGGGCTGCAAATTTGTTTTTTACCTATCTTTAATAACTGATGCCCTACCTTCATCTACCATTATCTGTAAGAATCTTGCATCAATCATCACCAGACTTCTTAGTTTTTTTTTACATACCTACGCCCCAGCCGCGAGAGTGGGCGGGTACGACTCCCTCGCCTTAATTGAGCTAGCCTCGCGGGCAAAACGAGCATGTGTGCCGTTACGGGACCGGGGACGCAGCGATTGATGCACGGTTTAACCCTATTAGTGGCAGGCTCCTGGCTACCCCCTATTAGTGGCAGGGGGGGGCTGTTTACGACCCCCCTTGATATCTCGAGATCTAACGGGCCGATTTTCAAAATTCAAACGGCATTCGATTTCGCTCAACGAGATCTACATTTCTAAAAAAAATAAAATTAAAAAATGTCAATAGGGGGGTAGAGGGGGGTAAAAACGGGCAAATTGCAGATACATTTTAGACTGTTTATCACGGCCAGGTTTCTGAACCAATCTTAACGCAACTTTTGCCGGTCGATAGAGAATGAACCAGGAATTCACATGGATCCTAAAAATATGCATTTTCAAAAATCATAGGCGGATACAGATCATTGAGATTGGGGGTACACAAAGAGTATAGTAAATAAGGTTTTTGTTGGTACTGTTTCTAAAAAGGGTGGCAATGGTCTTGTTATGTTACAATTTTCTTATGAGAGAACGACTAAAATTGTATTGGTCATGCATAGGCGGTGTCAGGGCACCTATGTTGGGAGGTAAAAAATAACCCCCCTTTTTGGACGCCTGGATCCGCCTATTATAGCAAAAACGTGTCAAAAGAGGATGCACAATAACTTTGTATATGTTATCACATGATACCTTTCATTCACTGTTCGTAAAACTGGTGCAGCATCGTGATCTTCGCCCAAATGACTCGCTTCACGAATAGGACCCACCAATTCCCAGTGCTCTGGAGCCGCCCCTGGTAAAGTTATGAACTTGATATTTTCAGGGAATGTGCCCAATTTAGTTTTAGGAAAAGTCAGAAAATTTCAGCATCGTAGCTTCAGCGGTTTCGGAGATATTCCCGAAAAACCTGAGGGGTGGATAAAAACAACCCCCCTGCCACTAATAGGGTTAAAAGTCTCAGGTCAACTGATGGCCTCTGAGGGTCAGGTCAAGTGCCCCGAGGGCCAAAATACGATTTCGGGTTTTGAAAAATAACTTTGTCAAAAAAAAAAACGGCGCAGAGTCGCGATTTTAGTACCATCATGTTTGTCATGCTCCGGTGCGTCAAAATGGTACACTTTTGTTTGGGTGGGGTCAACATAAGGTGTCCACATCGGATCAAAGCCAGGTCAGAGGCACTCAGGTCACGAACTTGGTCGGAGGAGGTTATATCGCATATCATTCGATTCGGTAGGTCTTCCCAAGTCTATTGGCGACTTTTCCGACTTGCCAGCTCAATTTTATCAGGAGTTATTGACGAAAAAACTTGTGACATTTGTGACGTCATAAATGACGTCACGTTAGGTTAAAGATGCAAAAGTGAAGCATTGGACATTGCAAGAATTGCATGAAATTGCGATTCCATGTGCTTGAGCTAGGTTTAGATCATTCTCGGCGTCAAAATTACAGTTTCCATATTTTCCCCATTGACTTGTAATGGTGACGTCGCGCGATCGGCCTGACCTCATGTGACCTCTAGGAGAAATCCGAGATATACACGTTTTGAGACTCCTAGAGGATACTAGGTCCTGTAAGTATCATCTCGCTGTGACAGCTCCTCTGGCACCGAGGGCATTGCGAAGTTTCGGTATTTTGGGACTATTGCAGAGGTTCACGTGTGACGTCATAAGTCAGTGACCTGACCTGAGACGGTAATGCAATTGATTTCCAAAGATGCGTATGGAAGCAAAGATAAGGTGTGCCAAATAGCAGCCCTCTAGCTGTAAGGTGTTTTGAGCTATCGCCAAAAGTCGTGAGTGGAGCGCTACTGACTCCTCCGGTCGGCCGCCGGGGGTAAGGAGGCGTGCAGGGTATCGGAAAACCACCTGGTACTTTGCGAATTTTGCCGATAAAAATACGTTTCTTATGCCAACTTGTAGCCAAAAGACTACTGAATCTCAAACCAGTCGTATCCTTGCACTAAATGGCTTGGTTTAGACACGATAGGTCTGAAAAGAAAAGAACCCATGTATTATCTATGGGCGCCGCGAGGCCGTTGGCACCAGAGTTTCGGGAAGTGCCCTCGCCACAACCGCACGTGCAGATTTGGTCACGTGACCAAGCGCATTTGCCGCCACTGTATTTATATACACTGTGCTTTAACCCTATTCCTGGCGGGCTCCGCCGGGACAAGAAACTGGCGGGGGGGGGGGGGCCGATTCGGCCCCCCCCCTGAGATCTCGAGAACGAAGCAAGATAGCGACAAGCGGTAAACGGCATCGGATACGCACGGCCAAGATCTACAATTTTTACTAAGGTCATTTTCAGGTCAGGTCAAAGATGACGTCACAGGGGTCGAAAAAGTCAAAATGGCGGCACTAGATATGGAGAGAGTTTTTCTCGAATAACTTTCGAATTAGTCAAGATAGGAACAAACTAAGGGCATCATCGTGATCCTCTCGTCAATCCGCATCGAATTATATATATGTTGACCTCGAAAGGTCAAGGTCAAAGGTTGACCTCAGGTCACGTGACCTCGAGGTCATCATGTATACCATTCGATGCGTCTTGACGAGCTGAACACAATGAGACCATCCACGCGTCTGTATCTTGTTCCTGTACGGAGTTATTGGCCAAAAACCTTTGGTGACCTTTGATGACGTCACATGACCTCACAGCTGCCCAACAGCAAAACAGACCTCAAGGTAGTGAAGGTTGATCGTATATGAAGTCATGTATGGTATATGGGGCCATTCCGACCCGTTTTAGTGGTAAAAACAGGGAGTTGATTTTTCCCCCATTGACTTATAATGGGGAGGTCGCGAAATTGACCTGACCTTAGGTCACCGATATCAAAATTCCGAGATACACAAATTGCACATACTGGTACCCTAACTAAACCCTGAAGAGAAGAAATTGATCGGTCAAAAACTCTAGCTCTGGCGTGATTGCAAACTTTTCTGAGGTAGCGTCACCAAACCGCCTCTGGTGACCTGACCTGAGGTCAGATCAGCTCAAAATTTTCAGACATGTTGCGTAGAAGCCTTTTAGGAAAAGTCAGAAAATTTGAGCTTCCTAGCTCAACGCGTTTGGGAGATATAACCAAAAAACCTCAGGGGGGGGGCTCCTGAGGCCCCCCCCCGCCAGGAATAGGGTTAACCCTCGCCGGACCTATTAGTTTTCTACATACGCGCCGGCCGAGGGGGGGGGGGGGCGGGTACGACCCCCCCCCCTCGCCGTTTCGCCCCTGGTGGAGCTAGCGCGTCGCGGAAAAAACGAGCGTGTGCGCCGTTACGAGACGCAGAGATTGGTACCCGATTTTAAGGTCCTAGGTCAACCGGTGACCTCTAAGGTCAGGTCAAGTGCCCCAAGGTACGGTTCAGGTTTTGGTGAATAACTTCGCAAAAAACGGCCGCAGAGCGCCGATTTTGGCAGCATCGTGTTCGTCTCGCTCAGGCGCGTCGAATGATATACTTTTTGTCCGGGTCAGGTCAACTTGGGGTGTTGACCTCAGGTCAAGGTCAGGTCAGCACCCCCAGGTCACAAAGTTGGTCGAAAGAGGTCATGTCGCATATCATTCGATTCGGCAGGTCTTCCTGAGTCCATTGGTGGCTTTACCGACTCGCTAGCTCAATTTGATCAAGAGTTATTGACGAAAAACTAATATGACCTTGATGACGTCATAAATGACGTCACGCAAGGTCAACATTGCAAAAGTGACGCATCTTACCTTGCAAGGAGTGCATCAAATCACGATTCTGTGTGCTTGAGATAGTTGGAGATCGTTCCCGGCGCCAGAATAGCAGTTTTCATTTTTCCCCATTGACTTATAATGGTGAGGTCACGAAAATGACCTGACCTCATATGACCTTTAGGAAAAATCCGAGATATACAAGTTGTCGGACTCATAATGGATACTAGATCCTGCAAGTTTCATTTCCCTGTGACATCTCCTCTGGCAGTGAGGGCGTTGCGAAGTTGCGACATCTGAAGACCGTGCAGAGGTTCACTTATGACGTCATAGGTCAGTGACCCGACCTGACCCAAAAAATGCGGTTGGTGTCAAAAGATCCGGCTTGGATCAAAGGTCAGGTATGCCAAGTTTCAGCTCTCTATCGCCAGCGTGTTCGGAGCTATCGCGAAAAAACCCTATGGGGGGGGGGGCGGCATCCGCCCCCCCCCCTCGGCCGGCGAGGGTTAATTGTGAACGTGAATGATGTTTACGGCCAAGCTGTAATTCCCATCAGTTTAATAGATGATTTTTGCCCATCATAAAGGGCAAGGACAGTTCACGGCACTCAACCAATGACCCTGAGCAGGCAGATATTAGTTCAGCAATTAATTTATTGCACAGAGTTTAACAAAACATTACAATAAAAGTTAAATCTCACTCAAACTGGAGCTTAGTGCTTTATCGCCATTTCAGTTGATGAGGCGCGACTCAGTTATCAATTGACTAAGACAATCGCCACACAGAAGACGAAAGAGTTGAAAAGTCTATCAATCGAGCCAATTTGACCGGTTCACCTCAGTCTCAGTCACACGCCACTCAGTCTAATCGTTTGACCCAGTCCCCCAGTCTCAGTCATTTGAGACAGTCACTTGGTCCCACAGGCCATCCCATGTTCCCTTTCAGCCGCCAATCAGTCCCGCCGCCTCAGCCCTCAGGCTACAGTCGCCCAGCCGCGCCCCGGCCCGCCGCGCCGTCCGGCACGTGTCAGGGGCCTCTGCCACATGACGTCACCGCTGACGTCACTCCACCGCTCGGCGGGCGCTGATTGGCTGCCGCGGCGGCCCGCGGAGCGTCGGCGCGACCGGCCGCCCGTTTGGCGCCATTCCGGACGTTGGGTGGCGCGTGCGAGGAGGTCGTGGCGCGCGCGCGTCGGAGGCTGGACCGAGTGACGCGCCAAGATGGCAGCGCTAACGAGCCTGGCGCTGGTGGGAGCCGTGCCGATGACGGCGGAGGAGTACGATAGATCACGACTGCTGCCGTTCGTCCATCACCTGCTGAACAGCGAGATTGTGCGGAGGGTGCTCAGCAACTGGACGCCGCCGCCGCCACCAGAGACCGCCGACGCTGGTGAGTTCCGAGAGGGGCCGTGATTTAAATGTTATGTGTGGGTCGCTGAGAGGGTGCCGCGTGAGACCTGTGTCTTTGTTCTCGTGATGGGTGAAGTATTCTGTGCGTGGCCGTTTCGTGAAGTTCCGTGACTCACTTCCGGTGTTTGAGGAAGTCGTGAGATGCCGGAAATTCCCCGTGCCCACGGCCGAAACCTTTGTCGGTGTTCACGAGAAGATGTGCCATGGAGTAGCACCAGTCACGGCCTTACGACGTGTAACGGTTGTTCGTGCACAGTAACGGCCCATTAGACGTGACCATTTCCGTTTAGTGAAAGTACGGGCGGTCCGATGTGTCAGGTGTAATTAACTGCCCCGTCACAGCGGTATAACGGGTGCCATTGAGGGCCCTGCACCGATACTCAGCCTCCGTTTACATCTACAGATACAGTGACGACTGACGCCAGGCGTGTCAGTATTGCGTCAGATTTTTGAAGTCCTGCAGCCTCCACCGTACAAAGCACACGAATCTCTCGATCGCATGCTCCTGTTCCCCAATCCACCTCATCACATCCTCGTCCTGTCCTTGTTCCGTTTGCAACTTTTCCTGGATCCGGTCACCAAGCGTGTCCGAGCGTGTCCTATCGACCGAGGCTGACGATAAGTGACCGGATGTTGCGCCCTGGAAGTGCTGGGCAGTTCGCGGAGACTGGGGGTTCCTCTGGAATGCTCCGCTCCGATCCCGTCTAACGGGTCAACCCGGCCCAGAGACGGCGTGGCGCGGCGTGGGTAGATCTCTGGGCGGCACGTGCGGTCCCGGGGTCTGAGTCATTCCCGCTCCCCCGCAGAGCTGATAGCCGTGTTGACACTGATCGAGATATGGCCGCAGAGGTCAGCCAGGTGGGCTACTTGAACCGGTCTCTGTGTGCCGACATGACCGGGTCATGGTGTCGATTATGCAACATTGCTGGTGGTGCAACGGTTTGCTGCTTTCTGGCCCTCATAACTTTGTCGATCAAGCAATTCGTTCAAAGAAGATGCCTGTTCTGTTATTCACTGCTTATGCATGACAATGCTGACGAACAATTTAGGTACTGTTGTGCTTATATAACTGTGGAATTAGCATTGGTGACATTGTTAGGGTTTGGGCATAGGTGGGCATCGTTCCCCAAAATTGTAACTTCGTTACTCGTTCCTCCGTTCCCTCAAAACGTGACTTCCGTTACTCGTTCCTCCGTTCCTCTGCATATGATGTAACGGAAGTTCTTTTAGTCCGTTACTCCGTTACAGCAAAATAAAAAAAAACGTTAAAATATTGGGTATTTCACACATTTTTGAGACCATTCTGACACAAACTTAACCTACCGAGAAAGCGGAATGCCCACCAAATCTACCAAGACAGTGGGCACTGATTGGACAGTAAACCTTGGAACGTCTGGTGGTACTGATGCGCATCACTTGTCCCCGGCCAGATGCGGAACGGGGGGGGGGGGCACCGGCGTACCCTTTGATTTTGGCATTTTAACATTAGCCCTATGTGCGTTGCATGGAAAGAATGGGACCAAAAGTCGGCAGTGCCCTCCCCCCCCCCTCTCCCTTAAAATCCACTATTCCGCTGCTGCATTAATGTCTGTGGGTTAGCTGAAAGATCAACCCGCTCGGACAACGAAAAGTAACGGAGGAACGAAGGAACGGACTAAACTGTTAACTTGTAACGGAGGAACGAACAACCAATGTAACGGAAGTTACTTGATCCGTTACCCTTTTTAAAATGTAACGAGTCCGTTCCTCCGTTCCTAAAAATTGTAACGGCGTTCCGGAACGAAGGAACGGAGGAACGGATCGTGCCCACCTATGGGTTTGGGAATGATTTCTGGTGGTGTACCCGCTGCCCGAGCCAAAATAGTCCTATCGATTTATTCACGGCTTGATGGCCGAGTAACCAAGTGAAACACTACCATGAGCTTGGACGGCCCAGTTATACCCATATGATTTATCGTGACATGACACCTGGCACGCTCCGAGGCTTGCATGTTACGGCATTTCGGATATACAACCTATCAGTTACGTGATTTTCCTGTATGGTTCTGCGTCACACCATAACAGTTTTGAGCAGTTTTCCTCCAGGGCCCCTCCCTCCATCCCTGGGCCCCTCAGTTTCCGTGAGTGCCGTCTGCACCGTTCGTGACTTGATTGCAGTTTACCCCCGAATTATGATACAAATTAGCTTCATAGCCTGGCGAGACCACCTCACGCTCGGACACGCTGCCCGACTGCCACCGATACCGCCCTACCGTATACCCCCCGCCCCCCGGCTGTTGCGTCTGGTCCGTCAGCTCACTGGGGTCACTGACCTGGCCACTGACCGGGTGCGCGCCCCCAAGGTCGCGGTGTCGCGTTGCGCCACCGTTCTGTCTCGGCTCGACCGGTTCCTGGTAAACACAGCTGCCGCAGTGTCCGGCGCTGGCCTTGACTGATGTCTGTACGCCGTTCTCGCTGTTTCAGCGACCTCTGTGACCGAGGCGGAGCTGGCGGTGGCGGCGGCCCGCGGTCGAATCGGACCGCCGCCGGACCTGGTGACGTGTCACCAGGTACCGCCAGAGGTCACCGACTACCGGGGAGCCTCTGCCGGGGAGCCGACCCCCGCGCAGCTGCAGGTGCGCTTGGAGAGGCTACAGGTGGTGCGCCGGGCGGCCGGGAGGGACCGGTCCCCGGGGGATGTCTGCCACAGTCCGCCGCCGCCGCCCGGGCCCGACTGGGCAACTACTCTGACTCCGTGTCTGCATGAGGACTCTGCGGAGGACGCGGACGATGAGGACTCGGAGGACCAGCAGGAGGGGAGTCGCGGAGGACGATCGGCGCGGCGCGGCGGCGTCGGTCGCGAGCTGGGCGCCGTCGCCGACCGGCTCGACGCTCAGAGGTCCCTGGGGACGCCGAACAACGCACAGAGCCGGCGACCGGTGAGTAGGGAATGCATTGTTTCCAGTGGCGGCCCCCGCGGCAATGGCATTGTTTCCAGTGGCGGCCCCCTAGGCAATCCTGAGCCTCGCATGACTTACTTGAAACCCAGTCAAGTTACGAAGTCATTACCATAACTTGCACTTTCGTGCACTGCGGCATGCATTTATCATGTAAGTAGAATGCATTCAGTTGTTCAGTTCAGTTTGGTTATTGCAAGTGCGCATCACTTAAACTAGCCCACACTCCAGCCATTTGTTTCAATTTGCTGTGCTGCATTGCACTGTGACACGAACATGGCTGACTGCCCTGTAAGTTCTGCCCATAAAACATCAATAAAACTTCACGGACGCTGACCAAGTCACTAGTTCGACCACAGGAAGTACTCTACTACCACTGGCACTCACTATGGATTGTCACTGCTTCTGTTCGCAGAAAACTCCCGATGAGGTGACCGAAGTGCCGGGACTCACCGGTGGCATAGCGTCGACCGCTGTCACTGCCTGCGGACTGGCCGCCCTGGGCTTCCTCGTCCGGCAAATGTCCTCATCTGACAGCTAAGCTGTCTAGGACGCTGCCGAGGTGACTGCCGCTGCTGAAGGGGGTTTATGGCGGCGTTGAAGCTGAGGGCGTTGCTGAGGTCGTTGGCAGCCGTATCTGCCAAAGGTTGCGTGTTTTGTGGGCTGCTGCGGACGACAGCTTATTGGACTACTGCATGGATCTCATCAGAGGGCACAAGTCTCTGAGGGCTGTCCTTGTCAGGGGACTGCCTTAAGAATGACGGGGTCTCTAAGGCCACCGTTCACTGCCTTGTGACCCGCAGGTCGGGCCACATATCGAACTTTGATGAACTCCGCGCGGTGTTTTCGTTCATTTGGTCATGGATGTAAAATACAATTCTCATCCATGATATTGCTGTGAATAATTGCTTTATTTGAGCGATAAGTGTGAGTGATGTTGTGCAATGTATGCGATGTTCACGTTCGAGCTTTCAAGCCATTAGCCGTGGGTGTCGGTCGGAGGTTGGCTCAAGTCTGGCTCGGGACGGATGGCCTTTAGGGCAAGTGTCGCTGGCGGTAACTGCATTCAGGCTTTATAGCCATTTTTATTTGGGAGAAACATCATTCTTATCTGACTCAGATTCAAATGTGCGTGCTCTCAAAAGTCAAAAACTCTTCTCACTGAATCCGTCAGTGAACGTGAGGCCTTGGCCTGCGTTATTCTGTGTATACGATAGTTTTGTGCGGTTACCGTAAGCCTGGTCTGGGTGGTGCTTGGACCAACTGTGAACGGCTGTCGAGGAAGGGGTGCTTCCGACTCCGGCTGATTTGTATACTCTTTCGCATTGGTCTCATCGTTGTGTTGTGCTCATGTTTACACCGCATTTTGTACTGTCTGGCGTGTTCGCTGAAATACACGTCGGCTTTCAGTGGTAACTGCTCTTTGATTTTAGAATTTGTTGTTATAAGGACAGTGTTTGGGAATCGTGGTATCATTGTTTTGGTTCCCACCCCTGGGCGCCCGACCTTCACCGAATCTGTGGAAATAAACGCCCCCATCTCTTGTTTATTCTATCAAACTTTTTATGCGCTTAATGCTCACTCACAACTATGCACCGATCAATTAATCTGCGACATATTTTTACCTGTCACAACTTCTTACTTCACCTTAATCTTAATCTTCTTCTTAATCTTAATCCAAATAATCTAATCTTCTTAATCTTCACCTTAGGCCATACTTGAGTTGCAAGTTGATCTTTTTAGATAGATAAGATTCTATTCAATTTAGCGTGCCTGATGCGTGAAACATGATAGGAAGTAAAGCGAAATTGCAATTGGCACACAATAATTGGATAATTACAGCTACTTATGCCTAAAAAAAAAAGATATAGGCTGCCTCTGAGGTCAACGCTGGCGGCATAATAGCCAAGGCGCTTGTTGTGACTTATACGGCGGCAGCCTGAGCCCTAAGTGTCATCGTGCTTTATTGTTGATAATTTTCACTTGGACCTGACCTATGACGTCATCGGTGACCTCGAGGTAAATAAAATTAGGTTTCGCTGGACAGCTTTTCCTGAGCTACCATCACCGTTTTAACACGCGCAGTGGAAGGGGGGGCGGATTTCGCCCACCCCTCCTGTTTTTCGCCAATAACTCGCGCCGCAAGTACAATATCAATGTGAAACTTCGGCTACCTGTCCAGAATTGAATAGCGGATCTTCTCGTGCAAGAAGTAAGAAAATCGGTTCACAACTTTTCTAGTAATAGCGGTGTAAAGTCAAACATCGTGCCGCCGCGGCGGCGCGGCGGCGCGGCGGCCGGCGCTAGCCGTTACGCGCCGCCTGACGTCAAAACGTTGTGGTGTGACTAAATGTCATTATAGTCCCCACGATTTCTCCAGAGCCTTGTTAACCATCTCGAAAGTTAATCGCAGGCCTCTGTCAGTGACATCCAGAAGCATTGACCGTATACCGTTCGATGAGTTTAATGCCACGCTACTGCATTATCCGTTTGATGATGTGTTTGTGCAACCATCACCGCAGGATAAGTGGGAATGTTTCCTCCGCAAATTCGTGCCACAGCTGGACTTGGTAGCCCCGATCAGAACTGTCAAACTCCGTAATCCAGAGGCCCCGTCAGTGTCAGCCGACACGGCTCGCCTAATGCAGCAGCGCCGCGGGGCACTGGCGAGCGGGGACCGCGAGGTCTATAAAATGCTGAACTCGCAGGTGCGTGCTGCGATACGTCGTGACAGTCGTGATCACATCCGACAGCGTGTATGCGAAGTGGGCAGGTCGGGTATGTGGCGATGTCTGAACCAAGTGATCGGTGCCAAGGTCACAGCCTCCGCTGCGCCCGAGGTTGATGCGGACACGCTCAATCGGTACTTTGTGAGCGTCGGCACCAACACGGCCGCCAGCGTTGTGAGACCGAGAGATGCTGCGCCAGTGAGATTGCCTCGTGTGATGACTTGTTCACTTAGGTTAGCACCCGTCACACATGAGCAACTGTGGCACACTGTATGCATGATGAAAGCGTCTAGTTCATGCGGTGAGGACGGCGTCAGCGTCAAGCTCATCCAGAGGTGCTTCCGGTCTATCGGCCATGTACTCTTAGACGTGGTCAATAGTAGCCTGACAAGCGGCCATGTCCCTGAGTCATGGAAACACGCGATAGTAACACCACTGCCAAAAACCAATGTTCTCGACGACCCTACCAAATTTCGCCCGATATCGGTCGTTCCGGCTATCTCAAAAATTGTTGAGCGCATCGTTTACAATCAGCTCAACGACTACTTTACCAGGCACGAGCTCTACTCACGATCGCAACATGGATATCGCGCGAATCACTCAACGGAAACGGCTTTGACCGAGGTCACGGACAAAATCCTGTGCAGCATGGACCGAGGCGAGGTCTCGCTGCTTGTCCTGATCGACCTATCGCGCTGTTTTGACGTGATCGATCATGGAGTACTTTTAGAGAAACTCAGACTTTACAACATCGACACCACGTGGTTTGAGAACTACCTGCGTGGACACACCCAACAGGTTAAGGCGAGGGATTGTGATGGGAATGTTAAATTCTCAACTTCCCTGCCCATTACCACAGGAGTTTATCAGGGAACATCGCTCGGCCCACTGCTGTTCTCAGTGTTTTCAAATGACCTCGCTCTGCATTCTCACGGAGCATCCATCTTTCAATACGCGGACGATACACAGGTTTTAGTCTCGGGCCGCAAGCAGGACATTCATTCGCTGATTGGTAGGATGGAGCAGACTCTGTACGCGTTATCGACATGGTTCTCGACGCATTCTATGAAAGTGAACACTGACAAAACACAGTTGATGGTTTTTGGAACAAAAGCTATGCTACGAAACTTTCCAGAAGTCCGGCTCAACTTCGGCGGGTCAGTTATCTCCGAGTGCCGGACAGCGAAAAATCTAGGACTGGTTATGGACAGATATCTGACTTTCGATTCTCACATTGATCAGCTCGTCAGAAAATGCACTGGCATGTTACTCGCTTTGTCCCATGTTAAACATTGCCTGCCGCCCGATGTCATCGAATTACTTGTGATGTGTCTGGTTATATCTCATATACGATACTGTATATCTATTTACGGCACTTACGGACAGGCTCAGAGACATAGGATTCAAAAACTGCTGAACTTCTGTGCTCGGGTAGTATGTGGCGTACGAAAGTACGATCACATCACGGCGAAGTACAAGCAGCTCGGGTGGCTCAATGCCGAACAGCTTATACTGTATCATCGTATGTGCCTCATACATAGGGTGCGCACCACTGGAGCCCCGGTCGGCATCGTCGAACACCTGGTCACAAGTGACCATCAGCACAGCACCAGGATACGCGGTCTGCTGCAGCGGCCGAGTGTGAAAACAAACGCAGGTGCTCGCAGACTATATTTCAGCGGCATTGATGCATACAATAAACTTCCGCAAGACATTCGCGAAGTGGGAATCACCAGATTTAAGACTCGAGTGACTGACTGGCTGCTGCGTGACACTGGTTAGGTGCTGCCGGCGAATGTCAGAGCGGGTGTTGAACAGTTTGTGTGTGTGGTACAATCGCCTTTCGTGAGTACCCTGCTGCATTGTAAATGTGTTCATTTTACCTCAGGTGTGTTTTATGTATATCAAGTTTCTATCTTATTGACGCGCGTCTCGGAATAGCCACCATGGATGTGGAAGGGTCGCAAATACATGTCTATGTCTATGTCTATGTCTATGCCTGAATTGTAGACTGTGCCGGGGCGGGACGGTTCCGTCTTTACATCGCGCTCGCCGCTCCTTACCGCTGATTATTTTAGATTCGCGTCAAATTCGGTGAGAAGACTGAGAATTGTACAGGCAATCATATGGTCAAAGAATTTTGAAAATCGGCCGGTAACAACTTGAGTTATGAGTGTGTAAACACAAAATTGTGATTGCCGCGTTTCCCGCGTCGGCCGATGCCGCTTCAGCCGGCGACATCTTACCCTTAGCAGGCTTCTAACTGCCATATTTATTGTTGGATTGTCTAGAAATTCACCATACATACTCACAAATGTTTGCTCTTTCGTATAGTGAAAGTTTTAAAAAAATCGGCCGGTAACTTTTTGAGTTATCGGCGTGTAAACGCAAAAAAGTCGCTAATATGGCAGATTTGACCACATTTGACCTCATTTGACCTTGAAGATATTGACCTAGGGTCACGAAATTCACACACAATAGAGTTCCCCATGGCCCCCACCTACCCTCCAAATTTCGTCTTTCTAGCTCCAGTGGGAGCTGAGATCTTAGGGGGGGGCGACATCCGCCCCCCCCTTCCACTGGGCGTAGTACTCGCAACCCTTCCACTGCGCGTGTTAAAGTTGTATTCTCGGAGGTAGGAGGGGGCTCTATATATGGGCCCCCCTCCCCCCACCCCTCCTATTCACTCGCGCTTTGGAATGTACCCTAGTCATATGTGGGTTAAATATAAACGTCAAAGCTTGTCATTTTAAATGCTGTTCTGAATTGTGTCCTCAACCGTAGTTCTCAAACTCTTTTTACCTCGTATTATACCTGGAAGTACTCGTATATGTGCTTCCTTGATAAGTATTCATCAGTAATTGAGCTGATCACTGTTCTGGCCAATCTTTCCCTCACTCTGCACCCCCGGTGACTGGCCTTTACACCACCCCCACCCCCACCTTCGTCCCTCGGTGGCAACTTTTTGCACCCGTCGCCACACAATAGCCGCCAAAATACGCCTCTGGCGGCCCCGTTATTAACTCTATCAACGAGACACGGCCTAACAGCCGTCATGACCATACACCCATAATGATAGTCACTGGACCGCTCAGCCGACAAAAGGCAACACCAGATGACTGGTGACGCCGATAGCGGCGCCCACCGTACACCCGATGGACGCCCCCGGACGCCCTCGGACGCCCGATGGACGCCCCCGGCGCCCCGGGACGGCATCAGCGCCCAATCCTGCCCACATCTCGTGTTAATTTATACCGGCTACTCTGTTGGTTGATGTTCGGTGTCCAGCGGTGGATCTCCTTCTCCTGGATCTATGACCGTCTGATGGTCGATATTCGTAGGTGGATAGCCCGTCTCGCCGGGATCTATGGGCCGCGATGACGGGGCTGCACGGGCGCGAGCGCAACGGTCGGTGGCAGCGATTTATGAGCAGTGGTCGGGAGCTGATGAAGCGGTCCAATCGACGTGTAAAAAGTCAATAGGCAGTCACGGTGCCGACAACGGTGATCGCTCATTGAGCTGGGCTCGTGCCTCGTGGTGCTCACTCCGACCAACAATGGGGAAGGTGGACCAGTGGAGGCTAGGGAAGCATTGTATAATCGGCTTATACCTATTGTGAGAAGTACTGGACGACGCTAGTTGGAATATCATCAATGTAAGGCACAAAGAAGCATTTCGATGACGATAAAATTATCCATCATGTTTTGTACTAAGGACCTCAGCCGTGTCCTTGATCACATTACCCTGCTCCTGAGTCCTGCCTGTCCTTCCCGGTCAGACAGTCGGGAAAAGTTAGTACAAATTAGAAAGATGTCCCTTTGGCTTTCGCTTTCGGGCGACCATTTGAGGACTTTGCGGCCTGTTCCTCCAGGACGCTCTCGTCACAACTCTCACCCGCTGCGGCGCAATGAGGATCGTCTATCGTATGGTGACTTCCACTTTTCTTATTGACGATGCAAATTGCAAAGGTGATTGTCGAGTGATCATGCATTCTCTGAGATCGGGTCCTTTTCCACGATTGTTCGTAATTAGCTAATGGGTTTTTTAAATGTTGAGTGTTTTTGTCAATGACAGTAGCATGACGCCCAAAAATGTAATAGAAAATAGGTATTA
Source organism: Amphibalanus amphitrite (assembly GCF_019059575.1). NCBI lineage: Eukaryota > Metazoa > Arthropoda > Thecostraca > Balanomorpha > Balanidae > Amphibalanus > Amphibalanus amphitrite. The sequence goes on from NW_024881633.1 coordinate 921,210, forward strand.
AATGTTTTACATGTGCTCTTGATTTCTCGATTTAGGCCTTTTGGTCTAGATTGAGGCCGCTGTTAAGGTCATGCAACAAGAGAACAAGGAGAAATATTTGGCTGAGTTAGCACCGACTGGTGTTGTTATTTCCTTTCGAGTGTAGAATATTCAATATTGGTTGGGCAGAGCCAACGGGAAAAGGCTAACAAACAGTGGCACGGGAACTTCTTCCAGACTGGGGGGGGGGGGGGGGCTGCACCATAATAGAGGTCAACCAAGGGTACCCCCAAATCTAGTTTTTTCACCGGTTTTAGGCCAGTTATTGTTCAGATCTTGGCCTTTTCAACGAAAAAAAATAATATTTCCAAAAAGTGACGGATTCTGTCTCAGCTGAATGAAGAAAATATCGTTTTGGCAACCTGGGATAAAGGTTTCAATTTGCCAAATGAGTTGCCGAGCCAATGAAAAAGGTGGATTTTTCACTTACATGTTTTCTTCATTTGTGACCCACAACCTTTAATTTGGGGAGGACAAGCTGCCCCAACGGATCCTGGCCTTGTGAAAAGTTGTGGGGCACCGCCCACACGGCCCAGAGTTGTGGGGGCAAGCTGTCCCCACTGCCCCCCGGTTCCCGCGCCCATGTATGAATCTATGAAATTATGTTGGTAGATTTCCGATTTCGATTCTTCCAGTTGAGGGGCTCAAATTCATTACGAGCCCCTCCAGCCGAAAAGTTGGAGGGGTTCAGCCCCCGCTACCCCCCCCCCCCTGGTTCCCGCGCCACTGCTAACAAACAACTAGCAGCAGACAGTATAGTTGAAGCTCAAGGAACGATGGATGGAGTCCACCAATGACGCATAGCCCGGTTACCGGTACGTTTAAAGGAAATAGTTCACTTTCACGAAATTATTTTTTTTTGCAATGGATTTATGATTTTTTATGTTCAAAATGATCAGCAAAGAAAATAAAACCTATTTATAACAAAAGATTATTTTCTATATTTTGATATAGGAAGGACTTTTCAGTTTCTGTAAGGCACAGGCGATCCAGTATGAAAAGAGCATGGGTCCCGAAAATTCTTCAGAAACTAGAGAAATGATCGCGGCCACCGGCATTTGGGTGATCTGCTGCTGCTGAATGTCCTTATCGATCAGTACGAGAATTTCTCTAGAGTTCTCGTAGATAATTTCTCTAGTTTCTGAAGAATTTTCGGTACCCATGCTCTTTTCGTACTGGATGCGAATATATGCAAGGCACACATCCTCAACGCAAGACACCTTTTTCGGGACGAGAAATAGAATATCTTTGCCTAGGGTGATCGTTGGGCTGTAAAAGCTCCTGATTTATGCTCGTCTCAGCCCAGGCTACGGAACTGCTATTCCAGTTCAAAACCCATGTTAAAAAGTGAACTATTTCCTTTAAAACCAAAAGTTTTTTAACTGCTCTTGCATGGGCAAATAAAACCGAGCATATCCGATCAATTGAGCATTAATGCGATCTTAATCAACCTACTTTTACGAACAAGAGTCGTCGAAATTCGATAGGCAAATGTTTAATATGAAAGGCAATGCTCTTCTATGATCACGACTGAATCGAATTCCTTTCCATTTACCCCGTACCTACTGAATAAATCATGAGTTTTAAAACAACGCCATACTAAGCGTTCCTACAATGGTTCTTTGTTCGTGACCGTTACCACGCACCGTCCGTGAGCCCCCTCTGATTGATCGTACTGGGGAGAGGGGAACATTATATTCACTAATAGCTGTTCATTTTGCTGCTGACGGTAGTCAGGTGCGCCACACAGACACCATTTGTCTCGGCCGCCGAGATTCGGTGCCGTCGGGTCCCCGCCGTTCCCCGGAGGCCACGGCGCCACAGCTGCGCCCCGCACTCGTAACTCGTCCAGTAATTGGCTTCTTTGACAGCGCCTTCCGAGGTGAAGGTGCTTTCAGCGGCTCCAGTGACCGTCGCCAGCCTCCCAGACACCACCGAAACTCAATACCTGGCCCGGTGAGACCCCGCTCCAACAAAGGGCGGCCGTTTCGCGCAGTCATGGGCCGAAGGACCTCCACCGGTCTGGATCGCTCCCAATCGACGCCCCTCGCAGGCTCAAATCACCCCCGACAAGACGGTGTTTGATCGCGACCAGTACGCGCCTTCATTTGAAAGTGAATGCGCTCATACATGTGACTTCAATGCCAGTCGGTGGCGGCCGGGCCAACCTCTTTCACCCTTTGTGCTGACGCCAGACGTCTGCCGTCTCCGGGTCGGGCTCTTAAGTCGGTCTCTGTGCCCTGGGCGATGGCAGGTGCGGAGGGGAGGAGGACACCAAAACACCGACTCGGCCCGCTACCGGCAGCGTGAGAACGCGCCGACCCGCCGTGCACCGGTGTCGACAGGGGAGGGGACACTGGCGGAGGGGCGGGGCGGGATGAGGTGGTAAAGCCGACAGATCCCTTCAGAGACCGATGTTGAGCTCTTCTTCATTTCCAATGACAGGTTTTTCCTCCCCTTTCGAACGTAATGGTCTGTCTTTCATGGTGCAAACATCGAATATATAATATATCACCTCCTTCCCCCAGACGCCTAATGAAATCGAAGTGGTCGGTGCCGAAGCCTCCGGCGCAGCACACCGATGCGATTATAATGGTGTAATTAGTGACACAGGTCGTTTACACTGGTTTAATGATAACCAAACACCCTAAATCACAGTTGTTTTGCTGACTGTCGCCGGCGGCGGTTGTTTGTGAGATAATTGCCCCTGACGCCGGTAAGATGATACGATTTCATCTGAAATTGGCGGCGGGAAGTGCTGTCTGCCTCCCGCAGGTCGGCTGGGCTGGATGGTGCGATAGGCCGTGGCCCGTTATAGCGGCCAGACAGGTGTGCGTGGGGGGGGGGGGAGCGTGTGAGGGGACGCGTGTGGGGGGGGGGGGGCGTGTGTGTGTGTGTGTTTGTGTGTGTTGCTTGCTAAAGCTAGGGAGGGGAAGCAGAGTGGCAGAGCAGGCAATGCAGGCGAAAGGGGGTGCTGAACCACAAGACAAGCCTCGATTAGAGGAAAAGCTGTAAATGAAACTGAAGGATATGAAAAGCGAGGAGCGTTAGGAAAAGAACAGAAAGACGAGAGATGTAAGAAGAAAATTATAAGAACGGAGAACGGAGGATAAATCAAAGAAGAGACAGAAGTAAAAAGGAGGATAAAGAATGACGATGTGGCTGAGCAGAAAGGGAAAAGCCGAAAGCCAAGCACTAAAGGAAAAAAAACTTGTTGAAAGGTGACGTGGAAAGGAGGGAAAGAACTAAATAAGAGAGAATAGGGAGCTCAATTCGTGAAACTCGGGCGTTTGTTGTGGCTGATGCGGTGAGGGGTGGGGGCCGATAAGGCTCGGAGTGTGGTGCGCAGAGGGCAGGTAGCCGCCGGGCGGCGCGGTTATTGTCGCCGGTGATGCGACATCAAACGGTGCCGCCGCGCCCTCGAGGTCACGGGGTCGCTCAGAGATGGCGAGCACGTGTCCCGCGATGGCCGGCGGCTCCTACAGATGTCCGCGCCGGCAGGGGACGAGTCGCAGGTGCTGTGACTCTGAAGAACTCATAAAAGGGGTTCGTTTCCTAACATCGCCTCCTTGAGGTTGAAGGAATAATTACACAGATAGAATGGCGTTGCGCCTCATATCAAGATCAAAGAAACCGCATTAGGCCATAAGTTGATTTGATACATGCTGCTGGGGAGCATGTGGTCGAACAGTTTCTTTCTGAAACGTTTTCGCTGAAACAATGTTTTATTCGTCTACCAATTTTCAGGCAAAACAATATGTTTGCCGATGGGCATGCTCGAATGCGTGACTGCATCGTTGCGAAGCTGCCCCTTGATATCGCACTTGCCACTCCCTCCTGGAAGGTTATCTACATCAGTCACACTCACGACAATCCGCTCGGGGCTACTATGCTGGTCATCGTCTCCGCTGTCACCTCCCCTCCTCACTGAACGTGTGGCAGCGGCGACAATCCTGCTTACCACCTGTTGAGGTGGGGCTCAGTGCCAAAAATAGACCGCCCTGCGGGACACACGAGAGCACATGACAGAGTAAACATCTGGGGAGCCCCGCCCGCCACCACCGAAACAACCCGAGATAGAGCGGAGAGGGCAGTGACACGACACAGATACGGGCCACGCGGAGGGCACGGGCGCGACCCCGGAACAAGACTGGCGAGAAGGCTCCACCTGTGACCTGCCAAAGACAAGTTTGATGTCTGTTGATTTGGTGGAAGCGATTTGATTAAATGACGGCAACTGACTTCGGACCGCAGGCACTTGGTGGCTTTAGTTATGAAAATTGGTATGAACTTCTTGACGCCTGCATTTGGAAGGTGTTGCAGCTTTTGATTTCATTGTCGCCTGTCGTTACGCTTCTGCATCGTGAGTGATTTTGAGTAGCCTGTTTTTCTGTTTATTTTTCCCTTCGTCGCTGTCGCGCTCCCGCGAATGCATGTTTAGTATACTCTCCTAACAAAGTAAACCGAAATTCTCTGACGGTGGATGTATGTATGCATGATTTATCGTTAAGTAGGCACTTGTAGCGCTAATAATCATCGAGGGCTAATAAAAAATCAACAAGACATTGGTGAGATGGCAGGACACCAACTATGCTTTTGCCTGCTTCATTCTTATTACATAATAATGCATACCATTCTTATGAATTCATATTCAGTAGGCTTACATAGTTCGATGAGTGAACATTGCACAATGTGTTTACATTTCAGGCACGTCAAACACTAGACAATGGTTAGCATGTTCACGCTCACAGCATCTCGACGCGAGAGTCATGCAGCTGACATTGCACGCAGGCAGTGCAGTGACGCGGTATGTCCGCGATATACGGCCAGTCAGGCCAGGAAAGGATGTGGTCAGATAAGGGACGCCGCAGAAAGTTCAGAACACAGGATGTGGGGAGCCACTGGGTTCGCAACACACAAAGACGCAGACGATGTGAGGAAGATGCGTAGGCGGCTGGAAACGGAAAACAGTCCAACTGCGTAATTACTTGATTAGCTTTCACGAATCACGATATGTCGTGTGTTGCATATTGCACAGATACACAAATACTATAAATACTTTAAATAGTTATGTTGTGATACGGGCCCGTACCCCCCTCCGTTTGTGATACGGGCCCGTCCACGTGTTCGTCCCGTTTTCGGTCGCGGTCGCCGGTCGCTTGTCCGCCGCCCCGGGTCAGGCCGCGGGCGGTCGGCAGCGTGGTTGATGTCGGGTGTTTTCGTCTGTTCCGCCGGCCAGTCGGTTTTGGGCGGCGGAACTGGGTGTGTCTCTTGAAGTGGTCAAGTCCCGTTACAATATAGAGTCAATCAAGAGAACTGGAGTGTCACGGCGGAGGTCGGCAGAGCAGCGAGTGCTGAGGATACAACAAGTTAAACACGAGCAATGACCAAATAGCCGCAAGTACCGGTACAGAGTAGAATACTATTGTAGTAAAATACGACCCAAGGCCTTAAAGTAATGAAATAATGCACAAAGTAGTAAGCCCGTCAATCCAGCAGCACACAGAAGATGGCGCCTGACTCAAAATGTCGCCTTGATTCACGCTAGGCGCTCACACTATGCTTTTATAGGCTCTCATGACGGATTATCTTGCTTTGGTTGCACCAAACATCGCAAAACAATGTCCGGATTTCAAACACACTTGGCATCTACAATCTACATGATAAAGACCGTTTCCTTCCTTGCTTTATTCACTGACGAGGTGCCTAAAACTAGATGCGTTTACAAATGAACAATATTACAGAGGAAACTTCTACAATGTGTCCGAGCGTTTGATGTGGTTTGGGTGACACTTAATCGCTTAATAATATCCTTCCTAGCGTGTTAGTGTTGAACAATCAGTGCCGCATTGCTAAGCAATATCCTCATCTCGAGTTTTGAGTCACCACACTCCAGAGTCGAGTCTTGAGTCACCACATCAGTGCGTCTCTGTCAGCAAGGTATCGGCTCAGACAGCGCCCGGCTCGGCGGTCAAGGTCAGGGTGACATACATTTGTACTACACCGTCATGACCATATCACAGGACCAACCACCAGCAGAGCAGTCAGACTCGGGGCTTCTGTGAACCGGTTCGTCAAAAACGTTTGCCATGGCACACAGTCAGTCTTTTTTGCGTTGACAAAAAAGACTGACCGTTGCTTATACGGACGTTTGCGATTGAATATGCATCATAAACGTTTGATAAAATTAAATATGGCGAACCCAATAAGGTACGATCTTATTGAACTAACTGGATAACTAAAATTGCAATATATGTCGTATAGAGCTGGACTGGACTTTTCGTGGTAATAAAACTTCATTCACCCACCCCATCATTCGATTCTGTCCAGTCATATAAAGAACGGAAGTAAATTCAAGCCTCCTTTTTAACAGCCAGAGCCGAATAAAACCATTAAAATTATTCATTTCGTAATCGCGGTCTGACTGGTGTCAGCGGTCACTATTTGTGAGCGTTCAACTCTAAAAGCAGCCGGTTGGTACAGTCACTCCGGCCATGGTGCCAAGGTCATGTCAGCTCAATTTAAACATCCGAGAATACTTTGAAATGAAACGCTCATTAAGCCAGCCTTGAATCATTCTCATGCTATTCCGAGGCTGGCAATGACGATAGTATTAAAACAAATATAGCAATCTTAACTTAACTCAAGGCGATAAATTGATTGTGGCTTTCATCAATGAGGTCATTAAGACCATGAGGTCATAGAGTGGCTGGAATTATCGTGATCTGAATCGCCGTGATCTCATCGACTGCAATGCGCTCAGTCATTCAACTTATCATTATATATTGTCTAATTTCGAGGGAGCGCGGGCGTGAAGCGCGTCTTTTGAATGTAACGAGACAAAAAAAAAATAGCTCAGTATGATCGGCCCGGCCCAGACTGTAACGTTTCCAGACGCTTATAAAAGATATTTATTTCCATTTTCCCATATGTAGGCGAGACAGCTCTTAGACCTTGTTTGCCTACTACTTCAAAACCAATTGCCAAAGATCAGATTTTCGAAATGCTAAGAAAACAATCCAAGGCTGCATGAATCTAGCATTTGCTGAATTACTTGAATCACGACGTTTTCAAATTTGCTATTTACAATGAAATTTGAAACTCACTTTTTTCGGGAAAGGAATTTCGATGATGAAAACATATGTTTTCTGTTCCTATTTGTACTAAAATGCCGCTTGCTTTGATGGTTTTGATAGTTGCTCATCACCATTCTGCATTGTTTTTGTGTGTGTTCTTGGCCGCGGGTCGCTGGCGCTTCATTCACACATAACACCATCAGTGTTACTGCAAACGGAACAAACACTGTTTCCCGTTGCAGAACACACCGTTGGCAAATAATTACTGTCAGCTCAGAGCACCTCATCGTCGCTGAGTGCTGTTCATCGACACGCCTGGCTGCATCTGAGGGAGAAAAAGCCTGCAGATACCGATCTGCTAGATTGTGACAGGGTGACGGTGGCTCCACATCCTGTTCGCTCACGGAAGTGACGCGATATTTGGGGCAGATTCGGGCGGGAGGAGCAGCTCCGCCGCACGCTCGGCGGCTCGCTGGCTCTGCAAATGTGATCAGTGTGGGTGAGTCATCAGAACTTTCACTCTGCAAGATGCCGTTAAGTGACAGTGACAGTAAGCGTAACAGTGACGATATCCGTGACATTGCCGATAGTGAAGTGGCTGTAACGGTAACAATGACAGTGGTAACGCCTGGAAAGACAGTGATCACGTCAGTTGTGATGGTAAATGTGACGTCGGTAACCGTCATGGTGAAGTTTCAACATTGTGACTGACAGCGTAGCTGACAGTACCCAAGATACGATTGTAATGGCACCGAAATCTTTGACGGTGAGAGACAAGAGTTGACGTCCAAAAAGAACTGCTTTATCTATTGGCCGGGATGGTGACGATCATATGGTGACGACTATTGTGACGTCAGTCAGTGATGTAACCGATTAAAACTATCTGCGTCAATAGGTCAGAAGCTCCAACAACCCAAACGCTGTTTCACACCGTGAGTTTCTCCGTGAGTCACATAACAAACAACTCGACAATCTCCGCCAATCTATTTCACACAAGTCTGGGTCAGCAGCCACGCGCGTTTGTTTAGCTGTCGTCCCTCCCTAAAACATCGCGTCAGAATAACCGGCAGTGGGTCTGACCTCGCACGGCTGTGTCCTCCATCTGCCCTGTTTCAGTGTCCGCTAAGAATGCATGACACCTCCATGGGCGCACATTCGCTCGTTTATCAGCGGATCTGGACCAGAGCCAAGGCTCACATTCGTTCGCATTGAGTCATAACTTGTCACACGCACCCAGTGAGTGATCAGCATGTTTTCTGAGCATCAATCTGCTGACGGAGGTGGGTATCGGGTGTCGCCCACATTCCGGAGTAATAGATTGTCGACGACTGGCACACCTCACGCGGTGAGATGCAGGAGAATAGTGCATCCATTGTGTTCGACACCGTCTGGGCATTTGGACGAAACGTGAAACTCCAGATGACGCGATGCCTCACGCTCACCAATTCCAATTGCCCAGTGTTTCCTGCAGGTATAAGACTTGCAACCGACAGCCGCAACTGACACTCTATCATCCAAATCAATCAATCAGCAACTGACATAGCCCATCCAAACAATTTGTGGAGATGTGGCGCCTAAAGCGTTGCTTGTAAGTTGTATGTGAGGAACTGCGCATGTTTCGGGTGAATGCTTCCGCTCATCTATGCTCAGTATAAGCCAAGTGAACAATGAATGATATCCGAACTGAAACCAATTCACCCGAATCTATCAGTGTTGAAACAGTTGTGCAAACCTGACACTTGACTTCAAACACAGCACAACACTGGCCGACCGATGAATTTCGACGTAACATACGAACCTCTTAAAGGTAATGCCGTTTGCATGTTATTATGTCAGCCATTAGATAACAGCGTCATAACAAATCTAGTCACTATTTCAAAGTTATGACGTCATACAGACCGTCTGCTTTCACAGACAGGACTACCGACATGAGGCGCAGTTTGCGCAGCTCCTATGTAGGTCATTCCGATAACCAGCAGGATTACTGAGACGTCACTCTGACAACGATGTCAAGCACGAGCAGAGTGAAGACGCACTCGCTCGCCGGTTCCTAACATCGATCCATTATCTGGCCATGGTAGGCTGTGACAGGCCGTCTAACTGATCTCGTGCCCTGTGTTTGGACTGGCGCCGTGCCACCGCTGTTAGCAGCTCCGTCTCTTTGTATGTGCGTGACTGCGCGTTTACTTTCGAGCTCAGGGGCGCGGCCGCGCGCGTGGCGCTATAGGAGCTCCCGTGACTGTACGATGCTCGCACGGGACACGACCTTTCACGAATCGCTCATCAGCAAACCCCCCGTGACCGTGAGACACTTGCAGCGCGCCGGGGACGTGCGCGGCGCGGCGCGGAGAGCTGTGACGCTCTGGCGGCGTTGGTGGCGCCCCTGTGACACACACGGCACCCCATCGACACGCCCGCTGCGTCGGTGGTATGCGGGAGCGGCCGTTGACAAGGCGCCCGCTGTGCTCTTGTCACGGTCCAGGGCCTCTCAGACATGGGGACGCTTCGTTAAAACGGTGACACCTTATCCAGTGAGGGGGCTTCGTGACACAAGACAAGCACCTACACCGTGATTTACGGCAAAAGTGCTACTCGTAATAACACTAATGTAGCGCAGCTGTCCCTAGGCATGAGAGCATGTGATGCCAAATTGGTTAGTGAAGGTATTTAATATGTTTACTTGGTAACATCTCGCGCCCCTTCAGCTTCAAAGAGCAAAAAGGGCACGATCTCGACTCATCGACTTCAAAGAGCAAAAACGGCAGCTAAACATGTTTGCAGACGATGAGTCGCATCTCACAACGCCAAAATCACACAAGAACCACATTGAAATTAATCCCCTGTTCATCTTGATAACCTGTCCCATATGTGTATGGAGGAGCGTGCCTTTGATTAGTCATTGCCAGGAAGTACCGAATCAAGCGCGTTTATTGCTTCACTACATATGGCACCCTCTCGCTCCAGACCCCGTCTGACTCACGCCTCACCAAATATGGCAGAGCTCGGCGTCTGGCGTCCAATGTAAGTCGCGGGGAACACCGGCTCTGGCTTGTGTCCACTTCCAGCCCCGGCACTCGGGAGCAGTACCGGTGTGTCGTCCGTATAGCTTCAACTGGATCTCCGGGGGATACCCACTGTCTCACAGCACGATACCCTCGAGGATGGCGTGAGCTTTACAGACAGAGCATTTGAAAGTGATAGTGTGTTTAGCGTTGGCTGGTGCTTTGGTCCGTTCCAGTGAAGGCGCGGGACACGAGATGTTGCACAAATTCTAGCATTCTCACGGTCAAATTCTGACTCACAGTCGCCTCTGTGTCATATTTCTAACGTGGCGAAGATGACTTATGAGCTATGTAACGTAACGTATCAATCTCTCGCCGCTTCACGGATGGATGCGATGCGACGTCTCAATACCGTAACGTCCCATACCATGACGCCTGTTGAATGTTGACGTGACAGTCAATGCCGTGATGACACTCCGCTCCAGGCCTTCAGTCCAAGTCGCGTGAGATGGGCGGATCTTCATACGGCCTGTGCGTGGGAGAAACACGTGTGCCTCTGCCGTCCACAGCGGGAAGAACTTGACTGTGAGACGGATTCGCACGCGAGGGTGAAGGCGACAGACATATCCGCGTGACAGATCCACGTGACAGACGGATCTGCATGACGGAGCTGCACGCAAAGACAGATGACGGCCACACCGTTCAAACACGTGGTCTGGCCGCTCACTGTTCAGTGACACAGTTCGGGATGCATAGGGATGCGATCTGTTAAATACTAGGTCGTTCAATAAGTAAGATAAAATCACATTTATTTCAGTCCACCTTTGGTGTAACGACATAAAACTTACGACCTATGCTCACTGAAATGTCGTCTACAAAATGGCTATAAGCATTTGCTAACAGGTCCCATCGACCAGCCACCCCAGCCTTCGGAACTCACACCTACTTCCAATCACCGTTCAGGAGCAGGTGCTTATCTCAGCACTCCACCAAACATTGAAAATCCGCTCGGAAAATTCTTATCGATGTTTTTTTTTACCATGTCTCTTTATATTCTTGATTGCTTCATCTGTAAAAAGGGTTATTCCCAGAAACAGAACGTCTTTCGGCGATCCGAACAAATTGAAGTGGGACGGCGCCAGATCAGGGCTGTACTCCAACGTTCCCGTGCTGACAGAGCAAAGCCGCTCCCACGCTGATGCCTATTCGGGCGTCTTTCAGTTGTTGTGAGCTCTTTCGGTATCCATCTCGTGCAGACCTTGTAAATATCTAACGTATCGGATGATGCCTGGAACTGATTCGACATAAAACTGCATTCTGTAAATGAAGTCAGTCACGCGGATGCTTTGGGTCTCCATCATCAGCTCGTTGACTTCACAGATTGTGCCAGATCCTGCAAGATCCAGGGCCTGCAAGCACAGGTCTGCCTGTCCTAAAAGTTTGTCTCTTACACTGCCGTAACGTTGCCTAAATCATTGTACGCACTGCTCGCCGGCACTAAGCATTGCTAATGGCCATAGCGTCACCAGGGTACAATTTGCTGCGCCGACGCCGGTTTTGAGATGAATTCGAGGCTCACCTGACAAAACGGCATTTCTCAAACAGAAAGGTGCTGTATCAATGTTTCCATACCGACCGTGTTCGGACAATATTTCGAACTCCTAAAAGCGGTTGGCTACGTTGTGTAGCAAATTTTTCGTAGATTCAGATGAGTTATTCTATTTTGCTTAACTTGTTAAGGTTAATGAGCAAAAACACATTTTACCTTACTTATTGAACGACCTAGTATTTATGCGGTTTTCTTGCACATCTTGTGAATGCTCATCGCTGTAGGAAATGTAAAATGTTATATCATTGTTAGTTGTAACAATAGTACCTATTTAATGTAAAACGGTAACATTAACATATGATGAACATACGCTGTGATATGTTGCGATATATGATAGGCATGTCATTTAGGATGCGATGTTCATACAAACGCTATTGCTCTCTCAAATCTAAAATATGACTTTTTGAGGATATCGAACCCTCCCAGCGCCTCCCCGATCCGTGGCGTGAACAGTCACTGCTCTGCCTCACCCCTTATAGAGACCCGGGGTCGGCGGAATCCGCACGAGCCACACACGTGCACCAGTGACCGCAGCACGTGTGGCGCTGACCGCAGCACGTGTGCTAGGGCACACAACACGTGCACGTGGCGCTCATCGCACGTGTTGCGGGTGTTCCCTGTCGCCATTGTACAGCGTTCTGTCACCTTATTTGAACAGAAACATACGTCACAGAGCACTGTACTAATGGAACACAATCGTTAGCATTTGCTTGAGTTAATGGATATCAAGTCGAATTTCGGCCGGAGGTAATCTGAGAGCTTAACGCCGGACATTCTTCAGCACAAGCTCACTAACCTTTGAGTGACCAGTGCGTTACTGCATAAGTCAGAATAGTAATATCACTGGGACTGGAAGGGCTGACAGAAGAATGCCGCCGCCGTACGTGACAATGTGACATAATCTGGTTGCAAGACAGAGTTATCACATGTTCTGGTCATTCAAGAGGATCAATCATTATTCTGGTCAGTGCTTACTGCTTTATGCGGCATAGATGCAAGTGATCTAGATTTATAGGAAAATGATCTTTCGCGGCGGTCCGGGGTCAAAAATCCCTTTTCAACGCGTGAGTACCAACATTGAACAGTTATTCTCCGGGGCACGCATGACTGGATCTAATTCCAAGACGCATTGATTCCATTTATTTGCGGCCAACAGCCCATTCCAGCAGTCCCAAACACCTTCGCTGAGTTTGAGCACAGCTAGTTTGGCGAAAATGAACGGGAAATGGCTGGCTAAATGGCGCGTGACAGGGGCTGTTTGGTGTGGATGGGCTGAGAGGAGTAGTCGTCGTAGGAGTAGGTAAGGAAGCCAGATGAGGCAATACGGTGTCTTTAGCCAACAGGTGCCTCTAATATTCTCCGGCGGATATCACTGTTCAGTGGTCCAGTCTCCCTTTACTGGAGTGCTGAGTGGGTTATTTCGACGTCAATTTCTTGAATCACGAATACAATACAGGTTATTACAAACGTGCTCGGCTCATTTTCAAAGTGAATCAATCATGTTAAACTGCAACACAGCGACTGCACTGGCAGTCTTCTGCCAAATATGATCTTATTGTGCTGCTAAGCGTCCCCGGCGCCACAGCGGCTATTTAATATTCCCATGACGTCAGTGGTGACAGAGTGGCCAGTTTTTGCGCGTCTCTGGCCTGGCCGCCCGGTAATGACACATTTCTATGCCGTCGCGGCGCCCCTCGTGCGCCATGAATGGCACCATCCGACAAATATGAGTCTCCGATTGAGCCGCGTGAAACGGCCGGCCATTCGAGCGGCGCCGGTTTAAAGCAGCGCGCATATTAGCGGGGCTGCTCCCCCATTTCTCGCCTGTTTACGTGCTGCCAAACCCTTCATCGACGACAGTTTTTTGGTCGTCTGCGGTTATTTATTGAACAGGAATTCCTCTGCAGTGCTTTCAGTGGTTGAACGGCCCGATACGGCAATATGCGGCTGCATTCAGTGGATGTGGTGTAATTAGGAGCTGGCGAGGGACAGCGGACACCTACTGAGTGGGGAATCAGCGGGGATCACAGCCCCGACCTGCATACCAAGCGGAAACTTTCACGAACGGTCTGCAACATGAATAGAGCCTTGCAGTGCACTGAAAGCTCCTGTCAATGTGTGATTATTGCACGCCTTGAAATCTGCATGAAAATGTTCGATATCGGAGTGCTATTAAAATTTGGAATAGGGTTTCAAAGCGATCTGCACGGTCCACCACTGAGTGAATGAGGGGAGCATTGATGAAATGGGTGCTTTTCAGGTATTGTCTATGAGCCCTTCCTATTAATTAGCACCCTGAGAACGTTTCTTTGTGCCCAATATTTACGCAGCTTTTACGCTCTTGAGACAACACTTCTTGCTATCAGTTACCCTGATTATGGCATTAGACATGCCAGTCAGCTCCCTCAGTGGCACAATGACGGTTATGGCGATGAAGGTAGGTATGTGCGTCAGCGACTCTGCTGCTTCGGAATGGCGGCTCCAAAGTCCAAACGCATTAGTCCGTGACTCATCCGTAAGTCGTAACCAGTAGTAGCGCCCGCCTAGTGGCGGAACACCTTCAATTAAGGAGGGGGAGGGGCGATAATGAGGCAACGCGGACTTTTGGTCTCATTCTTTCCATACAACGCCCATAGGGCTAATGTTAAAATGGCAAAATCAAGGGGGCACGGTGCCCCGGTGTCCCCCCCCCCCCGTTCCGGCGCCTATGGTCGTAACTGAGCTCTGTTATAGTCGGAGCATAGCCTGTCTATCAAATGCGAATGCTTATCCTGCTTGAATACAGCACAAACAGCCATGCTTCAAGAAGTAGCTTGCCGAGTTTCATTTTCATTTTGAAGGAATAGATAATTTAAGAATTCCGTCCTTATCATCTTTTTTTTTCGTATGCTTGCAAGTCTTCTTCTAACTGTACTCCGCTCAGTTGCCAGTTGCCGCTTTACATTCACCGAAGTGACCGATGTTAGTGGTTGATCTCACCATCTTTTATCGATCACCAATAATCACCAATCTATGATCACCGGGCGATCATCGACACATCCAATAGATGAAGCTCGATTCCACCATCAATGGGTGACGTATGATAATGCCCGCCCTCACATCAGCCTGATGGCAGCTCCACGCCTCAGCCATGTCGATAGAAGCGGCGCGGGACGGCCGATCGCGCGACCATTGTGGCCCTGATGTGAGGCGATCACAGCAGTTTTTGTCGAAAGGAGACGTAGTGTCGTGAACGGGGAGGTAAAGGAGAGAGAGAGAGAGAGAGAGAGAGAGAGAGAGAGAGGGGGGGAGAGAGAGACAGAGAGAGAGAGAGGGAGATTGAGAGAGAGAGAGAGAGAGAGAGAGAGAGAGAGAGAGAGAGAGAGAGAGAGAGAGAGAGAGAGAGAGAGAAAGAAAGAAAGAAAGAGAGATGAGCATTAGCGAACGGCAATTATCAATCGGAATTAAAAAGATGTCAGAATCGGTCTTGTCAATCTTCAAAACTTGATCGCACGTTTCAGCCACTTTAGCACACCTGTAGGTTGCGTGCATCCCCCCCCCCAAAAAAAAAACAATAGACGCATGACCACTGAACCAACACTAAAACTCCGCGTGTCCGAGGCCGTTATGCAAATGCGGCTTACCTGCGTCCCTTTAACTAGCGTCAATTAGCGATGTTGCTGTGCTCATGATCTGTCTAATTAATCCCATCACGATTAGCGCAGCGGACCTGTGGTGGGCCTCGGCAGGACTGAACCCCCCCCCCCCCGCTGCGTGATCCCCCCTCCCCGCGGGGGACGCCGACTGATTGCCGCAGGAGCAGCGCCCACCACCCTGCACGTGCGGCCACGGTCATTAGTTACACATATGGCGCAGCGAGCCACTCCCGGCGCAGGTGCGTGTTGCTGACGACAATTAGCAGCAATCACAAGTGGTGAGTGACGTCACGACTCAGTGACGTCACATCCCGCACCCGTGGGGCGCCGTCTGTCAGATAAGTGTTTGCAGATGAGACATTAGATTGGTCAAGTGTTTGGTTGCCTTTTAGACTTAGAAATTCGACACTCGACACTCATCACTACATCACTGCGAGTGTAGAGTTTACTCGACACTCATCAATTACCTACATTAATCTTAATGTTACGTTTAAAAGAAATAAGTGATGCATCTTTTCATTTCATTCTCGAAGCGTTATCATTTATTGGCTATTCTGCTAATTTCCTTACCCCTAACCCTGCAGTTGATTCCACGCCTATGCTATTATTGATTACGTTTGTTGCCTTCCTTCTCATTAATTCAGACTACCATCCTTAAAATGTTCGTATTATTTAGCGGTCCTTATTTGCATACGCACCGAGCACCTTACCCCCTCACCTGTTAAAGTTATCCCCTTCTCCACCTGCTGCAGAACTATAAAAGCACGAGAGACTGAGCTGCGTCAACTGACTCATTTTACCAAATAGCCGGAACTAATAAGCTCTACTATGTAAAAATGTTCCAAAAATGACCCGTGGGCAGGAAACGGTGCATTAATTGAAGCGGCTGAAACGCAACTAAAATTTGCGTTTAACTGCGCTAAGCTGTGTATCAGGTTTACGGTCGTGCGCTACCGCTGCCGGAGTGGCGTCACAATCGATACTTTCGCCTCCAGAAGGGCATATTACTCGGCTATTACCGCGCCGTACCCCTATTTGCTAATTGAGCGATTCGGACAACAGCGCGCGCTGGCTGGTCATTAGTATGCTCAGGTCGACTCGCCGGCGAGTGGTGCCACAATCGGAAAACAATTACAGGTGCGGAGGGCCGGCCGGCAGACAGGTGCGCCGTGTCATTGAGACTGACCCCGACGCTGACCCCAGCGGCGCCCCGGGGGCTCCGGAGGGGGTCGGCGCCCCCCCCCCGGCAGGAGGCACGCACAGCGCCCGATGACAGGGGCCGTCACCGTCCACCGACCGGCGCACGCTCATTAGCAGGCAAATCGCGCTAAATGGTCGGTAATGCACACGTTGAATTAGCGCAAATTTGCGCTGTAGGGTGCACCGCTCTGAGGATCGCCACCCCTTGCACTGTATCGATCGAAATGGAAAACATACACGGACATGGACAGCACAACATTGGTGGGCTTTAAACAAATTTCAAGAAGATGTTCTTATTTTAATAGAAATTTCAGCTCACTGAAAAGCGGTAAGTGCTGTTATGGCTTATCTTTATTAACTAGGTTGCTCTTATCATAGGTTGGTATTTTCTGGAGTCAGCTCACCCCTGAAATGGTTTGAATCCGTCCTGTGTCCTTTCCTGCTGTTCCCGTCTCGCCCCATTTCTCCTGTATAACACTGTTACTGACACGGCCGTTCGTCTCCATAACGGGCAAATACCGCCGATTAAATGGCGCTGGTTTGCGGCCGTGGTGCGCCGAATCAGCCGCGCCGTCTGAGATTAACGGCCCGTTAACGTTCGATCTCGTCGCCGCGCAGCTCGTTATTGAGACGGATGTTGTGTTTGTGTGCTGGCGACATGGCGACGAACGCTGGTTTAGGGACTGTATTCGCACAGTATTACGGCAGTGTCTTAGGACATAAAACGGAATAGAATAACAGACTCTTAGCTGACATTTGTATTCCAGCTGACTTAGCTTACCTATTATACCTATGAAATTCAATCGACTGGAAGATGAGACATAATTGCAATACTGAAAATAGTATTTTAAACATTCTGCATAAAGTGGCGTTACAGAAGGGAAACAAGGTTTGGCTAGCAATTTTGCCTTTTTATACCTACTTCTGTAGCTTCTGTAGCAAACCAGTGCATCAACAAACCGTATGCACACTGAAAAAAAAGAACACCATTCCAATTTGTTTTTGATTATTATACACTTCCTTTACACTAATTTCAATACTATTTATACACCTGTCGGCGCGAGACGTGGAGTAGAAAAATACTATGGTGCAGATCTATTACTAGTCTGGCATATTTCTGTATATACTTCGATCTATTTTAACGCCCATGACGTAGATTCAACTTCCGTTGTATTTACACCCCAATTCGAGGGCTGCTAAAACTATGCCCCAAGTGTATTTACATTCAAGTCAAATATAAACACCCATTTCGTAGTGCAAATTTGCACTTACGTTGATCTGCATGATCATTTTGACGACTTTGAAGTGTAAATGGACGACCATGTCAGTTTCAGGTCCGATTATTTAGGATAGAAATATACCTGATGATAAATTTGCTCTTAACACAATAGTTATACACGTTTGCTTGTTATTTTACCCTAGCGACGCAGCGTGCTCGAGGCACGCGCACAGTTTCCGCCATTTTCCTGTTCATTCTTGTTGAGACAGGACCTGTGAAAGCGGTGAAGGAAGAAGGCGCGGTTGTAGGATGGGACGGAGGTTCCAGGGTTGAGCCAAGAAGGACCGTAAGTTGATTTTTCTTCTTCATGTTTGAATATGACTGATGTCGTTATATATTATTTTTGTTATCATGAGCAAACAATCAGTGTTTCTCTGAGATACACCACACTGGTAAAACCAGAGTATAGGGTAAAACTGCATTTACTGTTTATTCTGGCAAAAAAAATCCAGCTGACATGGGCATTTTTGTCCATGTGGTAATGGGCCGTTTGAATGAGTGCACATTGGAAATGTAATCTAAATATTGATTATAGCTCTTTAAAGGAAATAGTTCACTTTTAACATGGGATTTTGAACTGGAATAGCAGTTTTGTATCTTGCGCTGAGACTAGCACAAATCACAAGCTTTTATGGCCAAACGATCGCCTTAAGCAAACATATTCAATTTCCCATTCCAAAAAGAGTGGCTTATGTGAGTGTCTACAGAAATGTGGCGTCTTAAAAAGGAATGCAGTCACGTCATCATCAGCCAGTCAGCATGCTGCTTACAGCCAATGCAGCTGTAAGCAGCATTGGCAGGTTTGAACTACGCAATGTGATTGGTCAACGCGTAATAAGCTTCCACGTCAAACATTATTTTTTTAAATGAAAAAAGTTTGAACTACGCAATGTGATTGGTCAATGCGTAATAAGCTTCCACGTCAAACTTCATTTTTTAAATAATATAGTTCCTTCTATATTAAAATATAGAAAATAATCATGTTTACAAAAAGGTTTTACTTTATTTTCTGATTATTTTGAGCATACAAAATCATAATTCCATAGCAAAATACTAATTTCAGGAAAGTGAACTATTTCCTTTAAAAGTGGATTCCTCAGCTCACTTTGATGTCAATCCAAATTTTCATTAATCAAAATTTAGATTACCTCCATGCACTTTTCCCAACTAAAGTGCCATGGCATCTATCTACTGGGCCCTGTTTCACCGGTGATAGCATGCTGCTATCACACGTGTCAAATTGGGTTTCCATGGAGACATCAACAAACCATGGCGTCGTCAAATTGTGTGATGTCATCAAATATTGCTGCTAGCATCTTCACGGCCGTGCGAACAAATCAAACGCATTCAACGACACTGCAACTCTGTTCCAAACGTAGCTATGGAAAAGCTCATGGATTACACGAAAAGTCATTACTGTGGCGTCACCACATTACGTCAGCTCGCGCAATTTGATAGTAGCATGCTGCTAGCACTGGTGAAACAGGGCCCTGGTTATAGGTGTACACAACTAACGGGTGTTGGAACTAACTCTGTAATGAGCTGCATTTCAATTTTTGTCCCCTCGGATCCGAGCACATGTCTGCAACAAAAACTTGTGCATATGCATCAATTCCATTCTATGAGCAAAATAAGGTATCTTGCAAACAAAACAAATGTGTGGACTGTGGAACATAAGCCTGCATAATTATTAATTGGTAACCCTAATTCATACTTAAAGGAAGGACTTGCAACTTGCTCTATATTTCCCAGCATTTACCAGCAGAAAAAAAACTATTGACTTATGTCAATGTGCAATGATAAATCTGTCTGAGTCTGGTTGATGCCTTGCTGATTAGGTAATTCCTAATACTCATATACACTGTGGGTAATTCCCTCTAAGTGTAATGAATGTTGCTACAAAGCCTGAAATACTATACATAATTGCACTATTATTGCTTCGTCATAATCTTCTAACTAATATTCCAGAGAAAATACACCCACGGCTTATAGCCCATGAACTGAAACGCTGTCATCTTGCCTAATTGCTCTGTTCAGGCTTTAATCACTAGCAACGTGAGCAAAAGTAATGGATTGTCTTGTGAAATTTTATTGCTTTTTTTGCGACTGTATGGCAGCATTATCGACAAGCGAAAATCAGCGAACATAATGTAAATGTCGCAGTTGCATCAGTTTGTAATGCAGCTCTATTCTAAACATAAATACATATTTGATGAAGGCTGTATTTATGAAATTTTAAAACGTGACCTTAAAGACCTTATTTTTTATTTTGTGAAATTTAAAATAAAAAAATTAAATGCCTTCGCTAATGAAAACAAAATATTTTCATCATTAAGTGTTGTGTGTACTGTAGATGCCACCATGAACGCCGCCATCGCCGCCATATACGGCCTTGGCCATAAACCATTATGGAGTTCAGTGCCATAAACGTTCAGTGCCGTAAACCTAACCATAAACGCATGGCAGCAACCGGTGCAACGCAGCAACATGGCAGGCATGGCCCCATATTCTAACTTTATTCTCATAAACGTCTGAAGTAGTTCCCACCCCACTAATTGTATGTTTTGGTGGCTGGTGCTCTCTTTTTATAAAACAATCGCCTACATTTTACTGTGGCTGAAGTTGGCGCAGCGGGTACGGATGTAAGTTGTGCAATCAGTCAGCTGATCAGTCGGGGAAACTGTGGTCAAATCTTCCATTTTTTGGAAGCCTTCCATTTTTGGAAGGACTTT
This sequence comes from Amphibalanus amphitrite, assembly GCF_019059575.1. Classification (NCBI taxonomy): domain Eukaryota; kingdom Metazoa; phylum Arthropoda; class Thecostraca; order Balanomorpha; family Balanidae; genus Amphibalanus; species Amphibalanus amphitrite. The sequence continues at coordinate 941,782 of NW_024881633.1, forward strand.
CCACATATGGGTAGGTATGCATCTTCCAAAAATGGGTACGCTGACGACATCATTGTACCCAAATATAGAAAATATTGCGCATATGTTGGAACTTACTGATTTCCGCCGAACATGGGGCAAATGCGACTATCGCCCCTGGTGGCTCTCAATTCGCCATAGTGAAGTGTACATAATCTAGCGTGGATGTCTAAATCCTAGCGTGGATGTAATTTATGTAATTTTTCAAAGTAATGAGTCGTGGAAAATTGACAAAAATTTACCGACAAACGATGGTTTTATAAGACTTTATGAAACATTTTGTAAGGAAAAAGCATCAAATACAAAAAGTAAATATCCTTAAAAGTACTTTAGTGATGGGGCATGCCTTTTTGATACCGCTGACATTGTTTACAGTGCGGAATTGTCGTGTGCGACAGTCCGGGGAGAGTAGTGGCAAGTAAAACATGTATTTGGTGTTGTTTTCTGCATTTATTAGCATATTAGGTGGTTGATTTAACATTTTCAAGGCTTTTGCCAAACATTTGGGTGGAGGTCTCGTCATTTTTCAATGTTTTCCTCGGAATATGGGACAAATGAAATAGGCGGTGGTGCGCTGTTTTTCGTCTTGCTTTCTATCGAAGGAGCATGAATCTTCAATTTATATGAGGAATAGTAAGTTAAATTTAAACCATCCTTTGTCAGGACTATAGCTGAGATCCTCTTGGTTGGTTATTGACCAGCTGTTTTTTCTTCAGAATTACTATGTGTCCTCTGAAAGTAGAAAAAGAGAGCAGTGCACCAGGACACCATGCAATTTTGTCACTATGTTTATTGACATAGCATGCCTGTATTACCAACACTAGCACAGCTGCTTCTCCTTATGTCAATGATCATAAATGGCAAAATCAACTATTAATGTTACACATTTAAGAAGGCCGTAACTTAAATCAAAAGATGGGAATCACAGTTGGGACCACTGAGATTAGGCCTTCCAATTTTGGAAGCCTTCCATTTTTGGAAAATGCATACCCATTTATGGAAGGTCCTTTCAAAAATGAAAGGCTTCCAAAAATGGAAGATTTGACCACAGTTTCCCCCACTGTGATGGTTATCTAATATCTTGGTGTTAATCACACAAGATAATTATTTTAGATCAAGGCTTTATATTTTCAGAGAGTGAGATGATTGTGCAAGGGCGGTGGGTAAATGTCAAGATAAAGTCCTAAGAAGATTTCAAGGATAATTTTTCACAATATAGCATTATTTGACATCCTGAATCCAGAAATGATACATGTCTCCCAAGTAAAAGAATAACAATCAAACCTGACCAAACCTTACCTACTAGCCTACAACCTACAAACATACAACCTAACAAGCTACAACCTAATTACCTACAAACCTACAAACCTACAACCTACAAACCTACAACCTAACCTAACCTACAACCAGGGCTGCGGAGTCGGAGTCGGAGTCGGAGTCGGAGTCGGTCGGAGTCGACAGTTGTGACCGGAGTCGGAGTCGGAGTCGGAGTCGATTTTAGAAACCCGAGCCGGAGTCGGAGTCGGAGTCACCGAAAATCTGTCGACTCCGCAGCCCTGCTAGGTCTGCGGAGTCGGAGTCAGGAGTTGGAGTCGGTCGGAGTCGACAATTCTGCCCGGAGTCGGAGTCGGAGTCGGAGCTGGTTTTTGAAAGCCGGAGTCGGAGTCGGAGTCGGAGTCGCCGAAAATCCATCGACTCCGCAGCCCTGCCTACAACCTAAAATTTCCGCTGTTTCATATTCATATCAACAGCGCCACAATAGTAGATCTGACCTTATCTTGACAAATATCGGGCGCTGCTCGCATCAAAGTATTTTAGCCTACCTATTGGCATGTTTTAGAAAATGTTTACATTTGAAATGTTCACATATTCTCTAATTTGTTGCAGTTACGAACATTATGTACAAATGTGAGTTCTGCGCCTTCAGGCACATTGAATACAGATATTTCCTGCAACATTTGAGGTTCCATTCAAATGATGATAACTTCAAGGTTAAGTGCCTTTCGTGCCCCACAGTTTTTTCAAGTTTGGCATCGTTCAAGCGGCATATGAAGCTACACTCACATCACCCTTCCAGCTCTGCCTCTTACCAATTACACCCATCCAGCACATCAGAATCAGCATCTCCTCAGGATGCATGTCAAGAACATGATCATGCTGACATGGACCATGGGAATGAATGTCAATCAGGGGAGAAAAATATAAGAAGTGATGCTTTGGCGTCAGAGGTGAATGAACATGAAGCACGCCGCTCAGATGTTGCTAAAGCTCTTCTGCGTTTGAAAGCACAAGCCAACCTTTCTGATACAGCATGCTCTATGGTTGCTAAAGAGTTTGAAATGATCAGTAGCAACACAGCAAAAGAAGTGAGTGCTGCTTTGGGGAGTAGACCGGGTGAGGTGCTGAATGATGAACTACCCACTCTTTGTGCTTCAAGAGACTTCCAAAGTGTGTATTGCTTTTCAAAGTATTTGAAAGAGTCTGAGGGCTACTGTGAGCCTCTCCAAGTTGACCTACCATCCACATCAGGGGAACCGGCTGACAACTACCAGTACATTCCACTGAAAAATCAGCTGCAATATCTTTTGGACAAGAGGATTCTGACAGAGGCAATGCTCGAAAGAAAGAGAACAGTGAGTGAAGCCAACTCATGTGGTGTTTATGATGACATATATTCCACAGAAGCATCTGATGGAAACGAGCTGTGTATTGACTTGATGATGTATTACGACGAATTTCAGACTGGTAATGTGCTGGGTCCAGCAGCAAAGAGTGGCAAATTAGGCGCCTTCTACTTCACGCTTGGCAATTTCTTCAAGTTTGACCGGTCGAAAACGAATCATATATTTTTGGCGCTGCTATTTCAATCCAACATTCTGGATAGACATGACTTGAATGCAGTTGTTCGTCCACTGATCGATGAGATCAACGTCTTGGAACAGTCCGGAATCCAGGCAGCAGGCAAACATATCAATGTCCGGTTGCTGTTCTTTGTGAGTGACAACCTCGCTGCACATGAGCTTAGTGGGCTGGATACAAATTTTGGTAATGCCGAGCATTGTTGTCGGTTCTGTTTGGCTCCATCCTCCATTATCAAGTGGTGTTCGTCATTAAAAGAGGTCAAAGTGGCGATGGGTGACCAATTCAGACGGCTTAACAAAGTTGAGTTTGACAATGAGGTCAGTCAGCTGAGGCGCGGGGAGCCAAGCTGTTTTCGAAGGGTTGGTGCTTTAGCTGACCTACACAGCTTCAGTGTACCAGATGGCTTGCCTCCCGATGCGTGCCATGATGTTCTAGAAGGTGTTGCAAAATATGTGGTTCCTTTGGCGCTTACCACAATGTGCTTGAAAAAGAAAGTTGTTCAACTGGAGATGGTCAACGACCGTATTTCCCATTTTTCTTATGCCGACGAAGACAAAAAGGACAAGATGCACATATTTCCCTCTGCAAAGGGAAAGGTAGTTGTCAAGGCAACAGCTGCACAGATGTGGACTATGCTTCGTCTCCTCCCACTCATAATTGGGGAGATAGTGCCTCCGTGTGAAGAATGGAAAACCGTGATCATGCTCTCGCGAATAGCTGAGTACATATTTGCACCAAGACTTGACGAGTGCGACGTGACCATTCTTCAGGATATGATTGAGCGGTGGCTTGGACTTGTACAGAAGACGTACGTGGGCTTTACTCTGAAGCCGAAGTTTCATTATCTTCTACACTTCCCCGATGAAATCAGAAGACACGGTCCCCCCAGATACTACTGGACGATGCGATTCGAACAAAAGCACCAAGTCTTGAAGAACCTGTCCAAAAATAGTAAATGTAAAAAGAACATCGCCCGAACTTACGCGCTCAAACATCAACAGTACATGTCCCTCGAACAAAACGAGCCAGAATACTTGAAGCATGAGGCACCTAAAGTGACCAAAACTGTCAAAAATGACATCTGTAGTATGACAATCAGAGGTCAGTGCTACAGGACGGGCAGCGTGGTCGCCTTCAACAACGGTGAGAGCCCTGTGCTAGGAATAATTGCTGCGCTGTATGAAAACGGGTCCATAGAGCTTGAGAGGGCCGAAGTCGCGTCTTACTGCTCCCATACAAATTCGTATGAGTTGAAGAAAACTGGAAGCAAAGAGGTGCTTGCTGAAGCTTGTCTTGTGGATAGTTTTCCTCTTGCACTGTATGACTCAAGAATTGTTCTTCGCCACTTCATTGAGGGAATATCAGGTTTGTGAATCAAAATGCATTAATTTACATCCTGTATGCGAGAAGATTTTGTTTGTTCTTCAATGTAGCTTTACTGTCATAATCATGAAAAGGGAATGCTAAGCTTTTGTACATGCTCGTCGTTATTTTAATTTTATTTTCTTTCATTTCATTTTAATATATTTTATTTTTACGTCTTCCATGCTTACGCGAGCTTTCTGTGCGGCAATTTTTGCTTTCTGCCACCAGCGACGGACTGCAAGGACTGATGTTTAACCCTCGCTCGCAACGGGGCGGGGGGGGGGGGGAATGAGGTATCAATCCCGCGCTGTTTGCCTCCCTTATTGTGTGTTTGTGACTTTGTGACAAAGCTTGGTGACAAACCAAACGATTCTTTGGGATATTGCAGGTCCAAAATTGTACAACAAACACTTCTGCTGCACCCTGCAGCTCATGTGTGTAAAAGTGATAGCTACATCAGTTTAATTCACTTCACAAAGTAGGGTTTTCCTTCAGTAGTCTGTTCCAACAAATACCGTCTACTCGTATACCAATCCTAGACCTTGTAAGCTGCATTTTCCCATTGTTTTTGAATGTATCACGAAATGCGTTGGGGTAGGACACAAACAATGTCATCGACGCCCTCAACCCGTTATTGTTCCACCTGCACCACATCATAGTTTTATATATTTCTCTCATATTTCAGAACCATGAGTGCTAGCGCGTTCGTGGTGAAGCTGGGAGAAGCTTGCAAGAAAGTTCGAATCGGTGACGATTGTTTAGTCGATATTTTGAAAGTCTTTCCTGAGCTGCGACACAAGAAGTTCAAGCTGACATATTTCGACGACGAGGTGGACGACTTTGTGGACGTTGAAGACATCCGTGATGTGCCCGCCAAGTCAAAACTGGTCGTAGAGATGCTTCCTGGCAGCCCCGAAGATTCTGATACCGGCCGCGCAACGGAATCTCTCGAAGAGATAATGTAAGAGTGGCCGATTCCTTAAAATTTTTGTTGTTATCTTTTGACGGGGAGTGTACTTGCGGTGACTCGCTTCATCAATAGTGGTTTAGTAGTTTATTTTCGTAACGTATTTAGTTAATAACACTTGCATTCAACACGCAACGCAAAATGCAGAAACCTGTCATGATCGTTTACGTTTTCTTTCTTTTTCTTATTTCAAGGTTAACGGAAATGCGGCTATAGAATCAAGAATACCTTTGGTATTCTTGATCTAACCCTGACCTTGACCTTTATACAGTATATAAATATTTATAATTGGAGCACGACGATTTATTCTTGTTCCGTGATCATTGTTTACAGGAGCGCCGCTCTGGCTCAGGAGGGAGACACGACCGAACCCGTCGCCGAGCCGAGCACCAGCCAAATGTCTGAAGATGTCACCGGGCGAGCATCTGCAGTCAGCGAGACTTCAATCGTCACAGATGACACGGTGATCCTGGAAGATGAAACAAACTCGAGCGTGTAAGTAGACGTCAATCCAGCATGGTCACACTTACGACCGAATTACGATAAACGTTCCTATCATTCGGGAAAATAGATTCGCTAGATTCGTATCAAAGGAAATGGTCCACCATCGAAAAAAAGTTAAAAGCAGTGTTGCTACATTAGAAACCCTCGCCCGCAATAGAGCAATATAACCACGCAGTCGGCTCGCACGAAAGTCCCATTAATCAGCCAAGGGGGTTATTGCCATTGGCAGAGCGCGTTGAAATTGTGGGTACCTTATCTTCCTTTTGGTAACTTCCTTTGCGCAACTTTCCTTTTAAAAAATGACAGTGTTATGTCAGGTGACGTCTAGTAATGCCGTCATTCAAGGTGCAACCTCCGGACAGAAATGCGTAAAATTGCAAGCTATCGCTTGTTAACGGGGAATTACGACGACAACAACGACTGCGGAATATTTCGGATCATAAGCGACCTTATCAAGGTCAAATGAGTTCATGGCCAGGTCATTGACCTTAGTTTTCACAATTCAGGGAGAGTGCGGTCCTGCTTGTGCGTACTTAAACACCGCGCTTCTACATCTCGGGAACGGCCAGGCCAATTGCGTTAAAATTTGCTGTGCGGTTTGAGATCATGATTATAATTTCAGAAATCAATGAAGGTGTGACTGCACACGTACATGTGCACACTGCGCTTCCATATTCCAAGAACGGCTGAGGCGATTACATTCATATTTGGCGTCAATGCAAGCGTAACTGTGCCGAGAAGGCAGCTGCTGTACCATGCTATATTTTTTTTTTCGCTCGTTCGGTCAGCGCAGACAAAGGCGTCGTACTGGTACTATATTGCGCAAAATGTTTCCGTCTAATTCTGCTAGCCACTAGTAATTCCGTGGTAAAAACGAGGCGTTGGGCGAGTGCTTTTGGAGATGAGTGAAGCTTGTTTCTAATAAAAGTGAAACGTTTATGATTGAAAGTAAATCAGTAACTGATTTAGTAAATCAGTAACTGATTATCAGTTGTGTTTAGAAGCGTAAAATATGTTTCGTCAATATTCGTAGCATATTTTGTATCATGTTCTTAGCCGCAAGATATGGAGAGTAATGTTACGAATATATATTTTCAGCACCTCGGAGGTCGTCTTCGACCCCTCTACCGTCCCATCATCACTTCGTTCCAAGTTGCTTCAGAGCGGATACGAGCCTAACGATGCTGACGACAAGTCGATCATACATCTGATACACATCATCTACACAGCCAAGTCGTAGTAAGTGTTTTCATTTTTGTATATGAGCTCTTAAATTTTAACATCAGCACAGCGCCGGATTTTATGTTTTAAGTTTCTGTGGTAAAATCAGTTGCGTCGTTTTCTTATTACCGTATATGCATGCACTCGCTAAGTTTCCAAGAGCCTTTGGAAATACGAAAGGAGTAACTGCAGCCAACGTTGATTTCCAGCAATGAAGCTAACGTCATTTCGGATGAAAATCGTGTGTTTAATATCAACATTTGCCAGTATTTCGAAACACCCTGTTTGGTTTGGGAAATGTGGTTCAAGACCTATACCATGTTCCTGAACACATCGCATCTTTAATTGCAGTTTCCCGGACGCAGTCGGTTACCGGCTTCTCACTGACTCCGTCTTCCTGAGCTTCCCGAGACTGCTTGGATCGGCAGAAACACCAGAGGAGGTAAGGCAATGTCGGTTGTGTTTTGTAAAATGTACCAAGCGTTTTAACAACAAATATTTGAGTAATCCCGACAGCTTAGGTTTTTTAATTACAAATATAGTCATAACCTTTTGAATGGGCGGATTGACGAAGCCAGAGCAAGCGCTAAGCAGAGCTTGTTGCGCGGGTCCTGACCTCTACCGTCCGATCGGGAAATTCCGGGTAATATGCAAAATTTAGAAACCAAACTTCAACGTGGTCACAAAGGCGGATACCCACTCACTGACTTCGACATCTGGCTGCGGCTGCTGCTATCAACCGCCGACCATCCCCGTCAGGAAGCCAGCTGACTCTACCATCTGAGCTACGGACGGGCAAAAGGTTACCGCTGATGGAAAAAAGTCACTCCCTTTTAACTAGAGAGATAAGACTTACCTCCTTTTGGTGATTTTTTTTTTATTTTAATAGTGTGCTATGGTCAATTTCCATACAAGCCTCATGTAGGGCTCATGTAGCCCCCCCCTCGGCTCATGTAGCCCCCCCCCATGTAGCCCCCCTCCCCCTCGGCGGATTAAATGTGCCGTGACCCGGAATTGGAGTCACGGTACATTGAATAATGTGTTTTGGAGGGCAATTTTTTATCGCTATAATTTTTCATCCTATTTTTTTCTATAAAGTAAGTTCAGTTAGTTCAAAGTTTGTTTAATTCAATGTTAGTTGAATTTGTTTATTGAGTTTTATAGCTTCATCTGACTTAAGAGTTGAGATAATTTTTTTCAAGGTCGATATTGTGTTTTTTTTTTCCTTTTTTTCCTCAAAAGTTAGATGTTTCTTTAGATCAATATAGAAATTGTGTGACATATTGATGAGAATGAGGTAACGTAAATTATTGTCCTTCATTCAGGTGTACGTGCGCAAACAGAAGTTTAAGGCAAAACTCAAGAACCGGTTTAAAAACTGCCGGAGGAGTGTCGACAACCCAGTCATCACTCAGGAGCGGGAGGTCCGTGGAATCCATAAGAGGAAGCGCCCCATGGAAGGCATGCCCGGCATGTGTCCGCCTTATAAGAGGTCGAAATTCGAGGCCGCTCAAGAAGCGGCGAGGTACAGCCACCTGCTCCTGCACGCTGATGATGAAAGTGCCAAGAAGGGCGTGTTGAAAGAGTCATTCGCTCTGAGGAGACACCTCATGACAAGGCAGCATGGGCGGAAGACGCCCAAGCAGATGAAGGAGATGTTCCCTGCCATGTTCACTGAGAGCGCTGTAAGTATATGCGAATGAATGAAAATCAGACGAAACCGTAAAAAAAAAACAAGCTAATTATGAAAAAAGCGTCTCATTCAGGTCTCATTCAAATAACAAAACGTTTCAACAGCACTGTGGTGTGATTCCGTTGCCTTGAATTGTTTTTGTTCTGTTCTGACTGCTAAACTTTCTTATGTCACGCTTTTCTCTGTCTTTCTTTCGTGTAGCGGTTAGCGACGAATCACTTCCCTTATGAGGCGTAGTAGAGCTGTCTGTCGCTCGACCGTCCAAACCTTTGTGTGTATGTCTTGCTCCTAACCTTGACATGTGCTTAGAATATAACATCATCAGCCAAACTATGTAAGCGTGGTCTGAATGTGCCATGCATATTAAGGGATTTTGTCTCCACCCTTTCCAGCTGTGGAGCGACTTGGGTTTGATAATGGGGGATGAGGATGGCGACGAGCTGAAATCCAAGGTGACTGCCAAGGCCATGAACGTGTGCAAAGAGTACGCCGCTCGCGTCGTGGCGGGGACGGCGCAACCACCTGAAGGTGAGTTTCCAACTATTTCACGAGTCACGACCACAGTGTCATTCTATCTCATATAGACTAGGCCTTATATGCATAATATCTGGATCTAATAGCATAAATTGAAATCGTGGGATTTCAAATCGCGGAATCTTTTTAAAGGAAACCAACGGCCTACGTGAAAAATATCATTTGCTGTCATTTAGTTTGACATAACAGCTTTATCGTGCTGTCTGGACTGCTAATATTTTTGCCAAGTTTATATAGTTCATTTTTTTAAGTTTGCCCTTCACTGTAAACGTCTTTTTGAACACAGCACGAGAATTGCTAGCTGAATTACTGAGAAAACTGGTTGGTGCACATTGATTTGACCAGATTTCACAGCGATCAATTTCATCAAATTTATTTACTATTTCACAGATTCGTAGCTCGTATTTGCCAATACCTACAGCCCCACAGGGATGGACGACTTCTCAGGAATTATGTCTGAACTAATTAATAAATTGCACGGCGTTTAACATAACGTTGCAGCGTCGGTGGTCAAAACTTATTTTGAAAATATTATTAATATCCTTGTTCATATCTAATACAATGTGCGCTTACCAGTTTTCTCAGTAATTCAGCTAGCAATTGTGCTGTGTTCAAAGAGACGTTTACAGTGAGGGGCAAACTAAAAAAAAAAACGAACTATAGTTAGATTTTTAAAACCAGTAAAACGCCTTTTGGGCGAAGAACGAGCGAGCGAGATAGTGAGCCCTGCACGTGTGGAAGGGCGAGGGGGTACTTCCAACGGGCTTGTGCAAAGCACCCTTCAAACCGGTCGTTGGCGGTGTGCCAAATTTGAACGTAATCGGCCCAGCCGTTCCTGAGATCTGGAAGCGGCATTCTGCACGTGCGTACGTGCAAACAGGGTCCAAACTGACTTTTGCACGGCACCCTACTAACCGGTCCCCAACCGTGTACCAAATTTGAGCGCAATCGGCCCAGCCGTTCTCGAGATCGGGAAGCGTGCGCACGTGCAGTAGCACCCTAACCGCAACACATGAGAATGTATTGCCTGGTGGGTGCCTACCTGTACGCCAAGTTTCAGCGAAATCGCCCCAGTAATTACCGAGTTATTGAAATGGGAACAAATTTGGCACCTCTTCTTTTGGCATTTAGCACGTGCAGTGGGGGGTCACTCACATAGATCAAGAGTATCCGATCTTTGGTAGAAGGGATGCAGCTACCCTACAAAAATTACAGCAAGACAATCACAAACTCACAAAATTGCAGCTGTACGGAATTGATATCAATTCAGTTGGGGAAACTACGAGGCGAATGTCAAAAAATTGATTGGTCAATAAATGGACTTTTGATGACCATATATGGGCATAAATGCAGCCCCCGCTACTAAAGGTGAAAAACGGTATAACAAGCCGGTACTTTCGGTATCGCGTCCACTTATTGGAGAGAAAATGCTTCCATTTTTCACTAGGAATTAGCGTGATTTGATTATATTCGGCGAATTGACTCGAAAATGGCGATAGGAAAACAGCTTTTCTGCAGGTTCTGGGCGTCACAATCAGCTGGCCATTCAATGAATGGATTGGTTTTATGAAAGAAAATTGTTTAAAGATTTAATTTAACTACAATAAACAAAAATATTTAATTCTAAAATAATAACTTAACCACAATTAGAAAAACCATAAACAAAATAATAAAAATAATGACATTTTTAAACAACGGTACTGCTTAAATTTTTTGGCGCGTCTGTTTCAATCCGCCATATTTGCCAATCACGGTTTGACCTTGCGTTGTATAGTCCGTTTTTTCTAAGTTCGACCCTCACTGTAAACATCTTTTTGAACATAGCACGAGAATTGCTAGCTGAATTACTAAGAAAACTGGTTAGCGCACATTGTACTGCAGACATGAATAATATTTTCCAAATAAGTTTTAAAAACCGATGATATACCGTTCTGTTAAACGCCGTACGATCTATTGATCAGTTCAGTTATAATTTCTGACAAGATGTCTATCCCTGTGGGGTTGTATATAAAGGCAACTACGAGCTAGGAGTCTGGGAAATAAGAGCCAGGAAGAAATAATTTTGAGTAAAATTAATCGTCTGTGAAATCAATGTGCACCAGCCAGTTTTCTAAGTAATTCAGCTAGCAATTCTCGTGTTGTGTTCAAAGAGACGATTACAGTGAGGGTCGAACTTAAGAAAAACGAACTATAACTCTGCGATTTAGAGCCGCCAGTTAATTATGCACCGGGTGAGTGTAGGTCTTGTGTGGTTAAAAAACATTCTTATGCCTTATTTTTTCATTTGAATGCTAAAATTCATTGAAAAGATGAAGTTGTCTGATTTTATGACCATATATGGTCATCGCCCCGCCCACTCCAGCCGCTGATTGGCTAATCCAATTTTTGTTTGGCTCCTCGTAGTTTCCCCAACTGAATTGGTTTGCTTCTTATCCAGGCCCATGTCACTCCACTTTTGATGACATCATAAGGGGGCCTCAGGACAATAATGGCGCGGCGCGCCACAATCCCTTCAAAGCTACTTGCCAACAGTTGCCATTTTTGAAAATATTATTTTGAAATAAAGTTCCAAGTAATAAAAATATTGTAATAAAGTTGTTTAATAAATCGATACCATATCTAAAAACTTACTGAAAAATGATTTATTCATAGTAAAAATATAAGCTCGATGCGTTTTTACGTTGCTTTCCTGCAACTGCAGAGGGTTTTTAAATCGTCTATATCTTCAAAACCGGCCATTTCTTAGCATATTGCTGCTCTTTTTTATCGTTAGAAAATTAGTTGAACTTTCTAATGACATCAATTTTTGAGCGATATGTCTTGAGTGTCACCAACAATCTTTAAATGAAGTTAGTCATTTTTACGTTGTAAAGGAATGGAGTACCCCTTTTGAGCATCAGGGATGACGTCACTCAGGATCTGTCTCTGATTGGTCGGCGGGGGAGTGACTGTACCTTCTATAGATGGCCTTGTTCTTATCTTCGGAACCACACACAGAGTGTCAGCCTCACTGACACTATGGGGAACACCAAAAAATCAGCTCCACTTTCCAACAACATCGGTGTTTCCAAGGATCCTGTCTCGGCCCCCTGCTCTACTGCGTCTTCGCCAACGACCTCAGCTTGTTCGCCGAGGACGCAGTAGTGGTACAGTACGCTGATGACACCCAAATTTTGGTTAGTGGCAAAAGTACAGAATTCTCTAACGTAATACAGAAGATGGAAAACACATTGGCCTCACTTGACAGATGGTTTCGTACTAACGGCTTGAAAGTAAACGCTGAAAAACTCAACTGATGTTGCTGGGAAGCAGCCAAAATTTGCGCAATGTCCCAAGTTTTACGGTAAAATTCCGCGATCACAACATTTCACCTATTTCGGAAGCAAAGAACCTCGGCCTCATGTTTGATCGCACGCTGAGATGGGACACTCATGTTGCATCAGTCATACGACGCTGTTTCGGCATACTCAGTGGTCTGTCACATCTAAGGAGCCGCCTGCCATCGTCCGTCCTCTCCGTGCTGGTCAACGCTCTGGTCCTCCCGCAGGTCCGTTACTGTATCACGGTGTATGGCAACGGCTCAAAGAAGAACTTTGCCAAAATTCAGAAAGTTATAAATTATGGGGCAAAAATGATTTTCGGCCGCAAAAAGCATGATCATGTATCGCACCTGCTTGAGGAGCTGGGTTGGCTCAGCGCGGAGAAGCTGGCATCTTATCACACTCTCTGTCTCGTATAAAGGTGCGCAATCACGACGAGCCCCAAGCTTTAGCCGAGGGCTTGGTTACTGTGGCAAATAGGCGCGAAGCCTTGGGGACACTGACCAGGACGACTCGCCAGGACCGCGACCTCTATGTGCCCCGGTCACGTACCGAAATGGGGAAGAGGCGCTTCTGTTGTCGCGGTCCTGCTCTCTTCAACTCACTACCATCGATACTGACTGAGCTACCTGTGACCGTGTTCCCTCACCACCTCAAACGTTACCTATCTGAACCACCGGACTAGTGTTTACTTTTTATACCGTACTCTGACGTTTTATCGATTTGACCCATTCACCTGTGTGCGTGTATGTTCCACCCCATACTTTTTATGACTTTGTATCTTTAACAGCTTGAACACCCTTGACTTTTCACGTGGCACGTGCCACGACGGTCGGCCTGAAATGTATCAAGAGTAGTCAATTACGGGGTATAGTTCGCTTATTTTAAGTTTGCCCCTCATTGTAAACATCTTTTTTAACACAGCACGATAATTGCTGGCTGAATTACTGAGAAAACTGGTTGATGCACATTGATTTAACAGACGATGAAATCTACTAAAGTTTTCTATCTGCCGCCTATTTCCCAGACTCGTAGATCGTATTTGCCCTTATTTACACCCCCCAGGGATAGACGAATTCTCACGAATTATAACTGAACTAATTAATAAATCACACGGCGTGTGACATAACGGTACATCACCGATGTTCAAAGCTTATTTTGAAATTTTTACTCGCATCTCCAATACAATGTGCGCCAGCCAGTTTTCTCAGTAAAGGCCTGGCTACACTATGCGTTTTCTTCGTGCGTTTTTTGCGTGTTTGCGTGTTTTGCGTGATATCGTTCTAGAAAAAAGAACGATATTACGTTTTTGTGATGTTTTTCACCTTAAATTTTAGTTACATAAGAGTTATATTAGCTTTTGTATATAACCAAAGTAAAAACTATATTGTTTTATAACTTTTTTTCCTAGAACGATATTACGCAAAACACGCAAACCTGCAAAAACGCACGCAGAAAACGCATAGTGTAGCCAGGCCTTAATTCTGCCAGTAATTCTCGCGCCTTGTTCAAAAAGATTTTTATACAGTCAGGAGCAAACTTAAAATAAACGGACTTTAGAAGGAATGGGACTACCGAACAAAAAAGACCGCAGGCCAATCGGTCCAGCGGTTCCTGAGATATAAGCCTCTCAAAAGCGTTACAGGCCGGGTCGGGCCGCTCATACTGAGATTTTTCCGTTATATTGAAAAGACATCGCTTTGCTCGCTGCGCTCGCTCGCTCGCTCGCTCGTAATAACACAAAATATAGAGTCGAGTATTACAGTAAAACCCCTAGGATTTTTGAAGGTGAACTATTTATTACCCGTCAATTATCATTCACCTGACAGTCCATGATAGTTAATGCATAGAAAAGGGCAGGATTAAAAGCACGGGATATTATAGACTCGTAAATATTTTAAAATATTTAAGGAAATCCCACGAAAAGTTGTCTTAATGTCTTCAAATTTTGCCAGGAGACGAACTTGTGACAATGCTGGCGCATGGATGCGGCACAACTATGTCAGAGCTGGAGGACTGCCGAAACTCGGCACGGCTCCAACCAACAACGGGACGGCTGGAGACCCAGGACACGGAATGGGACGTAACACCAGAGTCCCGAGTCGCCGCTGTGGTGATTATGGCCGCGGTCCACGCAGTGCTGTACATACCTTTCGGTGGTCCATGTAAGACGCTGTTCGAAGTCTTGTATAACAAGGCACTGGGGTTCTGTGTGTCCCTGGGCGCATCCGCCAAGAAGGTGGTGAATGCAATGAATGTGGGTGGTGTGACCTCCGAGTAGCGTTTCTGCAGGGAGGGGAGGCGCATTGCCACCATGTGTGGGTGGTGTGACCTCCGAGTAGCGTTTCTGCAGGGAGGGGAGGCGCATTGCCACCATGCAGCTATGGCCCAACCTGCTTGAAGAAGTGGTATTAGTTCAAGTTCAAGTTGTATTCAAGTCGCATTAGTAGTGCGAGCACGTTGAAAGTGTTCTTTGAGCCCAGAGTGACCTGATGACAAAGCTGTGATTTTCGACTGTGATTTGTACTAGCTGGCGTATGTTAGTCATATAGCATAAGCTTCATATCATAATCATAAAATAAACGTTCCATTTATATCACTGGTTCATTTTTAGCTGGTGTGATGACATCCACAAAACGTTCTATATAAGCTTATCGAGGGATATAGTGTCCCTTCATTTTACACGAAATCGATATACGTTATACAGTTTTATGTGTGATAACTGACGTTGGCACGACGGAAAGGGAAAAGGAGCAGTATATCAGATTTTCACAGGTTGACATCTATAATTACGCCAGGGATATTTACGTGGGGTATTTAAATACGCCGGTTGACACATTTACCCGGTAGCGTTTTTACTCTTTGCTACTTGAGTTCTAAAATTACTCACGCTTAGAAAACTTTTGTATGCGAATTATAACGTATAATTTTTTCATCGCTTTACCTTGATTTTACACTTTCGAGTTTTTGCATAGCTACTGTTTTTGCACCACGAGTCACGGAGTAGAATCGGGTTTTGCTAAAACTACACTGTGGTGTAAAACTACTCTCACAAAGTCCATGCTTTTTTTCTGTTTACACCCCTTGTCAGGGGTGTAAAATGAATTGATTTGGGGTGGAGATTTGTGTACCGTACTTTTATTCCGCAACGGGTGTAGTTCTAAGCTTACGAGGATACATTGCGTACTACCGGGTGGTAGAATTAATCTCCATTTGTCCGTGCAAACATCTTTTACTCTGGCATAAAATGAAGTTAAAAGGGGTGGAGATTTGTGTACCGTAATTATATTCCAATTTCAGGTGTACTTTTTCTTTCAGTGCACTGGTTTGTGCCGTGTGTGATATATAAACCTTGAAAACGCGCCTAACTGCCTCGGACATGATTTTTTTTTTTTTTGCTCAAATGGTCGGAAAAGTCTAATTTAAAAGATGGGGTCAAAATTTTACAAGCATCATGAACTATGGCTCACACCAGATCTTTTGGCACCAAAAAAATTATCAGTTCAGGACACTATGATACCCAATACCCAAATCGCTTCTCTGCGACACTTCTATCTTTTGTAGGTATTTTACCAAAAACCCAACCGTGACCTTAAAATCTTTGATATGACCATAAGAGGCCACCGACCGACCGACTCAACATCTTAAAATTGGATATCAGTCACAGCGTCTTGTAACTACAGACACTAAGTATTCCCCCCCCCCCCCCGCTGAACTGAAGCCCGACAAGAGGCGAGACGGCAAGGGAGACGTGTTCGTCCTGGCCTCGGTCAGCTCAGGTACGGTGAAGGTGCCTATCTGCCTATTTTAAAAGTCAGTAGGTTTGGAGAAATTTGAATAACGTACGGTGGATTCTTTTACAGTTATGAAACAGATTGGTGAGAATCAAATCAAGTGTGCTAAACAGTGAAAACAGCGCGGAGCAGGTACGAGTGCTTATCGCACTTTTTTTAAAGAACACTGGAGAGGCGTAAAATGCCTCGGGGCCTGAGGGTTGATACCTACTGCAAGAAAAATAGTCCAAGAACGAAAGGAATATATTTGTACAGTGCAAGAGTAGGTTAGGTACACAGTTGGCACAAGATTTCAAATGAAATTGCAAACCTTCTTCTCCGTTTTAACAAACAGTAGTTCAACACTAAAGAACTAGGTAGGTACGAAATGCACCCAGCGAACACCAAACGCCGACTATTCTCTTTCTCCCGTGCGCACAGCCGCTGGCTTCTCGAATTGAAATGCTGGAAACTCTAGATTTCCGGCGCTCTACATAGATTTGAGTCATCATTTAGGAGGCAGACGACTCGTGTCTCCTCACGGCGCGCAGACCACGAGCAATGGACACCGGACAGCTCCTTGGACTACACTCGCGCAGCTGGCGACATCTGTCATGCCACAAAGGTGCTGCTGTCTTATAGTTTTGCTAGATGGCAGCAGCATACAGTGTCTTTGCATTTCGGAGACCTCTGAGGCACGATGACCGTCTCGGTCTTTGTGTCATAAAATGACAGTTGATTTGAATAAAACTACAGCAGTAGAGTGAAGAGCGATAGTACCTCTAGATGTGTCAATCTGGTCAGCTCCAGTATCTGCCCAGCAGTCGCCAGGCGGATTCATAAGTCATGAAAATAATCGACGGGCACTGGGCAGCCTAAGATCCGTTGCCCATTGGCCATTTTCCCATGATTCTGGAGACAGAATGTTGAAAACTAGACGTGCATATGGATGATGGTCCCCTCGAGTCCCCTGCTTCTACCGATGTGGACAAAATCATCAGTGACTGGAGAGTCGAGTCCCAATGTTCAGCTTTTCAATTACTGTGACGGTAAGTAGAGGCAAAGTAGAGGAGTCAGTAGAAAATTCCTTCAGAAGTTTGGCAGCTCTGCCTCCGTCATCAAACTTGGCATCTGTACACGCCGACAATCGAGACGCAGATTTCTGCCCGATTGCCGCCGTTCCCTAAAGCATCCTTCGCGCCGGCACTTTGTCGCCGTCGGGGTGCCTTGTGCCTACCTAAATTGTAGGCAAAATTATTATTTCTAGTCTGAACTTAGCGCTTTCATTTACAACTAGTGGCTGGGTAAGTCGGTAAATTACAACAATTTTTTACATGCATGCTTTGTTACACCGTATTGCTGTTGGTTGTGGCTGAACCGGTGTGCTTGTGCCTCACTGTCACCCTAAAACAGTTCCTATCCATGCTTATCTTTGTTTAAAAACAATATTGTATAATATTCAGATGTTTTCAGTTATTTTCTGCATTGTTTTAATTGTGAGGCTAATGTTCTTACTGAAAAAGAATGCGTAACTTAGTGCTAACTGATGGCAATGTCGGCTTGGCCTGACAGCCTGGTTGCTGTTGCAGGCAATCATCTAAAAGTAACATTGAGGAAATTAAGAAACTCAAATCAACATGTAATAATATGATTTAGCTATGTTAGTGTTTGTTTTTGCCATTCAGGCTTCTCCAAAGTTAGGCTGTTGAAAGAATTGATAAGTTGTATTTTTATTTTCCTGAGTAAGTAACATGAAAAATGGTTTAAAATGTTTTTATGCTAGTGTCAATTTGTTCAAAATGTGTTAATGGTCAAAGTCCTGATCCTCTGTTAGGTAATTCAATTGCCACATGTTGAAACATTTTTATTTTGTTAAAAGCATCAGATAGAAACATTTCTTTTCAAAGCAAAAAAGTTCCTGCTGCTGCTGAAAACATTTGAAATTTGTTCTTCATTAGCATTATATGTTCTTTATTTTTAAGAAGTGAGGTTAACCTATTTGTTAGCTTGCAATATACCTACATTTTTATTGCATTTTTATGGTACAATTTTCATCCAGTATACAACTTTTAAAGATAAATAAATGTGAAGTTTAGTGGCCTTGTATACAGTAGGTACTTTGTGTAAGCATAAAATCTGACATACAGCTGTGTGACATTCTGCTGCTCCGAATATTCTTTTTTTTTAACAAACATCCAATCTTTCTGACATTTGTGCTTTCGCATTAATTGAGTAAACATGCCATGCTCTTGACATGTTACATTAGCCTGTTTACATTCCCATACTCCATGACCCATTTGCCACACTGCACTGTTCTTGTGTTGATCAATGCAAGTCTGGTCCATGCTGATTCAGCATGGAGTGTTTACTGTTCAGGCAAGCTGACCATTTTAGTGCTGACTGCAGTCACTACCCACCAAAACCCAACTCCTGCTCAGCTCCACCTATCCTACCATGTTGGTGCACCACTGGCCCCTACAATTGCTGCTGACATAGATTGACCCCTGACACTACCAGTCCCACCCAACTGATCTCATGAACAGCCCCTTACTGATCCCACCAACCACCTGCTGATCCCTGTCGATCCTTTCTGACCTTTAGCTTTCTGACTGCTTTCTTACCCCAATAACCCTCGCTGACCCCCTACTGACCCCTTCTGAGTTCTGACACCACTGGCCCCCTATCACAGCGCCATGGACGGCCTGACGCTGCTGACCCCACTGACCCGCTACTGACCCCCTACTGACCCCCTATCACAGCGCCATGGACGGCCTGACGCTGCTGATCGCCGCTGGCGTCATCGTCGTGCTGGGAGCCATGGTCTACCTGATCTCGGTGACCGGCGTCAAGGAGAAGAGCTATGACGAGGCCATGGCCGAACAGCGCCGCGCCATTCAGGAGAGCAAGGTTCGTGACGGCGTATATTGCTACGCTAGGTAGAGGGAACATACTAGGGAAGCTTGGAGGGAGTTTTAGAGGAATGAGGATGCTATATGAAATCAGGAATTTGGGTGAGTGAAAGACTATGTCAAGATATGTGACTAGAAGGCTGCCAGGTTAGTGGGAATGAAGGGCTGCTGAAAGGATTGTTTCGTGCACCTTTTTGTGGATCCGTTTTCCATCAGTGAAACTTTTCCCGGACAGCCGTGACATTTACTCTAGGATGTGGCTGTTTTTTTGTCGGTGTGGCCCGCGGTGCCTACCGCCCGGCTCGACCCGAGGGGGCGGGGCGGCGCCTGTGAAAGGTCGCGTCCGACCGCCACCCTCCCTTCCCTGATGTGTCAGTCACACCGTGCCGCACTACCTCCAGGATCGCCAGGCCGCGCTGAAGAAGGAGACCCGACCGAAGCGACACTACCAGAATCGGCGCCGCAAGGACAAGTCGGCCGCCGCCGCCGGAGATGACAAGAAGCACAGCGAGGACGAACAGGTGGGTACGAGATCGACGGAATTAATGGACGAGCTGTGTGTCCGTTGCCGGCGGGAATCATGGGCGAGATGGGAGGGTCAGTGAGATCTGTCTAATGGTGGGTTTGGCCCATTCTTTTTGTGAGTCGAATCCGTGGTAGGAACTCTAATGTTAATTGCTTTGAACTTTGTTCACACCGTAAGTGAATTTCGTTTATCGTGGGATGTCATGCATGCTGGCATTTGTGGAAAGTGACTGCAAGGAAGTACGGAATGTTTGAATGTAAGGAAGAATGAATGTGTGATATTCAGTCGCCTGACGACATGTTACATTCTTCATAGTAATGATGGACAACAAAATATCATGGAACTTGCATACCGATGCAGAATAATAACAGCTAGATTTACTGGCTTTGCCGACGACTATGTTGCGGTTTATTGATCCTTAACTTGCTGGGAGGGTGTGGTCATGTTGCCACCACTGACCGAGCGATAGTAGTCTCTGTGTCTTCTGCGTCCCGTTTTGTCTTTTGCACCCCGTTTTTGACTCACGGCGACTCTGTCCTCCAGGAGGTGGCCGGCGGCACCCGTCTGTCCATCAGCGAGACTAATGGAGCTCAGGAGGATTCTGACGACCCGTCTCCGGCGCCGAGCCCGCGACCGGCTGCCCGTGAGCCGGAGCCGGAGCCAGAGCCCGCCCCCGCCCCTGCCCCCGCTCCGGCTGCCGTCAAGAAGAACGCTGACAAGAAGAAGAAGGGAGGCAAGCCCGAGCCGAAGCCGGAGGAGGAGAAGAAGCCCGCTGAGCCGAAGATCGAGAAGGAAGCTGTGAAGAAGGAGCTGCCCAAGGAGTCGCCCAAGGAGAAACATACCAAGGAGGTTGTGGAGAAGGAGGAGGTGGGTTTTCTTCGCGACGTGGTAGCTGGGCTAGCTTCTACCCAACAGGTGGTTTGCGATTAAGACACCGAATTAGTTCACCAGGTTTTATATTCGGTTATGTTATTGGTCATCACTATCAGCCACTGTCTGTAGCTGAAGCTCTGATGCCCAACCTACCTGCGCCAGAGGTTTAGGAGACTGGCGCAGGTAGGGTCGCTCCTATCATTGCTCATCTCCACTTCTGAATGTTTTGACCAGTGTCCCCGCCTCACAGGAGGAGGAAGAGGTGGCCGAACCAGTAACCGAGACCGTCACGGCCTCCAAACAGGCGGTCAACACTGAGACTGCACCGGGGGCCGCAAAGAAACGACGACCGGCCGCCGAGAAACGCCGCAACCTCGCTGTTCCCGGACCCGGTGAGTGTTAAACAGAACAGAGGACTGGGTGTATTGAGAGGGGGGAGGAGTTTCTTGGATAGTGTTTGTGCCCAAGAGTATGTCAAGATTATCATAGAGTGTGATGTGCGCCGTCACATTTTATAGGAGCGCTGAGTATTTGAAGGGTGCAGTTTGGGTCTGGGAGCCGATGAGCTCTGGAAAGCGGCGCTTAGATCCGTGAAGGGTGACTTAGCGATGGACTATGATCGCTAAGAAATGTGGTTTGACCTGAAGGAGCCACGGACCGTGTCGGTGAATCGTGCAGCCATACAGGTTCCGCTATCCGACCGATAAATGCTGGAAGGAGGATAATACGCAAAAGATGTTCGGTTTTTCTGACGATTTAGCCTCAGAATTACAGAAGTTCTGACGCAATGTTGCGGCTTTGTATACCATACTTTCTACCGCCTGGGAAGGTAAACTGTACCCCCTCAAGGTCTGAGGGTGCCTTACCGCTCGCTGCGCTGTATCGTATCAGCACCACTCGACACTCCCGGAACAACACAACCCCACCGTTCTCACAAAGGTCGGTTCATATGATGTCACGGCTCATGGCCGGTGTTTGATGACTCAGCGGCCGCGGCGTTTTTTACCTGCCCTCCCCGGGCCTGTGGTGCGCCGGGGACCGGTTAGCGGTTTATCTGCACCCCGACCGGCGGCCGCCGCCGCGCCCGGCCGGGCTCCGTGTTGCGTCATATGGTGGGATGGGAGGGGAGGGAGGAGGTTGTTTGCGATGGAAGTGGCAAGGATAGAGGTGCTGAGGAGAGTGGAGACTGAGAGGGAGGGGAGGTGAGAGTGATAGGAGTGGTGATAAAAGTAGAGATGATGTTGCCATCGGAGGTGGGAGTTGGAACGGCAAATTAGATGTGTTTACTTGTCTTACTCTGTGGAATATGTAGAGCTATCTTCACTGGGAGACTGAATAGCTCCACAAACTGCGGAAGGTTTCATTGGTTATAAAGTCTAAAAGGTCACGAACGCTGACTAAACAAGTCACTTTGCATTTTCAAAATGTCAGCAATCGACCTCAGATGTCTGAAGTGCGGTGCTTCGTGGCACGTTGAATGCCACGTCTCAGTGGGACTTGATCCCGTTGTCACTAGAAATGTCTACTGCTCCGCGGGGGTTGTGACAATGGCCTCAAACCACACAGGGCAAAATGAAGTGTGTTGGCGACGCGTCGTCACATCTGGCAGGCCACAAGTGGTTCAGGTGGTTATAATCGGTCTGTCGAGGGTTGATAATTGTCCGCATCTGTAGCATCGTCAGTGGTAACAAACTTGTAGCGGTGCTTTATATGGTCTCGTTCGGGCGGATCCCATCCGTCAGTGTGGGCCTAAATATTCGTTCGAGGTATCGATTGGTTCGATAAAATAGCTGCGGTTTGGCTAAACAAACCGTGATAATCGATAACATCTGATGAGTCCCTCACATTCCGGCATTCTCTCTTCACCTTACGTAAAGCCCTACCGCTAGCCGCACCCACACCAGTTTTGTCCATACACACAGCAGTCCCCGGTCCTCCGACGCCCGGGCGGCTGCCGAATGCCGTCCGCTGTCCGACCAGCCTCACTGCGCGGTGTGGGCCGAGCTGTTCCGGCCGGACGCTTTATCACCGGCTGCCGACCGGACAGACGGGCAGCAGAGGGGCCGGGAGACTGCAGAGAGGTCGGGAGAGGCTGAGAGGAGGCCGGGAGAGACGGTGTAGAGGTCGGGAGGTGGTGTATAGGCCGGGGTGGCGTGGGGAGGCTGCGAGGAGGTCGGGAGAGTGCAAAAAAAAAAGTCTGCGGAGAGGTGCGAGGCCTCCGCTCGTGGGCTGGAGCGGCCAGCCCAGCGCGCTGCATCGGCCACTGTGGCTAGGTGCACGGCGCTGTACAGTCTGTCTTAAAAGTACCGCGCAAAGTGACGGTGGATCCATCAAGCCTGACCGATGAAGGACTGCCAAATTTGAGTCACCGAAGCAATGAACATCCTCGTCCATTCCCCAGCTCCATTGGTTCGGTGACTTTCAAATTATAGCAGGCCCTTCCTCGGTCAGGCTTGATGGATCCACCGTCACTTTGCGCGGTACTTTTAAGACAGACTGTACGGCTGCTTCTTGGCTATCAGCCGCGAACGCCGCGATCGGTCGTTCCGGGTGCGGCGGCTTAGCTGACGCGGCCTGACCACCGCCAAACACGACTAAACTCCCTGTGCCTGTCTCAGCAGCGTTCGAACTACGAAAACATGGCATCATCCGGGCGGAAAATCGATTATCGCCGGGCGCCACATGGTTCAAAAGTCAACACAAGATTGACGGGTGCCGCTGGTGGTTGAAAAATACGAGTGTGGACCAGTGTGTTTGTGTGGTGAGCCGCAGTGGCGGAAGTTTTGTAAAAGCAGCAAGCTAGGCACCGTGGAGGAAAATTATTTATTTTCGTCTTTCGTAACGAACAATACCCTGCTTGCCCGCGTTCCGTGATCTCGCACGAAATGTAGGGATCAGACACTCAGGCTCATTCGTACAAGTTTACTACATCAAATCCTTAAATGAGTTGAGCATTTCGAGTTTTTCGAGTCATGTTCTTCCTCTCTTTGGCCAAGTCCTTGTTCTTGAGAAATTTTCAACCCTTTCCTGCCGCGTAGTTCTTCGTACCATCTAAACCTAAAGCCATAGTTATGGTATATGGACTTGCCCTTATCAGCTAGCCTTCGTGCACGGCACTGCACCGTTCCTTTTCACCCCCATGCCGCCGTGTCAGTCAGGGGGTCGGCCAGCCATCTGGTGCCGGCGGCCCCTGTCCGTCCGTTCGTCTGTCGAGGCCTGTTTACTGCAGTCGTATACAGTTGAGCGGAGTCGCCGGCCGACGGCACCGCGGCACGCGTCCGGCTCGGCACTGGCCAGCGGGTCACGATGGGCCGGGATGACTACCGCCTGCTCCTGGTCTGTGAGCTCTGGAGAGGCTGGTGGGTAACGGATGTGTTCACGGCTGATCAGAGATGTTTAGCTGCGAGACGTGCCACGTTTGAACTTAATTGGCTTCATGGTTCTGAGCTGCTACGCTTGTTTTTATGTCTCAGGATCTCGCTAGTCATGCCTTTCAAGGTACGGATGAGGGGTTTTCATTTGGATTCCATGCCATGTCAGCCGTTCTGGATGATAAGATTGGCCTACCTGCTGGGTCCCTGGGACGTCAGGGTGTGAGCGGAGCGACGGTGCAGCCCCTGCGGATTAGAGACGTGACTCGGCTATAGACCGGCTACCGGCCCCGGCGCCCTCACATACCGTTCGTGGGACAGACGGCGGCCCCTCGGCGGCAGCGGCGGCTCCCGCGCTCGCTCAGAGGAAGTGACGGACATTCCGGGAGTCCGGAAAACCCAGCGGCCGGCCTCTGGGCTGGGGACGGGAACTGGAGGGAGGGCGAGGCAGGGAGAGCGGCGGAGCGTCAGCTGACGCGTGACCGCGGCGGCGCCGGCCGAGACGACCGGCTGGTGATAGTGGGGGGGGGGGGGGGAGGAGAGACTGCTGACCGGTGATCCCGGCTCCAGCACGACCTGGTAGTGCTGCAGCGACTGGGAACAGCAGACAACAGTTGGCATACAGCCGCTGTAGGCTGCGGGCTAGACGGATAGTGAGAGCTCAGCTGCAGACAGCGGCTTTAAACCGTAGACTATGGACAGCGGATGCAGACAGCAGACACCAGACAGTGGCTCCAGACGGCAGACAGCCACTGTGTACAGTACCGTTAGGCGGATGGATGTGGACGGGACGGAGCAGACTGGAACGCCGGCCGTCTCGTCCTTGGCCAACGAACCGTTGACGGGCGGACGGACGGACGGCTGCGTCCGCCGCGCCGGCCCGAGGGCTGTGATCGCTGAGCTAGACGGTGGGGGCGTGTGAACGGGATGGGCCGAGTTCCATTGTGGCTAAGTAGGGCTGCGTGGTATTCGGTTACAGATACAGGTACAATGGTGAATACCGTGGGATAGCTTTATAGACGGATTACACGACCATACTGTGAGAAACTAATGCGGCTGATGTGGTATTTCTATTTCCTACCGCTGTCTGAGGCCGGGTTTCGTCTGGAACTGTACCGATTGCTGAGGTGACCGGTTCAGTCACCGAGCTGCACTGCAGACTGCCCGCCACCCCGCGCTGGCGAGATAGTTGTCCGACACGTCTGGAGTGATCCAGGAGCTCTGTATCTGGACAGTGTCAGCGACCGTCACCAACCGTCCGTCCGACCGCCGCGCGGCTGCGACGTGGCACCCGGCCGTCAGCCGGTGTCCCAATCGGCCGGTGACGCGGCCTAGGGAGCGGCCAGGCGCGGCCCGCCACCCGCCGAGGCCGAACCATCCTGGCGGCGAATAGAGGGACGGATAGGGAGATGGGTTCCCGGTAAACGGCGCCTCAGTGGTCTGGGGAGTTTTTACCAGGCGGGATGTTTGAATGACGTGTCTGACGTGGATGAAAGCAGTGAGGGATGCCAGGCGTTGTTTTGTAACATGTTTTTATGCCAGTGCGTGCTTCAGTGCTCAAACCGTACTTCCTCGATTATCGTGCCTTGTATTTTGCACACTCATCTTGACGACAAATGCATTATGTCATGAGGCATGATGACTTTGCAATTTACACCTTTAACCCGCGCCCCACTGGGGTCTGCGTATAACACGCCCTACTGGGGGGGGGGGGCTATTCATAGCCCCCCCCCTCCTAACTCCGAAACTACTGGGCCGATCGTCAAAATTCAAACGGCGTCTGATAGCCCCGGAAAAACTGTCGAGCAAAACCTAATTTCATTGACCTCGAGGTCCCCGATGACGTCACAGGTCAGGTCAAAGTAAAAATTATTAGCATTTTGGCTTGATCACGTTTTGGGCTCTGGCCGCCGTCTTACAAGTCAGATCAGGCTCATTTTTGGATCACACACTCGGGATTAGATGCTCTAGTTACTCTGAGGGTACCAAACTTGTACTTTGATTTTCAGGTCAAGGTCAGGTCATCACAGGTCACGAAAATATTATATCATGCGTCGGTCACGTGACACATGTTTTATGGTCCATTTAGATCAGAGATTTCGAATTTGATGTCGTCTGTGTTATTCGAGGTCATTTTGAGTCGAATTTAGCTTATGTTAGGTCACTTTCAGGTCAAAAAAGGTCAAATTTTGAAGTTAAAATTTTTCAACAAAAAAGGTGTCTATTGGATGCAGTTTGAGCTCAGGAACACGATGGTGCTATTTATATTGGCGTACGATGTCAAATTCGTACTGAAAAAATTGATTTGAAAAATTAATAATTGTGAATTTTTTGCAATAATGCGTAAAACTTGGCCATTTTTGAAGATATTTAGCTAAAACTTGCTAGAGTTAGTCATAATAATGCGTTCTATCACATATATTCCGGTTTTTTCGAAAAGTTAAAAACTTTTTGAAAAAAATGTAAAAATATAAATTTTGGATATTATTATATAAAATTTTCAGAATTTTCAAAATTTCGAAAATCCGAGATAGCAGTTTGATAGCGCCGTCTATTCTGAGTCCTCTCATGCAAAGAAATTGGATCTAGCTTAAAAACTGAGCTCTTGGGAGCGATTGCCGTGGTTCAATGTTTTGCGTCGAAATCGGCCGAACATGACGTCACTCTGACGTCATTTCCGGCCGACCTATAGTAGGTACGAAGTGTAGTGTTCACCGCCGTCTCCGGATTCCGATGTATTCTCACAAACTCGCGGTGCAGAACACTACGGCACTGCCGTGCTGTGCGGCCGGGCGGAGCCTCTCGACTGCTGGCTCTGACTGGAGCCGAGCAGGGTGCGGCCGCCTCACACTCGTATTACCGGGGGCCCGATGCCGAGCCTCGGACACCCGATGCACTAGGTACTCGATACACTACACATTCCCCCCTCTCGCAAAAAAAAAGGAACAGCATCACTGCGACACGTAGTAGTCCGGTCGTCTACAGACACGGTCGCTTCGCCTGGGACGCTGCACGCTCACATCGGCGGCGTCCGGCGACGGCTCGCAAGCTGTCTCGGTCGACGGGCGAGAAGCAGCGGCGAGCGAGGTCAGCGGGCCAGCGGCGTCGGCCTCGGAAGTCGTGGCGGTCGACGTGGTCTCGCCGGACCCAGCGGGGGGAGATGCGGAGGGAGACGCCGGCGCGTATGGGAGACGGGCCAGATGGGCGGCGTTCCAGGTCCGGCCGTCAGCCAGACGGTACGTTGCGGGACCGACGCGCCCAGTGACTCGCACCGGAGACGTGAACCGACAGGACGTCTTCGAGCGGTGTCCCTGCCGTCTCACGCAGACGTAGTCGCCCTCAGTGATGCGCGGCGTCGTCACGCCACGGCGGCGGTCGTAGGACCTCTTGTTGGACTGCTGTCGGCGTCGAACTCGAGACGCCACACTGTCGGCTCCTGGTGTTGACGGCTGAATGACAGGCAGGTTCAGCCTCATCTGTCGTCCATGCAGGAGCTCTGACGGTGACTTCCCAGTTGTCGTGTGTGGGGTGGCTCGATACACCGCCAGGCTCTTGCGTACCTCGTCAATGAACGCTGCTGGTGGACAGTCTGTGATCCACGACTTGAACGTTTTGTTGAAGCGCTCTACGGCGGAGTTGCCTCTAGGCCAGTAGACGGACGATTTGGTGTGCTTCACCCCTCGGGCGGCCAGATACGCAGTGAACTCCCTGCTCGTGAACTGGGGCCCATTGTCCGTCACGATCTCGTCGGGATAGCCCTCTTTGGCCCACACAGTTGACAAGAACTTGATGACGTCTTCAGTCTCAGTCGATGACGTCAGGCAGACTTCCGCCCATTTGCTTCTGTAGTCAATCAGAGTGATGGCGTAACGGGCAGTCGCTGGTGCTCCGTTGATTGGACCAACGATATCCATGCCCAGTTTCGACCAGGCGCGGTCCGGCAGGTCGACTGGCTGCATGGGCGCAGGGCGTGCGCGCTGGGAGAGGACTGCGTCGCTGTGCTGGCAGCGCTCGCAACTTCGGCACAGCTCCTCCACCTCACGGTTGATGCCGGGCCACCACGCCAGATTCCGCAGCGCCTGTTTCATGCGGACGATTCCGTCGTGCGCGCTGTGCGCCAGCTCCAGGTATCTGCGGCGGAGCTGAACGGGCACAACAACTTGTTGGGCTCCTCTCAGGATGACGTCGTCGTTGCGCACCCACAACTCGTGTCTCATCTTGAAGTACGGCTGGACTTCAGCCGGGCAGGCCTTGGCGCTGCTCGGCCAGCCGCGCTTGATCTGATGACGCAGCTGCTGCAGCTCAGGATCAGCAGCTGACGCGGTGCGGACGTCTTGCTCGGTCAGCACGCTCTCTTCATCTGTCAGAAGAGCGATCACCTCTTCTTCAGCGGAGCTGTCTTCATGCAGGTCCGCTTCTTCGGGGTGGCCACGGACCATTGTCAGTGAGCATATCTCGCCAGGGTCGGGCTGAGACGGTGGCGGTTCCGGGACTTCTGCGCTCCCAGTGACCGCCAGCGGATCGATTGCCCCACTCGCGGGGTGCAGGTTTACGTCCAACTGCTTCAGCAGGTCCAGTCCCATGACGGCTTCTTCACCGTCGGAATCTATGATGAAGAACTCTGTGTTGGCTCGCCGTCCACGGTAGGTCACCAGCGCTGGCAGCGTGCCAAGCACTTGAAGCTGGTGTCGACCAAAACCGAACAGACGAGCAGACGTTCTATTGAGACGACTGCCTTTGAAGAGACGTCTGGCGATGCCGAGTCCTAAAGCGGACACCGTGGCACCCGTGTCAACTTGCAGATTCACGGTCTGCGTGATACCTGGTACCTCCATCTGTACTTCGCACATCATCTTATCGGTATTTGGTACGGCGCAGCAGAGAACAGTCAGCTCGTGACACCTTCTGTCGTCGTTCCGTTCACCAGACCAGCAGACCACGGCAAAGTGACCCGTCCGCCCACACTTCCTGCACGTGGCCCCGGTAGCGGGACACCGACCGCGCTCATTGTGCTGGCGCCGGCCGCAGCTGGGGCACGTGTCCGGTTGCAGCTGGGCAGGTCCGGGGCGACGGTCGGCTTGCAACTGGGCAGGGGCGGGGCGGCGGTCGTCTTGCCGCCGGGCGGGTCGCCAGGGCCGGCGCCCGCGGCGCTGACGAGCGTCAGATATCTGATGCAGTGACTGCGCTCCGTCGGCGGCGGGCCGCGCCGGCCCGGCCATGGCGGTCGCCTCGCGTCGGGATCGCTCGAATGCCTCGGCGATCTCCAGAACGCGGTCCAGGGTCAGGCCCTTATCCTGCAGAAAACGCTCGCGGAGAATCGGATGCACTGTTGCTTCCACGACTTGGTCACGTATCATTGCGTCTGTCATTTGTCCAAACGAGCAGTTTACTGCCAGGCGGCGCAGCGCCGCCACGTAGTCGGCCGTCGGCTCGTGCGACTCTTGCCGTCGCTGCCGGAAGAAGAACCGCTCCGCGATCACGTTGACCTGAGGTTCATAAAACTCGGCGAGCTGCCGCTCAGCCGCATGGAACTCGTCTTCGTCTTCTCTCCTCGGCTGGACCGGTAGGGTACGGTACACCCGTTGCGCCTCGGCGCCGACACAGTGCAGAAGGAGAGCCGTCTTCCTCTCCGTGCTGTAGGCCTCACCTCCCAGGGCAGTCAGGTAGTTGTGGAAACTGAAAATCCAGTCACTCCAGGGCAGTGCTGGTTTTCCTGGTCTCGCCAGGAACGGAGTTGGCGGCGACACCCCCTCGACGTTCATCGTCGGTAGTATTCAGGATCTCATCCTTGTCGCCAGATGTAGTGTTCACCGCCGTCTCCGGATTCCGATGTATTCTCACAAACTCGCGGTGCAGAACACTACGGCACTGCCGTGCTGTGCGGCCGGGCGGAGCCTCTCGACTGCTGGCTCTGACTGGAGCCGAGCAGGGTGCGGCCGCCTCACACTCGTATTACCGGGGGCCCGATGCCGAGCCTCGGACACCCGATGCACTAGGTACTCGATACACTACACGAAGTTCAAATTTTGACACAAGGTGTCAAATTGATGCAGCCTAGGGTACTGAAAGTTTGGCGTCGATACGTCAAGCGGTTTGGAAGTTATTGCAGAAAAACGGGAGGGGGGGCTATAAATAGCCCCCCCCCCCAGTGGGGCGCGGGTTAATGCGGTGCTTGGTATTTATATAACTTAAGTAACGGACCTTACATTGCATGCAGCGCTATCGTCTTTATCTTGAAGCCAACCTACAAAGATTATCTATCCCGCCACTGACGGCTGTGTGCGTTACGCTCCATTTCAGACGGTCTGAGTCTGAAGAAGGTGCAGTCGATCGTCGAGATGGCCCCGCTGAGCCGCTCCGAAATCCAGACGCTGATCGAGCTGCTGCTCAACAAGCAGCAATCGAGCACCGACTGGATCGCCAAGGGCGCCCGTCCCGACCCGCTCACACAGCTGCGCAAACAGCTGGAGGAGGTACGCACCACGTCGACCTGGTCTAGCATAACCTGACGTGACTGGGTCTGACTTGACCTGACAGAATCTGACCGGACATGACCTGAACAATCCCGACCAGACCCGGATTTATCGGGTAGTTTCACTACCAGCTGGTAACCAGATAACCGTGTATTGCTGTGGAATAGCAAAATAATCCTCCATTGCCGCACCTGAAATAAGTCCTGTTGAGGATCATATGTGCTTGTGTCGATCGTACTCTGTGCAATTTCATCACTCCTTTGGTCTCTCTCGGCTTCTGCAGGTGCCTTGTGTCCCACTCGTAACCCTTGCAGTGTATTCACCCCCTGGTCTCGACCCCTGCAGGTACAGAATCAGCTGAACGCCGAGCAGGAGTCGGCGGCCAGCAGCCAGGAGCGGCTGAAGCAGCTGCGCACCGAGCTGAACCAGGAGCGGGCGCGCGCCACGCAGCAGAAGCGCGCTGTGGACGAGCTGGCCGCGCAGCAGGCGGCTGAGGCGGCGCGCGGCGCGGCCCAGGAGCAGCGGCTGCGCGCCGAGCTGCAGCAGGCGCAGCAGCAGGAGCAGCGGCTGCGCGCCGAGCTGCAGCAGCAGGCGCAGCAGATTCAGGAGAGCAGCCAGCTGCAGCTGCACCAGGCGGTCGCTGCCGAGAGGATGCTCGTTCAGCGTGAGTGGCCGGGTGGGACGGACAGGGAGAGGGGGTGGGGATGGGGTGGTGTCAGGAGTATCTGATGTCGGTGAGCACTGAGCTGACGCGACTTTCTTTGTTCGATAGCGGGACTTTGTCGTTGTGTGATTCACACTATCTGTAGATTGGACTGTGATGCACAGCAGTCTCAGTAAGCTATCAGTATCGTTGTAGGGGTGGTTTAACCGGCCACTTGATGGACCACTCGTCCTTTCTGGCCACCCTATCGGTGCCACGGTAATCTGATAGTGTATCGGTGTCGAGGACATGGCTTGTGAGGTGTTTGACCCTTGTTCGGCGCGCAGTACTGGGTTCGGTCGGTCCACCCTTTCACACAAATATGGAGCTGCTTCACTGGCGCCATCTACTTCAATTTTTCAGCCAAAACCAAACACAGCGCGGTACTGGCGCGCTTGCGATGCAAACATTGATAGACAAATTATTATGTTGGAAATACCGAAACCTATAGCTGCTGTCGCTCCGTTTCTGCAAGGCTGTAATTTTGCCTGTTCGCGCTGGATTCCGTTACGCCCGTTTAACCGATATTCCCCTTTGTAACCCCGTGCCCTCCGTCCTCACCCCGACAGGCGAGTTCGAGCAGAAGCAGCTGGAGCAGGAGGCGCAGCGCGCTGAGCACGAGGCGCTGATGCGCAACTCGCAGCAGCGGCTCGAGGAGCGCGAGCGGCAGCTGGTGCAGCTGGAGGCGGCGCGCGCAGCTGTCGGCACCGAGCTGCAGCAGCTGCAGTCGCTGCACGGCGGCCTGGAGCGCGAGAACACGGCGCTCAAGCAGCAGCTGCAAGAGCTGCAGCACGCCGCCGACGCGGCCGGACGCGCGCAGGCGCAGCGCGAGGAGGCCGACCGGCAGCTGGCCGCCGGCAGACAGGAGGCCGAGATGGCGCGCGGCCGCGCCGAGGCCGAGCTGGCCGAGACCCGCGCCCGCCTCTCACAGACGCAGGGTGAGGCCAGCCGGCTGATGAACGAGCTGCAGGAGGCTAGGGTGGAGGTGAGTGATGAGACTGGGGGGGGGGGGGGGGCCGAGCGACAGGGAAGATGTGGTTGATGGGTTGTGGTTTATTTGTCTCGGGTTGTGGAATGAATGGTGTGATGTGATCTGTGACATGTGTTTTACCATTTTTGCTACACTGGCGCTATTGCTTTGAGCTTGACTTATATAATCTGGAACTTGCTTGAATCACTATAGGTGGCTCTCACTTGAGGCTCCCTTTCTTCCTGTATGTTTGTTTATTTTACATAACCACACTCTCCTCGAATATCCACTGATGAAGTGTATCTTGCATCCCCTGCAGCTGGAGACGGCCCGTGAGGAGCCGGCGCACCAGAAGCAGAACGGCGATGCGCGCCAGCATGACGAGCACCTGGAGCAGCTGACCAGCCAGCTGGCGCAGCAGAAACAGGAGCTGGAGGCGCGCCGGCAGCAGCAGCAGGTCAGGAGGACTGACGACTCCGTGGGACGGGTTGATATCCTGAGTCATTGGGCAGAAGCGGCGGCTCCGCGGGAAGGGCGGGGTCGGAACCATGGGCGGGAGTATTAGAATTAGAATTAGAATGTATTTCAAGCTCATCCAGGTAGACATACACCGGCTTTTCATGTGCTTACGTCAGTTGTGGGATAAAAGGCATACACACACGACACTAATACGACATAAAACAATGCAAAAGGCAACTAACCCAATGAAAGAATGCTAAAAGGTACCACAGTAAGTACACATGAGCACGCTCAGCTCACACCTGCATCTGGGAGTGACCAAAGGGGGATGCGGTAACGAGGACTTGGGAACTAGATGTTCCTAGTATGAACTATGAAGGCTGTGAAGACTGCCTTCAACGGACGTGATATAAATATGAAGACGATAGCGGACCGTGTCCGTTTCCGTGTCAGATGGCTGGTGGCTAGATATCGTGTCAGATATCGGTGGCTGGTCTTAGTAGGTGTATCTTCCCGACTGTACAGGGTGTCCGGAAAGTCCTGACGCCTCTTTTGGACGTCGTCTAACGCGCGCTGTGGTTATTGGACTTTCAACCAATCACCACAGATATGACCCCTCGTTCACCGCTCAGCTAGGGGTCGCGTGAATATGACTTTGTAACCATTTTCAGTGATAGGTATATGGGCGAAGATGCGCCTTGTCGCTGAGAGCCCGCGCGCGGGGGCCCGGTGCGGCTTGAACGAGGCGCAAGTTGCAGCGCGATGCGGCGTTTCCCGGCGAACGGTTGAGCAGGCAAAGGTGCATTCCTGCTCGGAAATTTCCTAGAAAATATTCTCCCTCAGTTACGACCACGGTATGCCAAAGCTGCGGAGACTGAAGCAGCACTTCAGCGGCAATCGAAGAAAATCTGGGGTCTGATGGACACAAATGTTCCATCGTCTTCGTCAAGGTCATGTAAATGAATGACAGGCTGGTCCACGAGGGGCTCCTGGACACGAGGATCAAGGCGACTTGCCCTAAGAGTCATTTCGCATTTCAACAGCACGGAGCGCCCTCCAACAACGCCGCTGCCGTCCAAACCAAACTGACAGAGGAGCTCGGCGGACCAGATCACCGTGGTGAAATGAGATTAGGCCACCTTATTCTCCCAGCCTTAACCCGCTCGACTAAGGCATGCTACGCGTTTTGCAGAATAAGCTCTAGGCCACCTCTCATCACAGCCTGCAGTCGCTGAAGACTCGTATCATGACAGCATGGGAGGACAGGAAATACCATGCATCATCAAAAACCGCAGGAGTTTCCGCCCTTGCGTCGAGGCCGTCATCGGCACAGACAGTGGTTACAATGAATGGGCACTTAGCAGAAGCATGTGGCTTGGTGTTCGTGGTCATTGTTTTGTTCTATTGTTGAGTATCTATGGACCAAAGGCATTTATTTAAAAAATATTGAAAAGCGCCAGGACTTTCCGGACACCCTGTATACCTAACTGACGGTGTCCTGTCTCCGCGTGTTTCAGACGGCGGAGGCGGCGGCGCGCCGGGCCGAGCGGCTGCAGGTCAAACAGCTACTGGTCGGGCTCTTCCCCACGGTCAACGCCGACCAACTCGATGTGGTGAGAGACGACATTCATTGTTATTATTGCCTGCAACTATGCTCTTACGTCGGCTGAAGGAGTACAATATCTGAAAAAACTATGCTGGCTGTGTGTAGTTTGCTGGATGTCGTGTGCGATGCGCTGGTTGTGTGTGATGTGCTGCTTGTGTGTGTTGTACGGCTTGTTGCCCGCCGCAGTACCTGACCCCTCTGACCGTTCCTCCATTCTCCAGGAGTCGGCCGGCTGGTCGTCACAGCTGCAGGAGCGGCTGCGCTCTGTAACCGCCCCTGCCCCCGCTGCCGCCCCCGCCCCCGCCCCAGCGCCGGCGGCCGCGCCCTCAGCCGATACCGCGGCTCTGGAGCGGCGCCTGCATGAGATGGCTGCTGAACAGAACGCTCTGATGGCCCAGGTTCGCCACTACCAGAGCGTGCTGACAGAGACGGTGAGTGGGGAGGAGAGGGGGACGGACGGGGGGGGGCAGTGGGGAGGTGGGGGGGGGGGATATCGGTGGGACGGTCCTGGGCTGCACCACTGGCTATTTGCAAATGTCACGATTAACGACATTATATTTTTAGGTTCAGTATATGCTAAAAGATAAAACGGAAACAAGGCTTGATATTGCATCAAAAGGCAAAAGGCATCAAAGGCGCATCAAAGTAGCTATGGTTTTTAATTTATAGATTGACAGTCCCGGGCATGGCCCATTACCGAAGTTATTGAAGTAGGCGACACAGGACAATTTGCTGTGTTGCTATTGTTAGGAACATATTTAAGTGCTGTGATGTTTATCACGCTTTTAATCATTTCATTACGATAAAACTCTAACCTGACTGCCATTGTAGGAGCCTGGTGCGCTGCGAATTCGGCTGTGGATAAATTTACTAAGCTGCTGGCGTCTGTACTCTGTATAATGGCCTGCCGTGAATGGCCCGGGCCATTCCTCGCAATGTTAGCGAACGAAATCGATAGTCGGCAAAGGTCTATGCATTTTCGCCTTATTCGAACATTCCTGGCTCTGCGACTATGGCGTCTGATTGATTATATCACAACAATTTTTGCAAATGAGACTGTCAGAAAGGCGCATGCCTTTGAATAAGGTTCATTTGTTGTGGTCATGAAATGCCATGAATTTTTCAGTGGATGGTGATGCAATCCATTTATGCTGTCAGATGGTAACTGCTGGCTTTCTTTTGTTTACGTGTTTTAAGTGTCGTTATTGTGTGCCGTTCTGCCTTAGTCTTTTTTCTGTAAAAAAGACGTAATATGTGGCTCGTGGCTCAGCTCTTGTGCTGCTACTGGTATCTGCCACTCGTTAACATTGGAGTTCCCAGCTCAACCCTTGCAGTTTCGGCAACAGACCTGTCATTCCTGAGGGCTGTTCAGAAAATAGAGGGGTAAAATACGCTGGCTCTTAGCTGGTGCGAAGTTAATTCAACGATATCCTTTTCAAAGTAATCATATATTTATAAGACGGCATGTGCCAACAAAAGCGATAAGTTCGGTCTGCAGCTGGTAAAGACGGGTTTCGTTCCAACGGTGCAGTGAGCGGGGGCGGTAGATATAGTGGTAGCGTGGGTGACTGCACTCGGTTGCGTCTTGGACATTATAACGATGAACGGATCTACAAAACGCATGCATTCAATGCCGCTGTTACGCTAGTATTTCGTAATGGTTTGGTACTTAAGCGTCATTTTGCTGCCATTGATCTAAATCATCGAATATATTCTGATATATGATTGCATTGATATGTGCAGCAAATAAAATAATATTCCTATAAGCATTTGGACGCACTGCGTTCATGGCCCTCCACAATGTCCCTTGATCATGTTATGTAATCACCCGTGAACCGTGTCCCTACCAGCATCCGTTATGCCTAGCTACGTATTCGGCTGCTGTGTTTCTTGCCCACACAGGAGTCTATTGCTGATCCGAGTCCAGTATCTGTTTACCATCCCCCTCTCCCCCCCCCCCCACACTGAGTTACGTGTTGCTGAGTATCTATGATCTGTCCGCCTGGCCCAATCTTTTAAATGTGCAGGAGCATCCGCGATGCTGACCCGACTTGTGTTGTCCCGCCACTGATCTTTGTTCATCTACCCTCGCAGGAGTCGATGCTGACCCGCCTGCAGTATCCGTTATTTCACCACTGAGTATCTGTTACTGAGTATCTATTATCTACCCACGCAGGAGTCGATGCTGACCCGCCTGCAGCTGTCGGTGGAGGACGGTGACCGCGACTGGGAGCGGCGGCTCTCGGACAAACAGCGCGAGGTGGACCAGCTCCGAGCGACGCTCAACACACAGGCCAGGTCAGTCAGCCGACCGACCGCCGGGGCTGATAATGCAGCGGCATACCGGAGCAGGCCAAATTGGAGTGGGGTGGTTCTTGGCGCTAGTACTCTCGACTGCAGTGTACATTATCATGAGTTTGGCCTACTAAATGTGACAGTTGCTAAAATGTGTTCTCTCAGTGTTATGACTGCAATCATGTTTTAGGCGTAATAATAGCAGTTTTTCATCACAGAGGCTGGAAGTTTAAGAGATTTCAGGTGCCGGAGTATAAATTTGTAACGGAGAACAGAATCGTTTGGACCCGACTGGGACCAGCAGCAGCAAAGGGCCTTATTTCCAACAATGGTGCCGTCTGTTTGTATACCTCATAAGGAGGATTTTTGTTGGATTACGTTTTCGAAGTGGATGCCGTTTCTCCCATTCTGACGTCTGACCTGTGAACATCAGTCGGCCCGCCTGCCGCGCTCGGAGTCCCTGACCTCGGTCTGACCAGTCTGCTCCACCTGTCGGTCAGGCCAGTCTGTCTGACCAGTCTGTTCCAGCTGTCTGACCTCAGTCTGCCCGGTCTGTTTCAGCTAATGCCACCTCTGGCTCCGGAGCCGCCGCGCCGCGCCGGGCCGACCGCAGCGGCCGCCACCGCGCACAGCACGCGTCGAGTGAGGCACGGATTCCAGTGGTTCAGGCGCGCCGCTGGCCCGGCCGGCCGGCGACACTGGTACGCGTGACACACACACACACATACACAGACACACAAACACAGTACGGCCACGGGCGGCCGGGGCGCCGATATCCGCGGACGGGGCCGCGCGATACGGTGCCGACGACGAAGCGCACCAATAATTATGTTATCTCTCGAGTGTGAGTGAGTGACCGACTGTTGAGTTGCCGCCGCCGCTGCTCCGCACGTGTGGCCCGCCACCGTCGCTCGCTGGCGGACTTCTCGGCCGTGAACTTCTACTTATGGAAGCCGCGCGTGCGACGCGGACGGCAGAGCCGAGGGCGTTATGGCGTGCGCGAGCAATAGGGGCGCGGACGCCGGCCGGCCGCGTTCGGTGGGGGAGACCTGTACATAGCGGCGGCCGGCGCGGCGTGGCACGCGCGCCCACCGGCCGGGCCGCGCAGCCCTGGCTGTCATCACCTATCCCAATATAATTAATTTTGGAGAGATTATCGAGTTTTATTGTGGCTCTGAGTGCGGTATGAGACAGAAAAATGAACGCCTAGCTTGACGTGGGGTGGAGATGAGAAATACTGTTATTTCTTAGCAATGCGTGGGTCGGATGATTAACGAATCGATCAAAATCAGTTTACGGAGGACCGAAAATACGCATGACGATAAAAACCTGCTAATAAAAGTGCGTATTAGATAACTGATTGGCGTCACACATTTTGCATAAAAATACGCTTTATTTGGCGTCTTACGAAACATGAGTACAAGCCACGTTACGGATTTTCGTCCCATCCTCCGGTACTCCTGAAGGCTGAGGTCACGGTCGGCGGGCGGGCCTCCTCTCGGCCCCCTCAGCCGTCCTGCCGCGCGGCTCGGCGCCGGTCAGCGGCAGCGGCAGCTCGGCACAGAGCGGGGCCTGGGGAGAGGCTACGGCTAGCCTCCGCCGCTCGCCCAGCGCCCGCTCCACCTGCTGCAGCCAGCTGGCGATACGCTGCTGACGCTCCCGGCTGCTGACCGGCCGCGCCACGCTGAGGAGACGTGGGGAGGGACGGGATAGGGTTGACATGGTGCAAACACGATGGGAGACAAAAGGTTGAGCTCTCGGCTCCGGTGAAATAAAAGATGAGTCTGATACGTCTGACGAAATGGGGGCCGCGAAAAAATCGCTAAAATATGCGGTAAAGGCGTGCGATGTTCAATAGGCACATGCTTCTATGGAATTACATAACATCCCTATTGCGAATATATTGCCACGAGAAACAGCGTCCCAAAAGCGCAATGCTCTTGTGTAGGTAAAAAAGTAACTGCTGAGCGATGCGGCACAGTATGTATCAGGCGCACTCCGGGAGAGACATCTATCGGCAAAGTTGTCAACTACCTGGCGGCATTGCGGCACAGCATGCGAAAGGCGCGCAGCGCGAGAGACATCTATCGGCAGAGAAGTCAAGTACGCGGAAGCATTGCGGCACAGCATGCGACAGGCGCGCAGCGCGAGAGACATCTATTGGCAGAGAAGTCAAGTACGCGGAAGCATTGCGGCACAGCATGAGACAGGCGCGCGGTACGAGAGGCATCTGCTGCCAAATAATGAAGATATGTGGCATCGTCGGCGTATTAAATAAACGCTCGCCAACCCGTTTTGCATTGAAGCAATTTGGATAGGATGAGGAATCAAGATTTCCCAGCTCAGAATGCTCAATTTTCAGTGTCCCAAAGCAGTTTTATGTTCATTCTCGGTATGAGTTGGGTAGCTCACCGTTTGTCGTGTCGCGCCACATTCCGCACCGTGAGCTCCTGGACGCTGTCGCTCGCCTTGGCCTTGGTCAGCGTCTCCAGTTTGTCGGCGATGGCGCGGTCGAGCACCTCGGCCGGCGGCGCCGACTCGCGGCTGAGCTGGCGCGCCTTGGCCAGGCTGGTGTGCCAGAAGGGCCGCTGCTCGGAGAGGCGGCTGGCGCGGCTGGCTGAGGCGGCCGCCTCTCGGGCGCGCACCGGGTCCGAGACGGTGGGCGCCGAGTGGCGCTGGCGCTCGGCCCGCTCAGGCCGCTCGCCGCCGTACAGCTGGTGGATGTAAGAGCGCACTTTGTCCGCTGACATGCCGTGCGCGTGCCGGTGTTCGTGGCGCGGCTCCACCCGGTCAGCCATCCTGGTGCGGCCCGGTCCCCGTCCTGCCCAGCCAGCAGCACTGCTCGGTGGCGCCGCTCACTGATCGCCGTGCATCGGAAATGCGTGGAAGAAGTAAAGAAATATGTAAATTATTGCTCTAGGGAATTAGCATGATTTAGCTCAAAATTTAGCAAACGATACGATTTGGTGACCCTAAACTCGAAAGAAAAATGTTCCTGCAAAATGAAAATCCCAATTCATAGAGATTTCGATCAGCAGCAGAGTTCCTTTGAGTTCCTGGCTTTCCTTGAGCTCCACTTCCTCGTGGGTTAGCTAAAATAGCTCTCCTATCTTTAATGCTTTCCGTAACGTATTCAAATCAAACAAATCATAATTCATTCCGTCGAGTGAGTTTTGGTGAGCGACAATTTTGGTTGTATAACGTTTGGGTATGGGCGATGGCGTAGGAGGAACAGGTAACACACTACAGATGCACCTGTGGCTGTCATTTGTCCGTGTGCACTATGCGGTCAACTGTAATTACGAGCGAGCGAGCGCAGCGAGCGAAGCGAAGTCTTTTCAATATAACGGAAAAATCTCAGTATGAGCGGCCCGGCCCGGCCCGGCCCGGCCCGGCCTGTAACGCTTTTGAGAGGCTTATATCTCAGCAACCGCTGGACCGATTGCCCTGCGGTCTTTTTTGCTGGGTAGCCCCATCCCTTCTACCCCGTAATTGACTACTCTTGACACATCTCAGTGACCGTCGTGGCACGTGCCACGTGAAAAGTCAAGGGTGTTCAAGCTGTTTTGCAAAAGTTGTGATTTTGAGAGGCTCATATCTCAGCAGCCGCTTGGGCGATTGTCTTGCGGTAATTTTTGTAAGGTAGCTGCATCCTTTCTACTAGTGGTCGGATACCCTTGATCTATGTGAGTGACCCCCACTGCACGTGCAAAATACAAAAAGTAGAGGTGCCAAATGTGTTCCCATTTCAATAACTCGGTAATTACTGGGGCGATTTCGCTGAAACTTGGCATACAGGTAGGCACCCACCAGGCAATGCATTCCCATGTGTTGCGGTTAGGGTGCTACTGCACGTGCGCACGTGCAGGGGGCGTTTCCAGATCTCGAGAACGGCTGGGCCGATTGCGCTCAAATTTGGTACACGGTTGGGGACCGGTTAGTAGGGTGCCGTGCAAAAGTCATTTTGGACCCCGTTTGCACGTGCGCACGTGCAGAATGCCGCTTCCAGATCTCAGGAACGGCTGGGCCGATTGCGTTCAAATTTGGCACACCGCTAGCGACCAGTTAGAATGGTGCTTTGCACAAGCCCGTTGGAAGTACCCTCTCGCCCTTCCGCACGTGCAGGGCTCACTATCTCGCTCGCTCGTTCTTCGCCCAAAAGGCGTTTTACTGGTAATAATAGATGTAAATTATAAATACGAATATGTAGAAATAACATCCATGGTTTATTCTGTATTCAAAAAGGAATGAGGAAAACGTTCTGTGACGGATGTCAACCGGACATATAAATCATACTCAATGGACAAATTATAAATGAATTTATATGCCCTAATATTGTGTGCATAAACCTTTGTTCTAATATAGTTATGATTTAATGTTCGCTACGTTCGCCTGGCATTGCTTTAATGACAGGTCCTTTGATAACATAAATGCATCTCTCACTGTATCTAAACACGCGCATTGGACTAATCGCAGGTTTGTGCGACAAGTCATCGAGTTGAATGCTGTCAAACGATAATGCTGGCAATAAATGCAGCGAATCTAACGGACAATACATATTCAGCACTCAGCTTCCGGTTCATGGCTGTGATGCACTACCGGTAAGAACACCCAATGGATACACTGCACTGCGAAACTTGACCGACATGACGCTTTGGGAGCCTCTAGGTCGATAGTAATCCACGCGATGGCTTGGATCCATGACCTGGTGGGTCCTGCAGGACCCAGGTAGTGGTCCACTCCAATCGTAACACATCGGGACAGGCCGGTAATGCGAGGCCTTAGACGCTGCCAAGTGGTAAGCGACGTTCAAAAGACCGACAAAATAGTATTTCAGTCATGTTTCGGTAAGTTCCTTCGCCTCTCACCCACCAGTCACCTTTGTAATTTTCATAGTGGATCCGACCTGTTAGACTGCTTATCCCCTGAAAGTTGCACTCGACCGACTTAGCGCTTAGGAGTCTCTTTGAGAGTAAAAGTTAGTCAGTAGTCATCCGTATGTTGTTGAGTCTGAGTGCAAAGCAATGATTCATTAAAAATATCAAATGTAAAGCTAAACCAAATGCATAGTTGTTTGCCATCAAAACTTAATTCATCATCAGCTGCTGCTTATTATATATGTTACGGGTCATATGCTAACTTGGGCAGTATGCACTATGCAAACTACCCGGGCAGTATGCATACTACCCAACAGCTCGGGCAGTATGCATACCGCCCGGGTAGTATGCATACTACCCGACCCCTTGGGCAGTATGCATACCGCCCAAAAGTTTGGGCAGTTTGCCTACTGCCCGCTTTCTGACTTTAACCCGCGCCCCGTAGGGCTATCGGCGGACCCTACCAGCCGTA
Organism: Amphibalanus amphitrite; assembly: GCF_019059575.1. NCBI lineage: Eukaryota > Metazoa > Arthropoda > Thecostraca > Balanomorpha > Balanidae > Amphibalanus > Amphibalanus amphitrite. The sequence goes on from NW_024881633.1 coordinate 983,573, forward strand.
GGGGAGGGGCCGTTTCGGCCCCCCCCCTTAGATCTCGGAAACTTACCGGCCGATTTTCAAAATTCAAACAGTGTTCGATAGCCCTACCGGGGAACTACCTTGTGACCAAATTTCATTGACCTAGGTCAAACCGATGACGTCACAGGTCAGGTCAAAGGTCGGATTTTCACCGTTCACAGGCATTTCAAGAAATGTGTTGTGAAATCGAGTAAATTGGTAATTTATTGAAAACCATCGATGGTACATTGTTCGTCAAACACATACTTTGCTATCTGAGGTCACTGATACCAGGTCAGGTCACAGCGAGGTCAGGTCACCGGGGGTCACAATATGAAAGTGTGGTGTGATACATGTTTTATGGTCCATTTTACATGACAAATGCGATTATGTGGGTTAGGCAGCCTTTGGGGCCAGCCTGGGTCACATTTTGGTTAAGGTCAGGTCAAGGTCAGGTCAAATTAGGTCAAATTTCAAAGTTGATATTTTTGCATAAAATGGGTATCGTTTCGATGCAGCTCGTCACGGGGAGTCTAATGGTGGTCTTAGTTCTGCTCTACTAGGTCTAGAATTGCCAAAAATTGAGTTTGAAAATTTGACGTCATCATTTTTGAACAGTTTTTCCGCTATAACTTGGCCAAAAAACGAGGTATCGATATGAAATTTGGTATGTATATAGAAGACGGTAGGTACTCTCACATATATTCCGTTTTTTTCGAAACTTAAAAACTTTTTTGATTTTTCGGCTAATATATCCAAAAATATGCTTTTTTGATTTTTAGGGGTCAAAACTCAAAAATTTCAAAAATCCGAGATTAAAGTTTTGTAGCCCTGTCAATTCTACACCTTTTATATTTTGATCATTTTTCTGTATCTTCAAATCTGTAGGCCTTCTCGCGAAGGTCTTTTTTCGGTCGAAAATGACAGAACATGACGTCATTCTGACGTCATTTGTGGCCGACATATCATAGCCTCCGGAAAAATTTTTGGTCTCAATGTGTAAAATTGATGCCCGGAGGGGTTCTGAAAGTTTGGTGGGGATATCTCCAGCCGTTTTGGAGATATCGACGGAAAAGAACAGGGAGAGGCCGTTTCGCCCCCCCCCCCCCCTACGGGGCGCGGGTTAAGTTGTGTAATCTATGTCCACATTACGAATATACATAAATGGCTCTCTGGGTAGCAATAGATCAACCGGAAAGAATTTTTATCGTCAAACGTGATTGCTCGATTGTAGGATGGAATGAGGATTGGAATTTAATCTTGAAATCACTTTTCCAAATTCCATTGTTGAATAACTAGTGGCCAACAAGTCATTGTCATTATGAAGCGTGAACTGAGTGAAATGAAACGACATTGTGTCAGCATTTGGTGGCTTAGGCTTGGCACCTTGACCGTAGAGGGCGTTATTACAATTTCAATACCTACAGCTGCATGCAATTATTTATATGTAGGACGTTATAAGTTCTTATGGAAACCCACCAAATTAAATTTTGAAAAGCCATCTCACTTTCCGAACACAATTGCACTCGCAGTTCCTTCGCCAATTCAGCAAACGAAGGCATCTGAGGCACCCATTGTCATTCATTTGCTCCATATTGTAAAACATTCCGGATGGTGACCCCTCTCACTGAGAAAGGTAGCGCGTATGGCATGGGGGGGGGGGGGAGGCAGCGGCCAAGGCAATTTCCAGTGTCTGTCGCAGAGTGTGCACTGGCCGCTGTCGCTGCGTGAAAGCTGGTCGAAAATGCTCGTCAATATGCCATAAGAGCACTCATTGTAATAATAAATGAAGAGACATGCTTACCTTGATGTGTTTAGATAAGGAAAGAGGAAAAAATTCATCGCACCTAAAGTATGTTTCATGCGATATAGGAATCTTGTATCAAATACAAGCAGCGGCTTAGTTATCTAAAATATGAACTGAATATAAAATAAAGGACGAGATTGCTCAAAAATGATACATATACACAGCAAGAATCATAGGACGTAGCTTTTTCATTATTTGATCAGTCACCAAGTCGTATTACTTCTTAACCCGCGCCGTGCTGGGGGGGGAGGGCGTTTTTACGCCCCCCCCCCTCAGGGTTTTTGCGAATATCTCAAAAACGACGGTGCGATCTGTTCATACATCATTTCCGCACATGTGAAAATTTCAGACCCGGGTCGTTCAAGGTCAGGTCACCAGGTGACGTCAAGTGACCTTACCTCAGAAAAAGTTGGAAGGCTCGCTATAGCTACACCGACTGAACAATCACTTAGAAACTTTAAGCTATTGATATGAGTAGCAGTATGTATAAAATGTATACCTCGGATTTTTTATGTCTGTGACCTAAGGTCAGGTCAATTATGCGACCTCTCCGTTGTAAGTCAATAGGAGAAAATTGAAATGCGCCTCTTTTGGACGAATATCGTTCAAAACGCTCTCAAACATCACTTCATAGGTAAACATGACACACTGAATCGTAAAAAATGCACCTGTGACTCCGCTCTATGCCCCTGAGGTCATCTAAGGTCATGAACGGTCACAAGCAGTTTTTTTGGCTATAACTTTTGATAGAGACGTGCTAGAGCGATGAAAACACGTCAGATGTGCTCAGCTCGACGATACGGATCGATTGATATGCAACATTACCCTTTTCGGTCAGATCATGAACTTGACCTGAGGTCAAATTTTCGAAATGACCTTTCAAGGTCAACAAATAGTTCATTCGACGCTTCTCGACGAGAGGGACACGATGCTGGCAAAAGCAATGTCGTGGCTTTTTCTTTAGTCAAAATATATTGCCGAAAAACATTGTTCGTGAAAACCGATATTTTTACAGTTTTTGCCCTCTGGAGGCTAAACCGTTGACCTGAGGTCAAATCTGAGATCATTACTCAGAAATGATCTGTAAAAGGGCTATCGAATGCGCTTTTCGGCGGCGCTGTAGTTCTATTGAGTCCCGAGCCGTTGGCAGTTTCCAAAATTATTGAAATGGACTAAATTTGACCTTCGATGATCTCTGGTGACCTGACCTTTGACCTGACCTTAAAAATGAAAATGATTGTTTCCTTACTTTTGACGCTCTTTCGATTGCCACTTACCGCGTGTCGCTACGTGGCCCAGGAGCCGAGTTAGACGGTGGGGGGGGGGGGGGGTTAGACCTGCACTTTCCCCAACACTTGGCGGAAAGTGCAGACCACCAGCACGGCGCGGGTTAAAACGTCTGTCATCCACATATATTATAATACGCGAGTTATCATGCATTAACAAGCCTCACGAAGTGTGGTCAACATACTGCCCGAGTAAACATCTTGCCCGTGAGAAGAGAGGTGGGTAGTATGCATATTACCCGGGCGGTATGCATACTGCCCAAGGGGTCGGGTAGTATGCATACTACCCGGGCGGTATGCATACTGCCCGGGCTGTTGGGTAGTATGCATACTGCCCGGGTAGTTTGCATACCGCCCAAGTTAGCATATGACCCGTAACATATACACATCATTCAATAGGCAATGGTAAGCAGGTTCGAACACTATTTCTATGTAGGTATGTTACATCAAAAGATTAACCCGCGCCCCGTTGGGGTCTGCCGAGCAACGCGCCCTGCTGGGGGGGGGGGCAATTCGCCCCCCCCCCAAGATCTCGAGAACCACGCAACATAGCGACAAGCGGCAAACGGCGTTGGATAGCCCTAACAGGAAACTACCTTGTGACCCAATTTCATTGACCTAGGTCAAACCGATTACGTCACAGGTCAGGTCAAATGTCGATTTTTCACCGTTTACAGGCATTTCAAGAAATGCGTTGTAAAATCCAGTAAAATGCATTTCATTAAAAATCATCGATGGGGTATTGTTCGCCAAACACATATTTTGCTATTTGAGGTCACTGATACCAGGTCAGGTCACAGAGGTCAGGTCACTGAGGGTCACAATATGAGAATATCATGTGATACATGTTTTATGGTCCATTTTATATGTCAAAAGCGATTATGTGGGTCAGGCAGCCTTTGAGGTCAGTTAAGATTATGTTTCTGGTGCAGGTCAGGTCAAGGTCAGGTCAAGGTCAGATCAAATTAGGTCAAATTTCAAAGTTGATATTTTTGCATAAAATGGTATCGATTCGATGCAGCTCGTCACGGGGAGTTCAATGGTGGTCTTTGTTTTGCGCTACGTGCACTAGAATTGCCAAAAATTGAGTTAAAAAATTTGACGTCATCAATTTTGAACAGTTTTTTCGCTATAACTTGGCCAAAAAAGAGGTATCGATCTAAAAATAAGTATGTCGATAGGAGAGCACAGGGACTATCACATATATTTCGTTTTTTCGAAATTCAATAGCCTTTGGGATTTTTTGCGTTTTTCTAAAAAAAGTTTTTTGAATTTTTGGGGGTCAAAATAAAAAATGAAAATCCGAGATGGCAGTTTTGTAGCCCCATCTTTTCTCTACATGACCATATAAAGAACTTTGAAATTGCTAAGTAACTGTAGCTTTGGTGAGCGTTTCAAGATTTCATGTTTTTGCTCATTTTTGCTCGAACATGACCTCAGTTTGACCTTAGTAACCCCTGACCTAAGGTGACCTAAGACTTGAAATTTTGTGTGAAGGTGTCAAACTGATGCCCGGTAAGGTACTGAAAATTTGGCGGCGTTTTCTTGTATTCAGGAAAAACCACAGGGGGGCCAAATTGCCCCCCCCCCCCCCCTCAGCATGGTTAATCATAATTACATTTACATCACTTGATACTTAGTGTAATCCATCGGTGAAGTAGATGCGTTTCGATTTATTTTCTATTGTAACGAAAGCAAACTCACATGAAGTGAATATCATGCTAGTTAGCCGACAGTACATAGACCCGTGCCTTTTATGTGGATTGCACTGCTCGCTTAGTGATGTGCAGACACTGGCTTTGAGTCGCTTTTGAGTAGCGTATCGACTACTGACATGGCGACTGTACGGTGCCAGTGACGCCCGGACGACCGCGGGGACCGGACACTGAGCAGTCTGTCGGCGCCGCCGGCTCCAGCCGCTGACCACTCGGTCACTCGGCAGGACGGTCTCCGTCGGCGGACACCTCCGTGCGCCGGCTCAGCGGGCTACGAGTCACTGACTCAGCGGACTTTGAGGTTGCGAGACACTCAACGAGTCAGTGAGCTGCGACCCACTTCCTCGTCAAGCTCACCTGGGCTGTGGGTACGACCTCACCGATACAGCGCGCTACGAATCGCCGACTCAGCGAGCTGGGACTCACTGACTCAGCGGGCTTCGACTCAATCATCAACTCACCACTGCTCACCAGCTCCTGTCAGACTGCAGGTGTCGCTGAGGTACCTGCCCCACAATCCCAGCTGACTTGATGATCTAGCCTAACATCGGTTCGTCTTGAACAGTCGCCGGCGTCTCCTTCCGCTTACGCTCTACAATAAGCGTACTCCCTGACTGTCCGCCACCAATGCCGTCCCCGGCCTAACAACACCGATGTCTCCACTGTGCGCCGTGTCCTCTTATCCTGGCTCTGTTGTGGGCTCTCGCAGCTGTCCCGCTCCCAGTACCGTCTACAGGTGGGACTGTTCGCTGGGACTCCCAGCACCGCGACACCGGTCCCCTCTCGGTCCTCCTGCGCCCGTCGCTGTACGAACAACCCCTGTTGCAGTGGGTTTACTTACGCCAGTAAAGGGTCATGTGAGATTTTCGCCCATGAAGAGACGTGTCTGGATGCGTCAGAGACTGCTCTGGCTGAGGAGGTCGGCAGTTACCGGCTGACTACCTGTTACGGTAAGATGTGGACGCTGCCAATCTTCGGTAAGATCTTTGGTTCAACCAGCTCGTTTGACCAGTTTATTTACGAACCTCTCATACCGTTTGGGTACCTACCTACTCTCCGCCAGATACAATTTAAGAACACTTGGAACGATTTTCTAAGCAATATCCATAGACCTTACATAGGTATATGTAGAGGTCTATGCAATATCTAATTGGAATGAAGGAAGTTCTGTCACAAAACACTGGTCACTACCGAGCACCCAGTTGGGCAACGGAGGTCTATTCGGGGTAACCATTCCATTCGCCCACGCGCTGCCGCTGCTCTCTTTTTCTTCCCTCTCTCTCTTTCTCTCCCACGCTCACTTCTCCTTTCAGTCTATTATTGTTGTATTCCCTAAAAAAGCTTGGATCGGTTCAAACCGTGCGGCACAGTCTACGTTCCAGGCGCTAACCGCTAGTGCCATCTAGCGACAGGAAGGGCAGGAGCTGCTACTGACGAGGCATGCCGGCGCAAAACGATCCATGCAAGCGAAGTTCAATGATAAATAAGCGCTCAAGACCACAACTGAGTAAATATTTTAGAAATGATGGGCAGTGGGCACCAAAACACTAAAGTGGCGTGCGGGCAGTGTTAACTGTTACTGTCAGCGTTTACTGGCCGGACAATAGGAACGGCTGCTGGGGATTTTACGGGCGTACATACATGTCTTGCGCCACGCATTGTGAAGCAAAATGTTGCAGCAATTCAGTGAGCTCAAATCACAGCTTCAATGTCTGCATGCAGCACAAAATGCTAGGCACTGAGTTGGGTTCAATAGGATGCAAATGATTGGTAATGTACTCGGTAATCGTTTTCGATGGCTGAGGCATGTGGTAGCTATATAAAAACATGACCATGGGCGGTGCCACCGCGGGGACTAGGGAGGGGGGGGGGACCGCACCTCCACTATCAAAAGTTAGCGGCGTACTACCCACTATCGTTGAGGCCAATTCAATAGTTATTACGAGCGAGCGCGAAGCGAGTCATTCTCGATATAAAGGGAAAAATATAAGTATGAGCGGCCCGACACAGCCCGGCCTGCAACGTTTTTGAAAGGCTTATATCTCAGCAACCGCTGGACCGATTGACCTACGGTCTGTTGTTGGGTAGACCCATATCCCTTCTACCCAGTAATTGACTACTCTTGATGCAACGAGGTGACCCGACCGTCGTGAAACGTGCCACGTGAAAAGTAAAGAGTGATTACTGATTAAGTTGTTACGCTGCAGTAGCGCTTTTGAGAGGCCGTTATCTCTAGGCCTTTAATAAAATTTTGACGTCTGCGACTCCAACTCTGACTAGAACTGTCGACTCTGACCGAACCCGACTTCACATCCATTCTAAGAAAAAACAGTCCCATTTTTTTCACGACCCCAAAATCTCATCGGATCTGTATCGATCTCAGGGGGTACCGGGGTGGAGGTGGGGGAGGGGGAGGCAAGCTGCCCCACATGTCCACCCCCTATGGCGACGGTAATGCTTCACTTTCTCAGGTCCGTGGTACTCGCTACTCAAAATCGGTGGTGCCGCCCATGTTGATGGCTGATCCATATAGAGCTGTAGTTACTTGTGACAGCATACGTCAGACTTACACGGAATATCGTCGGTGCGTAGCCTGTAGACTGGCCCGTACATTAACCAGCAGCCGCCAGCTTGTGCTGGTGCCCTGGCAACATTCTTTTCATTTTGGACCACACATACACACTCATTAAACCGTCACTGCGTTTGTCCACCAGGCTGACAGGCCGCCAGATTGCAAGTTATAGTGCTTTCCCTTTATTCATTGTTCAAACACAATTTGCTGCAACCCAAGGATCATAATCGCTATGCAAATGCCACAAAAATACATAAGGTAGCGAACAGCAAATGATAAAGATAATGAAAAACTGTTAGGTATAATAGGCCGATAAAAACAAGTCAGGTAAAATATCCACTTCCGTCTACTTCATGCTTATTTAACTTCAGCAGTGCCCTTATAGGTCAGAGCATTGCATAGCCCTTAAAGTGTGGCTCATGGGTTTAAATGAGTAATGACCAGCACAATGCGTAAGAATTACCGGTTAGGCACGTATCAACTAATAAATAATTGTTTACTTCCTGTTCTTTTATCATTGATAGGTTTCTTTGCTTGTAATTGTTTGACCACGCAGTGGTCGTTTCGATTTATCCCAATGTGTTTGCCACCAGAAAAAATAATAATAAATTGAGGGATTCAATGTTTTCTACTTCGACTTCTAGTGCAATCCTAATTATATGAAGAGAGTTCGATCAATTCAATTATTCATACATACCTAAATTGAAGTAACTAGCTGCTAGCTCATGTTCGCTATAGCGCAGCCCTCGTTAACTCGTTTACATAAAGTGCAGCGTACAGCTTTTGAATACTGCGTCATACGTCTGTGAGACACCCGCCCTGCGTTTCAGGAATGTGTTCCCAGCAGTGTAGCTCGACCAATCCTTCCACCTCAGGCAACTGCTCCGGATCGCTGGCATATGATCAAGATAAAGGCAGCTGCTACTACGATTATTCACAGTGAGGGAACTGTCGCAGTGTTATTATATCCCGCGCCCTGGTGGGGAGGGTTATTTTTTGCCCCCCCCCCCCTCCAGACTTTTCGATATATCTCCAGAACCGCTGCGCCGATCGTCACCAAACTTTCAGTACCCTCCCGGACATCAATTTTACACATTGTGACCAAAATTTTTTCCAAAGGCTATGATAGGTTGGCCGGAAATGACGTCAGAGTGACGTCATGTTCTGCCGTTTTCGACCCAAAAAAGGGTTTCGCGGCAAGAGCTGTCAGGCCTATAGCTTTGCAAATACTGAAAAACGATTAAGACATAAAAGCTGTAGAATTGACAGGGCTACAGAACTGCTATCTCGGATTTTTGAAAGTTTTGGATCTTGACCCCGAAAAATCAAAAAATAGATTTTTTTAAAAATAAAATAGCCGAAAAATCCAAAAAAAAATTTGAATTTCGAAAAAAACGGAATATATGTGATAGTCTTTACCGCCTTCTATCTACATACCAAATTTGAGATCGATACCTCTTTTTTGGCCAAGTTACAGCGCAAAAACTGTTCAAAATTGATGACGTCAAATTTTAAACTCTTTTTTTTTTAGCAATTTTAGACCTCGTATCGCAAAACAAAGACCACCATTAGACTCCCCGTGACGAGCTGCATCGAATCAATACCCATTTTATGCAAAACTGTCAACTTTGAAATTTGACCTTTTTTGACCTGACCTCCACCAGAAAGTGACCTAAACTGTACCTGATGGTCTTATAACCAACACCATTGAGTTGGAAATGAAAAATTGGCCATAAAACATGCATCGCACAACCTTAGTAAAGTTGGGTTCATGTGGTGACCCTTGGTGACCCTTGGTGACCTGACCTGTGACCTGACATGGTATGACCAGTGACCTCTAATAGAAACATATGTACTAGACAACTGACGCCCTAGCGCTGATTTTCGACAAAATGCGTTTTCCTCGGTGTTATAGCGCTTTCCCTAGAAGACCCGTGAACGGTGAAACATTTTATCTTTGACCTGACCTGTGACGTCATCGGTGACCCCGAGGTCAATGAAATATGGTTTTCCTCGACAAATTTGACAGAGCTATCGAACGCCGTTTGAATTTTCCGGATCCGTCCAGTAGTTTCGGAGATACGGGAGGGGCAAAAAATGCCCCCCACCGCGTGGAAGGTGGCCGGGAGGCCCACCGCCTGCCGGGTTAAGGAGGGGGGGGGGGGGGGTACCGCCGACTTTGGTCCCATTCTTTCCATGCAATGCCCATAGGAATAATGTTAAAATGGCAAAATCAAGGGGGCACGGTGCCCCGTTGCTCCCTCCGTTCCGCCGCCTATGCCGCACGTGTTTAAAGTGAGAAACGATTCGTGCGTGTTACCCCACTATAAAATGGCTCCAAACGGTGGTGTTCTGAATTTGAGCGCTATCATATCCCAGCCGTGCTCGATATGTGAAGGCGACCATTGCACGTGCGCACGTGCAATAGCCCCACCAAGATGCATGGAAATGCAATGCCCAGTGGGTGCCTACCGATAGGTGATATGCCAAGCTTCAGCGCAACCACTCCAGTAATTGCTGAATCAATTTTATTAGAAGAAACTAGCACATTTTTATTTTGCACGTGATACCGGACACGTGCGGTGGTCACCCAAAGGCATCGAGAATAGTACCTAGGTACTATGCTTGGTAGAAGGGACGAAACCACGGACGACATCACAAGTTAATCGGCCGCACAGCGGATGATAAGATAACATAAGATAAGCCTTTCGAAAATGTGACCACGGTCCACTGCACTGATGTTCAGATTTATCATCTGCGTATTACGAAGATTTCGGTTTACGCTTTGCGGCTTGCGCTCATTTGCACCAAAGGCTAGAAAGAAACAAGCATACAAAAAAACAAAAAACAAACAAAAAACAGTAGCAATGCACAGGAATGTGCAAAAGGCGAAGTGTTTATGCAGTGCACGCTGACCCCCGACACTTTTTTCACATTTGCATCACTTTGAAAACACGAGACATCCGACTCCCACCGAGCTCAACCGGCACCCTCCCGGCAGCCGCCCGCGGGCGCCGTTTCCGCTGCCCCCTTCTGTTTGTTTGTTTGTTGTTGTTTGTTTTGTTGGGTTAGGCCCTTTCGGTCCAATAGACCATTTCAGAGCCGGGAGGATGATAGGATATAGGGGGAGATTGGTCTGAGCAGGCACCCTAGTGAGTCGCCGGGGCTGAGCCCGTCCAGAGGACAGGACCCAGCCCCAAGGTACTCACTGCACCCGGCTACGGGGTGCGCTCCCTCGGGAGCAGCGGTGCCGCTTCAAGGGAGCAAACCCGCATGAGATAAAGTTGCCTGTCCAGCCCGGAGGGGGTTGCGGCGTGGAGGAGAAGGATTTCTGTATCCTGAGGATAGAAGCACGGAACGGTGCTGCCCCTCCCCTTCACCTCCTCGGATGTGGAACTGCCGCGTTGATGAGATGCTCGGATGTTTCGGACCGCGGGACCGCCAGATGGCGCGTGCCTCTGCTGCGCGGGGCGCGGCTATGCGCCCCTCGCAGAGCCGGGCGCGCGGCACGTGCCGGCCAGCGCGGTCGATACTGGTGGTGCGGCTGCCCCTTTGTACGCCGCCGGCGGGCACGGCCGGCCGGTCAGCAGCCGGCGGCGCAGACCGCTCAGCTCAGTAGTGCCGCGGCAATGCGTGGAGCGGGGAGCCAGGCCGTCCGTGTGTGGCTGGCGACCTGTGTGCTGACCAGCGCCGCCGCCGGGTGAGTGTCCAGCCGCCGGGCCCGCCCTGACTCACGGCGGTAGACGGGGTCGACTCGTCGGTCGATTGTCCCACGGAGGGACGACGACCCCAGCGACCAGCTGACTCAGCCGGCTAACTCACGTGCTCGAAAGCTGCCGTGACCAGCCGGCACCAGCATACTCGACCAGCTTCACTAAGTCCACTCACCCAAGCTGAGACGATTGTCAGTTTGGGTGCAGTGAGTCATGCTATTTCAAAGCGATTGCAGCAGCGAGCAACTATGTAAACAAGGTGCGGTGCCCTAACGGGACACATGCCATTGGCGAAAACTAGCTCGTTTGATGCTCCCGTTAATTTGAATTACGCATTTCGTTCATTCTAGGACGGTTTTGTTTTGCTCAACCAAGAAGGCATTTATTTCAAACGAGATCTCCTCTCGCTCCAGGTCCGATGGTGACAGCGAAGAAAAGGTGATTGTTGCAATTCGATTCGATATCGGTTTTGCGATTCCCTGTGGAAGTGGACGGACAGTCTCGTTGTCGGCTGACGCTATATCGCTCGTGCCAGAAAGGGATTGTCGGGTCTCTTCCTGGTGATAATAGTGAAAAACTGATCGGGTTTGGACGCGGCCGTCGCGTCGGCCCAGGACGGTGACCTATGGATTGTAGCCCACACATGGCCCACATGGCTCGGGTTGCTGAGCGCGGCTGGACGAAAAGGACGGGAAGAACGTAGGCAAACGAAGCACGCGTCTGAACTCAGTCGGACAGCAAATTGGGAGACAAATCAGATCAAAAGTCAAGGGATCACAGCACAGCAGACATTTTGATTACGAGCGGAAAATTCTTGACAAATTATACGGGAACAGTGACATTTTCGGTCACATCATGTTCGGTCACACCCAGTCTTTTACGTGTGTCGAGAAAACTGCGGCGCATAGCTTCGCAAAACTTGTCATATCATATCATGCATCAATTTTGCATCCTGACTCCTGAGTGAAAATGAAGCCCCAACTCATCTAAGATCAGGTCGCTAGGTCAAGTTGAGCGAGCAAAGAAAATGCGATCCTATCATATAACCGGCCTACTCGAGGATTGAAGCTCAATGCGTTGCATTATAGGGTATCGTAGCGTAGCCAACAATTCGTATGGCTCGTATTTTTCTTTTATCCCGTGCCCGCATGTAAGTACGTACGTCTCAGTTATGGTCTCGTCTCAGTCAACTTCGCCATTGTAGGGAGGGCATCATGGCTACAATCACTTATCTAAGAAACTAAAAAAAGATAAAGACGCGGGAAAAAAACGTTAACCATCGCCCTGGCAGGGGGGTCAATGCGACCTCCCCCCCTAAGGTTTTCAAAGATAGAGTAAAAACGGCGGCGCGTAGCGCCGCCAACTTTGGCACAGCTTATGCTTTTGAATACCTACCTTTTACATATGACCTAAAAATTTCAGGTACGGCTGACGGCTGGTACGGCTGGTCGGGTCACCAGGTCAGAAAACCGGTACAAAATCATAGTCAAATTTCAATTTTGTTTATGCACTTGTCCAGCTCACAGTTTTGGACTAATTTCCTTCAAACTTTCAGGATGTGCTAAGTCCACCTACCCACCAAATTTGGTGCTTCTAAGTGCCATAGGCGCCAATCGCGAGGGAGGGGCGGGGGGTCGCATCGACCTCCCACTGACAGGCCGCGTTATGAAAAATGCCCTGCAATGGCGAGGGTTAATAGAGCTTGCTATAAGTTGTTTCGGAAGTATTAAGGTAATTTTATTCCGGTCATTATTAAGCTCATTAGGGATTAGATAGGTACGGTTTGCTGGTTAAATTTTCCGATTTTGACATTTTTCATGAACCAGCGCATAAGTCGTGAACGAAGTACCCAAAGCATCGCGGAAAGCACATTTAACAAAAGTTAAGTTAGTTCGTTAGAAAAGTTAGAAAAGCTAGTTCGATAGCCCTTTCAAAGAACTTTTGCAGAGTGCAGACTGGCCTCAGATTGACCGCAGGGCAACGGTTTGACTCACGGAGGACGAAAACTGCCAAATTAGACACATGCAGAAACAATGTTTTACATAGCAATGCATGATATTTGTTTTTACCGCATCAGGTTTCTCCGGAAAGACGCTTCAAATGAACTGAAAGTTGACCTTTAACCCGCGCCCTGGGGGGGGGGGCTATTTTTGCCCCCCTCCAGACTTTTCGATATATCTCCAGAACCGTTGCGCCGATCGTCACCAAACTTTCAGTACCCTCCCGGACATCAATTTTACACATTGTGACCAAAATTTTTTTCCAAAGGCTATGATAGGTTGGCAGGAAATGACGTCTTAGTTAGTTAGTAGAAATAC